>NC_134174.1:56962911-57263224 GCF_964188355.1 Buteo buteo
CCTCGAGCTCTGCTCCACAGCACGCGTGTGCTTAAGTGTCTAAAGCTTATTGTAGGCAAGTTTGAGAGTCTAAATCCATTTGCGGCTCTGGACTTTACTGCCTAATAATATTGCCTACACTTGGAATAATCTGAGATATTGTTAGGAATACCTGTGAGACTGTGTTTTTAATCTTTTTTTTAACCTTGAAATGTTCCTGTCAGTTCCACTCTACAGGCTGCTAGAGATCTGAACCCTGTTACAAGATGCTGAGGGACTTTCCTCTTTGGTTTTTGTGTAAAACTTCCTTCCTTTTTTAGGCTACGCAGCAAAGTCTCAGCATAAGCTTCACTCCCCTCCATCCATTGCATTTTGGGACTAGGAACAATTTACAATATGAAAAATATTTACAGTATGAACAATTTGTCCATTTCTAAAAGGGAAAGTCACAGGAGGGACAAACACATGCACTCCTGTGGCTTTGGTGCAGGAGAGCCTGGAGATAGTTTTTGGCATCAGTGGGCACATTCACTGTGGGTGGGTCATTAACCCCTCCAGGCCTTGGGGCACACCCCCACTCCACATGAACACTCACACGAGTCCCACAACCCCTACACCTTGCCGACAGAGAAGGAGGATTTAAGAACCACTGCAAATTATTTATTCATTCAAGATACTTTCATCAACCTCCAAACATTAACTGATCCTGAGTAGTGGGAGGGAATTGATCTGATTTATTTATATATCTATTCCATTGATGAATCTTGGACAAAGTTATTTTGTGAGCAAGCTGTGAAGACAATGCAAGGTCTAAGCAAGTTAGGACAGACTATGCTAGCCTGAGCACCAAGCTCCTGTATGTCAGTCCAGTGGAAGTTTCTGGGCTTATGAACTCCTGAGTCAGTCCAAGACTGCTCCTCAGGTGCCCTTTATATGGTCTATGGGGATGGAGGGCAAAATGGAACTGAAGAAAAGGCTTAG
Source organism: Buteo buteo (assembly GCF_964188355.1). NCBI lineage: Eukaryota > Metazoa > Chordata > Aves > Accipitriformes > Accipitridae > Buteo > Buteo buteo. The sequence continues at coordinate 56,963,872 of NC_134174.1, forward strand.
TTCCTCACTTCAGTGGCTATTTGGACTTACTTAAATCACTAACCTAAGGACATGCATTAGTTTCTGCTTTGGGCTAAGGTGGATCTCTGCATGCAGTTAAGCTCCATCATGTTTGAGTCTGAATTTCTGATTGTAGCTGCCGCGCACCAACAGTCTGCAAACTGGACTGAACCTCCCTTAAAGACCACCTAGCTTGCCGTAGGACCTCTGACTGTGAGGAAGCCTAAAAAGGACACTTGGGTCAGTGAACTGGAAGGTGTTGAAGGTGGAAGTAAGTGGGTGGAAAAGACTTCAGAGGGGGGCTGAGGGTTCACTCTAAGCCCAGAATAGTGCTGGGTTTTTTGTTTTGTTTTGTTGGTTTTTTTTTTTTCATAAAAGCCTGCCTCTAATTTTTAAATCAGAATTAATAGCTAGTCAGGAACATTGGCTTCAGAAGTTATTATTATGTTTCAACAGATGTTCAACCAGTCAGATTATTTAATTAGCTTCATGCTCCTTAACCTCATAAATCTGTGAAAGCTGTGACAAGGAAAAAGAAAAGGAATTAATGGTAATAAATCAATACCCTAGATCTTCTTAATACAGTCTAAAAAGTTTGGATCAAAGCACCATTGAAAAGTTTGGGGAGCAAACTGAGTGTCTCTGGGATATAAATCTCACTTGAGAACAGTTTTGGAGGAAAATGCCCAGGGTTCTCAGCACAGCATTCCTGGGAGGTGAGGAGAGCCTTTGTGTGTAGGGAGCTGGTTTGGCATTGGAGGGCCCTGCATCCAGTCCCTAGCTCTGGCACTGATTTAAACTGTGACTGTTAGAAACTCTGCCTGTTCCTTTTCCTGTCCTACTTAAACAGCAGGAATGTTGTGTGAAGCAAAGTCTGACCCTAAGTACAGCCATGTATGTCCATGCACAGAAAGTTTTCATCATGTCTACACCAGTGGTGATATAGAGACGGTTACTTTGGGAACTTCAGGGAGAGAAGTGACAGTAATAAAAAGTAGCATAAAAGCGAGGAGACATGTAGCGTTCGCTACATATCAAGGTGCCACGCTTAGATCACTGGTCGGCCCGGACCAGGGAAAGAGACAGATAACACACACAGTGTGAGCGCCAACTTCCCCCTTTTATTGCGCAGTTAATTCCTTTTATACTAACAAGGGAAGGTGGGGTTACAGGTACATCACAAGGCTGCGACTAACCCTCTAACTTTCCGTGCCATCGCGAGATCTTCCGAACGCCGACCCCTACAGAGACAGTCATATTCTGGCATTTTTTTTCTTCTTTCTGCTCCACTGGGTCCTTGGGTTTTCATATACTCACCTAGAAAGCAACTGATTTTCTCAAAACAAAACAAAAATGGAGCACAGTCTTTCCACAAAAGCATTACTGTCTCTTTGCCCTTCCTTTGGCTTATGGCTCTGCTACAGACCTGTTTGCCTCTCTTCTGATGCTCCAGAACCTTTCATTAAAAAGTACACAATTAATAAATTAGTCTCTGTCAATTATCCACTTCTGCTTGACACAATTCTGTTTTCTACTTGTACACTTCTTTTCTTCCCTAGCATGGGAAAATACAATTTCTCCTCAACATCTAAGCTACACCAGCCCAGCTTTTTGATGGCTTCTAGGGTCCTAGGAGCCTCTCACGCAAAGAAAATTGGATAGGTTTATATATATATATATATATATATATATATATGTGTACACACACATATATGTGAGGATTTTACTCAAAATTACTCCAAAGAAGAGGGTCATCATTTTAGATACTATTTGGAAGAAAGCCTTCATTTTTCTCTCTGCTTCCCATTGACAAGGATGCCTTAGGAGACTGGCTTCCTGATTTCCATACCTCCGTCACTCCCTTAATTGGGTAATAGCAGTATCACTCCTTGTCCCACCTTTACGTTATACAAAAAGCCTTTTTTTTTCTGAGGTGGGTGGATGAATAGATGGCCTAGGGACCTGCCAGCACACCCGTGGAGCAGCAAGGCCACCCCAATCAATGAAGATGGAAAGCTAAGTGACAATTTGGTTGCTTCACCATAGTTCATCTGAAGTACTTGGTGCTATTGCAGACAATAAGCTTAGTACTCAATGGGTATGAAGCTGACCTTGAAAAATAACCCTCCCCTCTTAGGATTCAAGCAATTCAGTGGGCAAATCTTTCTAGTGTGTGGCAAAAACTAGCCATTGCGAGGATGCTGGGCCAGTCATCACCAGCAACTGGACTGGTATCTGCATTTACTGCAGCCACATGTTATGTGATTACAGGAGATGTGAGTCAGTGAATCAAAGCATACAGTGACCCACTTCGTCTTCAGCATGCCTGGAAGAACAGGGCTTTATTCCCATGTGTGGTATTTTAAAATGCATTGCCCTCATCTTCATTTCAGAAAAATACTTTGTTGACAGACTTTTACTCCTCCAGAGACTGACTTCAAACGAGAGGTTGTTTGTAGAGGAAAAACTCCATTCAGTAAGGGCTTTTTTGTACTCTCATTGGCTCCAGCAAGCCGTTTTTTTGGTCTTAATTTTTCCTTCCAGCAATTTCATATAATGTGTCTCATAATATGCCTGCCCTCCATAAACCAGATCAGAGGGGGACAGAAACCTGGGCATGGCAGGAATGAATTTGCTGCAGAAAGTTCTGAAGGTCAGTTTTGACTTTGCTCTGAGCTCTGTGCTGTGGGATTTAGGTCAAGCACGGACAATATGGTCATCCCCTGAGATCTACAATTAAATGTTTTTTCCTGTGTGGACCTGGTAACGCTTGCTACACAGCGTGCACCAGTCATTGCTCTGGACTTTGTAATGCTGACTGCAGTAAATGGGTCTGCTGCTCCTGCTGTTAGTGCCGTGGTAGGAACTAACATCACCTATTGAGTTTGTCTATTTTTTTCTTATGATCAGATACTTTCCAATGGCTCTATTATGCTTTGGCTTTTTGGTTAACTGCTTCCTTTCACCTCCAGCACTACCACCCATTTCTCTGCCTTCCTCACCTTTCAAATGGCATCATATCCCTGCTCAGAAATTCCCACCTATTCAGCCACTTTAGTGGGGAGGTGAAATTCACCCTTGTTAATTCAAAGGTATGGAAGAGGAGAAATCTGGGTGTAAAGAATGGCCTTCTTTTGCATCTTTGCATGATTGTCACAAAATTTAAGTTAAAAAGGTCCAGACAATGTGACCTCCCTCCTACTGAGGTTTAAAAAATACCACGTGCTGCATCGGCCTGCAGCTCAGTGACACCCTTCTGCTGAAAGCATCTTTCTCAAGCCAGGCTTTGGTGTAGCCTGTGAAGAAATGGGCAGGACACTCAGCTAATACTCCATTTATCTTGTTTCCCCCTCCCATCCTGTAGGAAAACCAAACAAATGATGTTTACACTTGTTGCTTTTGTTGCCTCTCTTTAGAAACTATGCTACAATTATATATGTTTTTCTCGTCATTTTTTTAGCAGGGAAAGAATTAAGAATGAAATTTCAAGGGAGGAAAATGTTTGTAAAACAGCTACATTTTTTATTTGAGGAGAAATACCTCCCAGATAAATGGAGACATTCTTCTTGGATAAATTCCACATTTTCTGCAGAGCACGAACAGGTAGGCTAAGGTTTTGCATGGTAACCCATCATTAGTGTGGTTATTACTGCCAGTAACCAAACAATCTTCTGTTTTCTAGCTGTTAGAAAGAAACCATAAAAATATCTTTTGAGTGCAATCAGGAAGGCTTGTTTTAGAAGCTATTCTTTTAGAACTCTAATGCCCTTTAAAAATATAGGGTTTTTTCTTCCCCTTTCATTTCTTGAAGTTTTTTTAAAAAATGAAGAATACGACGGGGATTAAAATGAAAAAGGATCTGGAATCATTTTGACTGAGAGGGAAGAAATATTTGTACATTATTCATCGTACTCTCGGTTATTCATCAAAAGTTTCATTCTTCAACTAAAGTCTTTTCCTTATCTTAAAGCCACTGACATGAATATATATCACCAAGTTAAAAAGATTGAATTACACTTCTCCCGCTGCTGCTGAGATTCATGGAAGCTCAAAGCCCAGCCTAGTCCCTAGGTGTACCGAGCCAGTGCATTTTATGATTTTCGGAGAACAACGCTAACAGGGTTTGTCTCTTCATTGTGATACGGAGATGATTGAAAATGTGCCGCTGTATCACTTGATAAAAGACCTTTGCCAAAAAGGAGAGCAGCTTTGTCATTTGAGAACATTACCCATGGGGCTTAAGAGACCTACTTGACAGCAAAAGCTCTAGCAGATTTTTTTTTTTTTTAAAGCAGTATGTTCTCCATTGCCATATTTGAACAACTTGAACAAGAGAAAAGAAGGAGCTGAAATGTGATCCATAAAATCTTCCCTGAGTATTGCGTTGCCCCATGAGTACCAGGGGAACAAGTGACGTTTTCTTGCTCTGGTTCCTAGTGCTTGTTCAGAGGGAGGGTCGCTTTTGGTTCCTACCACTTTGCTACACTGGCTTGTGGCTTCCCAAGGTGTTGGCTGTTCTTCAGGTGCCCAGCTTTAAACCGAGCATGGGCGTAGCGCTATGCTGCAGCACTCAGTGCAGGATGACTGCCCACCCTGCCTGATTTAATTTTGCCAGTGCCGGGGAGATCTTTGCTGCCACGGTAACACTTGGAGAGCAAAGAAAGGTGGTTTAAAGTGAGTTTGGTGTGTCTAATGTGCACAGGCAAGACACGTCCTTTGCAGGATGCGCTGTGTTCTGGCTTAAGGCAGAGAAGTCTGAAGGCTCTGCTCCCCAACCATCTGTGTGATGGAAGAATACTTAGAGCTGTTTTTAGGTCCTGCACAGGTATCCGGGTCAGTCTCATGAGCCTTGTGGCAGACAGGCTGAGTTGGCTGGCCTGCAGGATATGACGCAGCCTTGCTCTGGGCAGTCTCAGCTGCCACCCCTGCCTCCGTTCTACCCACTGCAAGGAGGAAGGCTTGTCCCTGGGACTGCTGCGCCAGGGCATAAACTTGGTGGCATCAGCCCCAAACTCATTGAGAAGGGAAAGTAAGCAGGGCTTGTGGGTGTCCTGGATTTCCTAGTGGGTCTTGGTGACATAGGTCTTGGCTGATTTTACATTTGACACACAAGGGCTTAATTTTTTTCCTGATCTTTTTTAAGGTGTGTTAAAAGAGCCAGTTCACACCAAGGGGCCTCAAATATACAACAGACAGGAGACAAGTTCTGAGGCTCTCTCTCATACCTGTGCTGACACAGGTGCAAGGGGAAAGGCAGGTGTTTGTTAGTGTCTCTGGAAACATCCCAGGACCCAGGAGACAACTTCAGGGCTGCCAAAAAGATGCTGTGACCTTCAGCAAGATGGAACTCAGTGAAGGGAAATCCCCTTACTCCTCATAGCCTATGAAGTGTGAATTTGGTTTCATGACACAGACACTAACTCTTAAATAGAAATAACTTTTTCACTAATTTTGACATGCATTTCTAGATGCAGGGCTACCAAATGGTGTGTAGTATCAAATAACAGCGACAACAACAGCAATGCAATAATGTTGTCTAACGATATCAAATGCTACTGTACAACTATTTGTTTTGATAGCATCTCAGACCTAGGGCTATCATCAGGCATTTCACTGCAGAACTGGTGTATTTTATACAAGCACACAGAGCCTTCCTCAGCCAAATTCTCCTGTAGTGATCCACAAGTGCATTTTTCTGCCTGTGCAGGTGGTTGGGCACCCACCAATCCTTGTTTTGCTCCATAACAAGGACAGTGTTAGATGATCTGCACTGACCCGTACATCATTCTGCAACAACATGCCTTTGATGGGAAAATGGACCGCTGCAATTTGAGCAGGGCTGAGCTCTGACTTGCCAAGGGCATGTGGCGATAACTTGAACTGAGGGGAGCTTGGAGAGGAGAATTGTAATTAAAATCCCCACTGAAGTTCAGGAAAGCTGGATAAAATAATGATAAATTGGCTCAGGAAAAAAATAGTGACACAGTTGTCATTTCAGATTAAATGGATCCAATTTAGTGTGGTGATGGTGAGAAATTTATTTTTAGAAAACTTAAAGGGCCTTTATATATCTTTTTCTTGTCCTTGGCTATTTAGGAAATGCTGGGTTTGCGTTTGCCTCCCCCAACCATAATACTTGCAAATTTTGCCCCCTCTTGCTGCTGTAAAGTCCAGAAAAGAAGGCTGGGTTTTAAACTCGGCCCATGTAGCTCTTGACTTACCTATTGCAAGAAACAGACTGTCAGAGGCCCAATGGGAAATCACATTTTCTGTTATTTGAATACCCTTCTTTCTCCCTAAATTATGAAGTGATGCTGGGCAAAAGGTAGCTGAGGAAGCGTGGTTTGCTCTCTAGCTGGTTGAGCAGCAGGGCTGAACCAGGCAGATGACCAATTAGTGAAGGCAAACAGCACAGAAGCAAACTCTTTTAAGCCAGGCTGCTGCTGCAAATGATGTGAAGGGTTTTTCGGCCTGTGCCCAAAAATAAATGAGGCTGAAGTTAATCCAGCTGTCCTACCTATGCCCTCAGTATCAATATCCATATACACTATGTCTATGCTAGTGAGTGTTATTTTTAATGACAGGACAAAGACTATGAGGAATTTAGAGAGGTGTCTGCTTTGTTTCAAGCTTTTAAACCTCTTAATTTCCAAGACCTGTGCAAAAGCCTAAGGAGGTTTTTAAAGCACATGTAAGAAAATACCGAAAAATCTCACTCGTGCCATTTCTGCTACCAGAAAATGTGCCGATGGTAGCAGGTCCCTGAGGTATTAAAGAAGAAGGTCACAGTCCATCAGCTACTGAAGCTTCAGGACTGGGAGGGTGGTGTAAATCAGCGCACTGCTCTGACGCCAGTCACTCACACCGACTTTCAGAGAACTGCACTGATTTATGCCAGCCCTGGCTCTGACCCCTTGCAGTGCTGGATTGACGTGTACTAGGCCAAAACTGGGAATGATGTCTTCAGCAGCTGCCCTTATTTTACAAGTTAACTTTTTTCTCTGTTTCCCCCTTCTGAACTCTGGAGCTCTCTCTTTCCACATGAGCTGAGCTTTCTTGAAAATGGTTGTTTAATGGGAACATCTGGTGTGTGAATGGAAGACTTATTCCTCATTTTCCCTTCAGTAAATGCTCATTGCATACTTTAAAATTTGATCTTTTTTTTCCTTTCCCAAGCAGAGAAAAAAATATGGATCATTACTTGATAGAACAGACTGTGCTCTTTAGTTACTTAACGTGTGCGGGTGTAACCTCCAAGCCATGACTTCAGAGCTTTCCCCATAATTGAAAGTTTTCTGCTGTAAAGTCTTGGTTTCTGATTAAAATGTAGCAGTCCTTCCTATTGTTCAATTAGTGCTAATTAGGTAGTACCTGTGCACAATTGTGCTTGCAATTCAGTAACCATGATCTGGGATATTTCTTTTTTGTGAGGAAAAAAATCTTACAAAAAAAAACCCCACAAAAAATCCTGAGTTTGTTTACTTGTGCACTTTTCAGAACTGTGGAAAATTAAAAAATGGAGAGATAAGTAGGTATTAATAAAAATATTATTTACATTCACATTCTCCCCTTCCCTTCCTTTCCCTCTTCCTATTTTCAACGGGGGTGCTACAGAAAGATGATCTTTGCATGGGCTTTTATAATAAGTGGCTTGGCAACCATCTAGTGTTGTTGGTGAATTCACAGGCTCCATTAAGTTATGTTCACACACTCTGATGGATTTTTGGCTAAGCCATCTTTAGCTGAACTCCCTGCTAGCTGAAAATTATTTACAATGATCCAATGGGAAATGAATAAGCCCTATAGAAAGAGTGGATGTGCAAAGTTTTCGTGCAAGGTGCTACATGTAAACACAGCTGCTCTGATGCCAGTTAATCACATTGACTCCTAGCAGACCTATGCTGATTTATGCCAGCCCTGGCCCTGACATGGGCAGATGGCAGAGGCCAAGAGTGTTGGCATGAGAAAGGTGGAGGCCCACCTTCTCAGTGTACTCAGGAATGTCTTAAATGGGGAGCTGGTATCCCTGATTTGTTTAGGGCAGGCTCATATACTCTACAGGTGAGAGCAGTTTTGCAAACCACATGGCAAGGAAAACAGGTACAGCAGCAGGCAACATCCATCTGTGCTTTGAACTGCAGGATTCTGCTGTGTATCAGCCTGGTACAGCAGTGGTACTGGCTGTAAAACTGAAGTGATGATTGATTTACCTAAATGCATTGAAGCCTCCATAGAAGACAGAATAGCACCTGATAGTTTGCCTAAGAGAGGGTGGGGCAAACTTATGGCATGACGTGGCAGCTTGAACTGAGAATCATGAAACAGAAGCCATTCACCATTCTTTTGGCACGATTCAGTGTCAACCAGACGGAAAGTGATGCCAAAGTTTAGAAAATACCATCCAGACCTCTCTGTGTCAGGTTGAATTACCCTTTCCTGCTTGTTTGGGTCAAAAGTAACTAAAATGGCATTACTCATCAGCCCGTGCCTCATCCACCTGCCCAGCCAACCATATGGGAAGCACCGGCTGAATCCAAGAGCTCTGCAGTTGTTCCAGTTCATTCCCAGTTCAGCCAAGCAAGGTGTACGCAACTGCCTGCACAAGCTGATTGCATGACAAGCAGAAAAGAAAACTCCAAATCAGAAACCAGAGCCTCATTTCCAGATTGATGTGCTAGGGCACACGCAGTGCTTGTATGAACCCCTACCCTCCACTGGCCTTATGGGCTGGATCAAGAAGCATCTTGTCTGTATTCTTGCTTTACGTTTTTCCCACTCTGCATTGCCAAAAAATCATATCTTGAATAAAGATGAGAATTTGTTACTTTTAAAATCTATTTGCAGTTCCCTGCAGAGGACCTCTGGGTCCCCTGTAAAAGACTTCTTGGTCTTTTGGCCTCCAGTTGTCTGAGATATTCAGAAAATCTGTGCCACATCTGCTGGGACTTTCAAATGAACCCATGTAGCACCAGGGATAGCCTACATAGGACTGATTAAAATACATCGACCTGGTAAATGAGAGCTTAGCTATCTTGAAAAACAACCCACCTCCTCTCTGATTTTGAGGCAACGTCCCACTGTCTTCAATCCTGCCTGCCCATTTCCTCTTTTGCTCTAATGAGACACTGTTCTCTGTGTAGGCACCTTGGTCCCACTCCTCTTCTACTTTTTCTCTTTTAAAAATGAAAACATTCAGTTGTTCATCAGAAGCCTGCTGTTTTCCTAGACATTTTACTATCAGCCTTGTGACAGTGGCAATTTGGATCATTTTGCTCTGAGCATATTTCATTATGCAACTATAATATCAGGACTGTGTCAGGTGAGTTATACAAATGACACTTTGAATGCCTCTTTGGGGTTTTTGTCTGTGTGTGGTGGTGTTTTGGTTTGCTTTTATCGAGCTTCAGTCTCAGAAATAATAGACCGCTCATTTATTCTCTAGGTTTAACAACCACCATGGTAACTATCAGAGACCACAGTTATATGATGTTACACACCTTCCTTCACTATTTGAACTCCTTCTTCTGAATTTGTAATGAAAATGGGCTTGATGAGTTAGATGCAGGGGGGAAGAGGGGACAAAAACCAGGGCAACGACTGTCTGTCATGGCCAGAAACTTATCTTTCAGTTTGATTTACTGACACCTGCATTTGAAGTAACAGAACTTCATGACAAGAGAGTGGCTGAGATGCTGAAGTTTTCTCCCAGAAACAGAAGACATGGGGAGGGCTGTTCTGACCATAAACACTAGAATTAGTGCTACCCCAGAATATCCAAACCAGGATTATTGTCCTAAATTATGTTCAGTCAAGAACTTGGAGCAGAGAAAAATGGTCTGCTTTTAGCAGAAGTTTCTCTTACAAAAAAGAACAAATGGCCTGTAGGATGGACAGTATCCCTCTTCATCTCTTCTCTCACTTTCCCCATCCCTCTGGGCAGATCTTTGTTTATCTTTGTAGAGATGAACATTTAGCTGGGGAAAAAAAATTCAACCCCCAAAACCATACCCAAACCCTTCACAGCTCAATGATTTATTTCTCCAAGTGACTTGTGTACCCTGTGGAGCAACTGTCTACGTACAGGCTTCTATTTTGCTGTTTCCCCTTAAGGGGCTATTAACTATGTAAACAATTTCAAAACAAAGAGCCTGGGCCGTTTCATTAGGGGAAACCATCTCTGCTTCCAAACGCCTCCTGGGAAACAGGAGGAGTTCATTAAAGCCAGGGTGGTGTAAAAAGCTTTGTGAGCATGCAGAAATGGAACCACCATGAAACATTAATGACCTCAATGCATTAGTAAATCTTAAAAGTAGAGTAGAATTACGCTGTCTCTGGGGACCCAGATGGACCTCCTTGGATTTTATCTTTTTAATGCTAGGGAAAATGTAGGCTTCAAGTTTTAATGTGAAGAGCAAAACACTTGGTGGTGTGAACTGAAGAAGGCAATCAAGCTGGCCCTAGGCCAGTGACGTGTAGAAAGTAAACATCCTAATTGTCAGCTGCTGCCTTTGCTCCAGTCAGTGATTTTGCCAAGACACAGGCTGCATAATCCATATCACCGAATAAAGGCTCACCTGATTTCTTTTCTTTTTGATTCTCCATGAACAGAATCCACTGCTGAATCACTTTTCTTGCTTTGATAAGCAGCTATATGTCTTGCCATTTATAAAGCACCAAAGAGACATTTGGCAATGTTACGTCAACAGCAGGCAACTGTTCAGGGCACTATTGATCCCAATGGAAATTACTGTATAGGTCGCTCCTGTGAGTTATGATCTCTACTAAAGTTGGGTGACATTTCTCCAAGGAATACTTTGTTCAGCAATGGCAGAAAAAGAACAATTTCAAATGCAGTGAAACCCTGCAGAACAATTTATGCTGAAATCTGCAAACATTATCAGACTCAAGAAAAATATATATCCCTCTCCCCAAGAAATTTAGTTTAGAAATGATGGCTCCAGTTTGTTCAAAAGTTGCTGTTGCAAAGACGAGAACAAGTGAGATGAGAGGCTGTGGCTTCAGTGATTTTTGAGTTTGTCTTCCCCTCCTCTTCTACCACAGGGTGCAGGGAACGTCTCACGTGGGTGACAAACCTTTCAGGACTGGAGGATGTGGGGAAGCTGAGGAATGTGCCTGCGATACGGATTATTTGGAAAGAAGGCATGTAGTACACTCCACTGATTCTCATCCTGGGAAGTGTGTTTGTCATTGGAAGGCAGGAATGGTCATCCAGGGCCACAATAAGGGACCACCTAGCCCAGGGCCCTCCTTTCCAGCAGTGGCCATAAACAAAGGCTTACAGGAGAGAAGGAACAAGGCAAGTCTGTGAGATACTTCCTTCTTAGTGCTTGGGCTGCCTCCAACTATTATCTTGGGACTGTCTGAGTCTGATGGGGTTTGTGTAAGCTGTAACCCTCAAAGTATCTCTTTTCCAAGTACTTCACCAGTCTCCCCTTGACCTGTGTCTGAGCCCACAGCATCCTTTGGCAAAGGGTACTTCTCCCTGTAGTGCTTTGCTCAGCCTGAGAACCGCTGGTCTTGAAGAAAACCAGGCTAATTTTTCTGTTTTCTCCTAGTTGTTTTCAGTTGCTGTGTTCAGATACAAAGCTATCTTCTGACCCAAATCACAATGACATTTCTATGATACAACACCTATGCATTGCCTGTGGTGTATACAGCATGCTGGGATTGCCTGAGACAAAGAAATAATGAGTCAGTGTTATGTCTAATACTATTTTCCCCAGTGCTAACTGAGCTGCTGGTCTCTGTTCTAGTCCTAATGTTAACCCAAAATATTAGATCCAGCCATTAGCAAGATCCATGAAGCACTCACAATATTAAGTCCCCACCTTGACATGATGCCTGAATGGCACCAGTTGGTAAGGTCAGGGTGGAGACGAAAGATAGCTATGCCCACACACCTCTGTAAGATGGGTAGTTAACAGGCAAGAATATTAAATATTCCTTGCTACCACACCAGAGCTGAGCAACCCCAGCAAGCAGAGTATGTGTGTATGGGGAGGAATCAGAGGGAGTATCTTTGCACTGGCAATCATTCTGACCCCAGTTTGATTTTCTTCTTTGTCCAGACCCAATATTAAGAACGAACATTTCCCCCCCAAAAAAAACCTGGTACTGATGAAATTAAAGCTAATGCAACAGAAAGTGCATTTTTAAGTTTTCATTTACTTCTTTTGAAAAAGAATGGATTTTTAAGTTTCTTTTTATTTGTAGACCCATGATGTGGTGCACTTTCTGTTTGTCTGAAGGACAAGTTCTTCTGGTACGAGGCAAGGCTTTTATTCTGGTTTTAAACTTTAATGTTGGTTAAAAAGTAATAATGCATCTTTGTGGCATGGTTATGGTGGTAAATATTTAAAGGAATTGCATAAATCTGCACTGTATCAGAGGCAAGAGATTAGGAAGGGTGCTGCCAAATTTGGAAAGGGAACGTTTTTTTCTTTTTGAAGCAGACCAAACATCAGTCTGTCCTTCTCTGCCTTTCCCCAGCATAAATTCTGCAGAGCAGGAGGTACTTCTGTTCACAGTCAATGGAATAGCTGAGCGTCTCTGCAATAAAGAAGCATCAAACAGAGCAGTGTCATTTTCTTTGTGATCTGTGCATGCCTGGTGCATTGATTTTTCCATGGTAGAAAGCAGAGCAAGCTCTCTCTTCAATGGAGAACTCAGGAAGACATTGTATAAAAGTGAATGATTGTTAAAAAAATGGCAGCTTTTCTCTGTTCTTAATTCTAGCTGAGACAAACAGTTACGGGAACATGCTCAGTCTGAGCCTCCCAGCATGTATCCTATCAACCTTTGGGTAATTCACCTAGACTGGAAGATGTCCACGGGGTTGTTTTTGGAAGACTGATATCACATGCAGCTTGTGGCACTATTAGGAAAGTCTAACTTGGGACACCCTTAGAGCAGCAGGGGCACGTTCATCCTTGGATGTCCTGGTGGTGGCAAACGCCTGCTATCCTTTACCTCTCTCAAGTCCTAACCCCATAGTCTGGTATAGGCAGAGCAGTAGTTACCCATCCTGGGTGTCCATTTTACAGCTTTCTCCCAGGGGCTGGAGGGGAGACATACCTTTGACTGGATGTGGTAACTTTCTCAGGTTTCAAAACTGGAGGCTTGACAGCCTTTGTTTTTTAATTCTAATGGCGGAAATCAAGATCTAAGCTTTATTTACATTTTTTAATAAGGAAAGTGAGTTTTTTTACTGCTAAGTTGAAAAGGACCAGAGGGAAAGCTGGGAGGTTTGTCACTAGCTGGGATTCTGTACCAGTCCCTGGGCCAGTGTGTTCTTTGACAGCACCAGGCGACTATTAAACAGAGCAAGTAGTTCATATTTTCAAAGACGCTTAGTCTGTTGCTTGTGCAAATCACAGAACAAGGAAGATAAAAGCCCACATGTGTCAAGCCTGACTCTCTCTTTACCCCTCTTGACTTACAGGGTTGTAGTATCATCTCCTCCAGGAACAGGTCTTGTCTTTCTGTGGTGGACACCAAAAAGCAGCCACTTGTTGTAAGAGCTTCTCAGCTTGGCATGTTTTTTTAAACTCTCTTTGCAGCCATGATCAGAAAAAATCAAGTCAGAGGGAATTCCAGTGCTTCCTGGGACAGCAATTTCCATAAAAATAATCACAGCAATGCTGGTTGGAAGGGACCTATGGAGGTCTCTAGTCCAACTTCCCACTCAAAGCAGTAATTTCACCAATGCTGGAGCAGGCCAGCTGTGGCTTCATGTAGCCAAGTCTCGAAAGTTGGCAAGGACAGAGATCCACCACCTCTGGTGACCTGTTCCTGTTCTGCAGCAATCTCCTTGTGAAGAAGTTTTGCCTGCTGCCCCACCTGAGCTGCCCAAATTGAAATCTGTGGCCACTGCCCCTTCTTTTAGTAAAAGCAGCAGCTCTAGGGATCCTTGCTAGGCTTCCTTAAAGCATTTGTGTCAAATATAGGACATTATTTGTAGATCAGGGGCATTTTGTTGGATTATAGAGCACGTTAGTCATTCCCAGCTAGATCTATGAGCACATCCTTGCCAATCCACCCTCTCCTATAGGCCATTGGTACAATGCACAATACAGCACTTGGTGCCGTGCCACAAATGATTTTTGGTGGAGGAAAAAAACTTGAGGGAAAGGAAAAACAAATACAAATTAGACAGCTCTGCAGGTTGCTCTAAATCTTGTGTTTGTAGCCCCCCTGCCTCCCTCCTTCCCACTGCCAGTTAATTACTTGGCCAAGCTGTGAAGGTAGCATGAATATTAAAAAAGCCTCTGTGACAGACTTGTTGCCGCAGCCACCTGCCATGCTTGCCCAAAGTCGAGGGAAGGAAACCAGTTAAATGGACTTGCCTTGCACATGGAAGATGATACTGCTACTGAGCAGAGAAACAATCATCTCCTCAATTCCCATGGAGGGCAGGAGAGCTGAGGAAGACAAGGCAGAAGATGAGTGAATGGCAGCTGGTGGAGGGCAAGCAAGTAGCATTTTCCTATTATAGAGCCTAACGGGGACTCGTTTATGGATCTCATTCTTTTCACGTTTGGTGCCTTTCATCTGAAATTTGGAGACCACAGGCAGCACACAAACCAAACTTGGCAACCTCTCATTCAAAGCTGCTTCTGGATGGCCATGATGCCAGTTTTGACAAACACAGTCACTCCTCACCCTCTCATCCCCAGTATCCTTCCCTCATTTATGCCAACTAATTCTTTTTCTTGCTCCCATTATGCGGCTTGCCTGCCATAATGAGAAAGACCTGCTCATTAGCATCTGAGGCTTTGAATGCCTTTCTGTGGAGACCACTGCACAAGATCATTAGGAAGGAGAAAATAAAAAATACTAAGCCCGGCAAAACACCAGCCCTGCTCCCAAACACATCATGAACCTGTTTTCCAGCTGGTGTGTTGTACAAGGAGATGGTCTGGAGACTCATGAGCAGATGTTGCAGTCTTACCACTAGCACTACCTATGACCTAGTCATATGTGTTGTGTCACCCCTCTAGCCCTGAAATGCAAGATAAGAAGTGTACCTGTCTGAAAGAATGAGTCAGTTGTGAATCTCACACCTTGTCAGGATCACAGCCATAGCCAGAATTTGCAAAAGTTTTGGGGAAATACCAGTTCCAACAGATAATGGCAATTTGTCTTGATTTGTGAAGGCTGGCCAAGTGAGAGACTTTGGTGAATATATGTATTTTTTTCCTTTAGGTTCATACAAATGGCCATGGCCACCCAACCTATCATCAGGGCATTTGGCTTGTAAATTTAAATTGCAACACAATGCCACCAAAACCCAACTTCTATAAATGTGTACCTTGGCTTCTTGCATCTCAGCAAGCTTTCCTCAAAAACCATCATTCTGCAGAAAGCCTGAGAAAGAAAGAAGGAAATAGTCACTATCATGTGCCTAGAGGATTAATAAATCTAGGGTATAATACATGAAGAAACAAGAAGATTTGAAGCTTTACTGGAGGGGATTACCCACAGTTGACTCATTTCTGTTCAGAGTATGGTGTGTCTGTTCACGCACACATATAGCTGCTGAACATGATCATAACACTGCAAGAATAGAGGAGGGAGGCATGTCTGCAAAATCTACGATGTGCAAGTTCATAGATTTAAAGCCTTTAAAGAATAATGTGGGGAGGTGACTGGAAACATGTTTTGATGGCAAAGCTAATAATAAAATGAAGAAGTTCTGCCAATAATGGAAACCAGTTAGTTAAAAAGAAATACATGTCATTGCAAGACACAGAACTGGCACCCAAAACTAGGGACTGGATAGTGTCATTAGGCAGCTCTCAGTGATATGCAGAAACACTTAAAATGGAGCTATCTGATCCAAAAGTGGGATCTATCCTTTTTTCATTCAAACTTTTGAAGATGTAGAAACAGACAAGCACTACCAGCAACTTTCCCGGGAGCATACACATTATACACATTTCTGTGCTTGGCAGCAGATCTAAGCCCATATCTTCAGAACTCCCCCAGTTTAACATTAAGTGCATTTTCCTTTCCTTTGCAGTCAGAAAAAGACTACAATAATCTGGAATAGCTCATTCTGTGCTTAGCAAGGGTATGAAAAAGCCCTTGGTCAGAGTTTCCATTCAGGTGTTTTGCTTTTCCTGGAACTCTAATACTAGTCTGTGCTTTCATTAGTTCTTCTTTTTTTAAAAAAGAACAACAACCCAAAACGTAATTTAATTACTAATAGCACTGTGATTAAATTTGGCCTTTCACTTTCCTTCACAGTCAACCTCCTCAATTCCATCTCCCTGACGCCTCTCTCTGTAGTATTGATTCAGTATTGTTAACCTTTCTTTATTACTTGTTTATGTTCCCCCATCAGTTTAAAAACATCAATAAGAGGCTTTTTAAAAAGGACAGAAGCAACAAATAGAGACACATTGAGGAAAGGTCAGGGATGCAGAAGGAGGCAGTACCTGCTTTGTGGAAGGAGCAAACAGACAGTACAGAAAGGTTAGTGGTCCTGCTGCTGAAGTGAAGGAAGGATGTGTTTATTCTACAGAAATGCCTGCTACTGGTGTGGCTTTTGCAGCAGACACAAATACCTGTTCTGCTCAGTCTGAACCTGGGGCTATTGGGAAGGGCTGGACCTAGCCTCAGTAATGAGGCTGAGATGGTCTGCAGGATCTTTCCCTTCAGGGTTCATTAAGCTGTAGGTGTGTTTGGGTGTTTCTAGTTTCTGTTTGAGTGTAAACCCAATCTGAGGGCATTAACAGCTCTACACAGGGCTGTGCTGGGTGGAGAAGTGTTAGTTGGCTGTGACAAGGAAGCAGAGTGGCTGCATCAGTGTGCGATTGAACCCATTCAGCTGTCAGCATTTATATCCTCAGGCCAAGAACCACCCAGGAGCCCAAGATAGCTTTCTCTGGGTCTCTGCTGAACTAGGAAAGCACCTCAGCTTGGAGGAGGTAGCTCAGGGTTCTCCTCCTCTTGGCCCATAAAGTTGTGGTCTGGGCAACCCAGAGTTCACTCCTGGATTAAATCCTGTCCTGAGTGATGCTAGTCCCTTTGCTTTGAAAGGGACAAAGGACTGAGCCATTATAGCAGTAAACTGTTCAATGACCTCAGAGGAGATTTAAGTCTTGCTCAAGGGTCTCCACCAAGGGAAGAAGCCAATTAAGGGCTTTCCGTTCTTGGCTCCCCAGAGAAATCGTATTAGCTGAGGACTAGAAGGTTAGTGTCGTGGAGAAGGGGAGACACACCTCGTCCACTCTCAGCCCTCTGAAGCCTTAGAGATTCCTGGCACGTAAAAGGTAACTACATCTCACTGCTTGCTCTAGTGTTACCACTGCCACCACCAGACAAGGATCACTATGATGAGAGATCGTACTTGTACTGCTTATTATGAATGCCTGGTTAAATGAACCCTGCTGACAGAATATGTGTGCTCCATCACAGCTTTAAATGCAAATGCAGCTTCTATAAGCTTTGCTGGGGAATAAAATGTGCAAAGCAAAGAAAGCAAGAAGTAGAAGAGTGGTGACTAATTCATCACTGGGCTGTGCCCAGCGCGCTAAGCATGTCAGTGAGCAGAGGGAACTGAAAGTCCCTGAAAAATAGCAAGGGTTCCCTGGGCACAAAAAGGTGCTTCAGCGATTGGACTGTGAGAGGTGTTATTTATTTTCATATCAAAAGGTGGATTGAGGAAGGAACTTGGCAATCAGACAAGGTGGTGTATGAACTGTGATGAAGGGCTCAGTCCTTGGGACAGATAATGTTGAGGTCATTTTGAGGGTTAATATTTATTGACAATCCATATTAAGAACCTCTCAGTTCAACTCCTGACAGAAGTCTAAGCAGATACTTGCTTTGGTCAATAGTTTGGTCTGAAGTGGAGCACGCCTATGACCCAGCCGTTCCCAAAACATGACTAGACCTTACCCATACATATATATCCTAAGCATAGGAAGCCAGTCTCCTGCTTTTGAATCTTGCCCTTCTTGTCCATGACCCACACATTATGTCTCTGCTTAAATGAAAAGAGAAAGTGATTCTGAGAAGGACTCTGCATGTGGGTGAGGAACAAACCTCGGATGGTAATGCTAGGGATTTTGAAGGAGAAAAACACTGAAAAGTGATATTCATGTCTCTTGAGCTGCTGAGAAAGCTCTTCAGAGTTGGCTTTAAATGTCTGTAGGGATATACCTTGTATCTGGTGTTAATGCCAGTTGAAAATGTCCTTCTCCTGAAAGTAGAGAAAGACCTGAAGCAAAACTATACACACACTTCATAGGATCATAGGGATCATCCCATCATAGGAAAATTCAAGTTGGAAGGAACCTCAGAAGGCCATTTAGTCCAACCTCCTGCTTCAGCTTTCAGAGAAACTCTGGCTTAGCAGAGCTGTGTGTAATTAAGCCAATGTTGTTGGTCAATGCAATATTTTCTTCAGAACCGTACAATCCTAATGATATATATCCAGAAGCTACAATTTCTACTTCTAAGCAACTTTCTACTGGGACAAAGTACTGTATTTCACACTGGTGCTGTTACAGAATTAATCCACAGCTTTTATGCAGCCTCAGTGCTTTATAATAGTTAACACATGCATTTATATGAAGAGTCTTAACACAACAAGCTTAAATTAACAAATAAAGCTGAGAGGAAGATTCCACTTTTATAAGATACCAAACATCTGCAAAGATCCAAAATTCATTTAAAAGAGAGGGAACTCTGTAATAAGTGTTTTGGATTCTCAGCAGGAGTGAAAGCAAGCCCATGTTCATATGCCTGGCATGGAGTAGAGTCTTGAACTGGACTATTTGCAACCCTGAAAGTGAAATTAACCATGTCACTTCTCCGCCTTCAAGAATGGAGCCTAGATTCAGATTTTTCTAGTCTCCAGAAACTCTGTCTTGTGCTTCAGAGGGTTTTCCCAATGAAATTGTAAAAAATTACTTCTTTTTTTAATTCTTTTCCTGGAAGTCTAACAGCTGTAATACTTCTAGCTTTCAGAAAACAACCCCTTGCCCTGGAAACTTTTGTTATTTTTCAGGCCAGGCCAGGCACAGTGCAGGAAATACTATTCAACATGGAGAAGACCTCCATTCCACACATTCAGAGTGTTCTGTTAAAAGGAGAAACAAAAGCCATCTTAGTTATTAAAGATACATTTCTCATGACCTTTTAAGAACAGATGTAATTACATATAACATATCTCTCTTCAACTCAGAAAGCTGTATAAATAATATATCTTTACTATTAATTCTGAGAGGCGACATTGTGGTTAGAGGGGTTCTTGAAGTTTTGCTTTGAAACACAAAGGTGATCAGCTAGCATCCTTCAACGTAATTTATAGTATTGGCAGGTGAAAAAAATAAAACAAACAACAGCCTAGAAATAAAGCAACATCTTTGATCCTTATGGTAGGTGCAATGCAGTCAGGATATTGGATTCTTATTTTGCTTCTGCAAATAGGATGATGTATGCAGATGAATATCGTGCATTCTCTCACACAATAATGTTAATTACTTACTATGAAAGTTCACCTGACAGAACAATTTTCACTCAAACTTCATGAACAGACATTTCCTCCCACCTCACTCTTCAGTCTTAAAATGAGATCTTTACTAAGCACAGTATGGCTATTTGTACAGAAAGAATGACTATTTATATTAGGTTGCACTAGGGGATTTGATTTTTCTGAGAGGTAGCTTCCCATCTATAAAGAGCATGTCCTGGCTTGGGCTGTTCAGTTACCTCATGAGATCAGTGTTTTTGACATTTAGCACCTTAGGCTCCATTTTCCATCCCAAGGAGTAAAGCTCCAGAGTTTAAATGCCACTCATTCCTAATGTTTCAGCTTTCACCTAATACTACGGAAAGGCAAAGCATAGCATAGATTTCTCCTTTTGACTTCCTTGTCACCTGAAGACCTTTACAGGCAGTCAGTAAAAGCGTGTTAAAGCTGTCATTTTTCTTCTCTTTTGAAACTCTTTATTCCATTATATCATGGATATTTTAGACTTGGGCATATTGCTTTGCTGATAGTTTACAGTAATACTCTTCAGTAAACAGTAAGTTGGAATCTGATCCACATTTCAGGAGGGACCATGTACGTCTTGTACACGGCATGTTAGCAACAGTTTGGATGTGAGATTGTAATAACCAAAGTTAGTTTGTTTATTCTTGCTGAGGTTGCTTTCAGAGCTGACATTGGCATAGAAGTTAGTGATGAAGCTTACCATCCCAAGAACCACATTTTTTTGGCAAGATTTTTGGCATGTCCAGATTCCAGGTATGACACAAAAAGAACAACTTTGTGCCTTCTAGTCTCCCTGAAGACTTGCAGTGCACTCACAAAACCTCAAGAGTGGCTAAGTCTACTTGTTGTGGTTTAACCCCAGCCAGCAACTAAGCACCACGCAGCTGCTCACTCACTCCCCCCACCCAGTGGGATGGGGGAGAAAATCGGGAAAAGAAGTAAAACTCCTGGGTTGAGATAAGAACGGTTTAATAGAACAGAAAAGAAGAAACTAATAATGATAATGAAAACACTAATAAAATGACAACAGCAATAATAAAAGGATTGGAATGTACAAATGATGCGCAGTGCAATTGCTCACCACCCGCCGACCAACACCTTGTTAGTCCCTGAGTGGCAATCCCCCCACTCCCCCCAGTTTATACACTAGATGTGACGTCCCATGGTATGGAATACCCCGTTGGCCAGTTTGGGTCAGGTGCCCTGGCTCTGTCCTGTGCCAACTTCTTGTGCCCCTCCAGGTTTCTCGCTGGCTGGGCATGAGAAGCTAAAAAATCCTTGACTTTAGTCTAAACACTACTGAGCAACAACTGAAAACATCAGTGTTATCAGCATTCTTCTCATACTGAACTCAAAACATAGCACCGTACCAGCTACTAGGAAGACAATTAACTCTATCCCAGCTGAAACCAGGACACTACCACTTCTTTTCCATCAAAATAATTGTTGGGAGGAACAGTGGCTTAGCTCTCACAGACAGAGATGATACCAGTACCATGTTGCTCTTCAACAACAGAAGATATACCTGCAGATCACACTGCTAGATGAGAGAAAGGTGGAAAGCTAATAGAAAGAGAGAAGTCTGTGTGAGTCCATCTGAGAGAAACTACAACCACAGCCTTCTCTCCTTAGTCAGGAGTCATTTGGAGAATGTGCAGTTGCAGGGTGAAGTCAGTATTATCCCTGCTACGGGATTTGCAGATAAATCCACTGAGGAACTGTAGCTCTGTGCTTGATTGAAGAACATAGTCACACTTTCTGGGTGACCAGTTTTACAAATGAAAAGAGGGAGGGTGCTCCCTGGGCCATCTGATAAGGGGATGACCTTGCAATGAGTCTTCTCGTTCAACATAGAATCTGGGTCACAGTCTCTGTCTTTTGTTGTCATGATGTAATTCCAGAAAAGCAAGTTAAGTGAGAGACAAAGAAAATTCTTTGTTCTGGAAAAAGCTGGAGCCAAACTATCTTTCCACTATTATCTCAGAAACATGAGTAAATCCTCTCAGTTGTAGGTTTACCTCAGCTAAATCAAGACATCTATCTCCTGTTCTACCCTGGTTACTCCTCATCATTTTCCTGCCAATATTAAGAGTTTTCTGCAGTAGCACACTTACATAGCCAAGAGCATGATATGTGCAAGGCAGAGGAGTTTCTGCCTGAATGGCCTTTCTTGATACTCCTTATTCTCTTATTTGGAAATGAGTTTGTCATCCAATCAGGGAATGAAAACGAAGTTTAAACCAACAATGAATGATCTCTTACACCCAGACAGTTATGTGAGAGTTCCAGTCCTTGGTGACAGCTATTTAAGAACTGACATATTATAATAGATAGGCTGTAAATCCTCATTTACAAAAATGAAAAAACAACAACAAAAGCTCTCCTTCTTGGTGGTTCTGTAGAACTGCAAGTGCTTAATCTCCAGGAGGAGAGATAGTAGAATAATTGGTTTGCTCAGAGAGTTGGTGAAATAACCAGTTAAAGTCAGTGTGAGAAAACTCATTTCAGCAGCAGAGAGAAATGACAGCTAAGCCTTTCAAGTCAGTGGTTAACAGTGATTCACAGGGATCTAAGTATCTTCTATTTAAGGTAGCTCTTTACACCAGGAGGTCAACACATCCTCAACAAAGTCAAGATGGGTTAACAGAGATTAACAATCACTGACAGTATTATTAGGTAACAGGTTTTTGGCTTCTTTTTACACAGTGGTTCTGCCTTTCTTAGATCCCTGGTGTAGGTCATCTTAGATGTATAGGTTCAAGCCAAAAAACATTAAACTTGTGTATATAATGACCCAGCAGAGACATTCAGCATATTGGAAGCAAGACATCTCTAGGACTAGAAGCAACGGAAACAGTTTCTGCCTTCACCTGAACTGACAAACGTTTGCTGCTTTCAAGACCAAGCTACAATCTTTCCACTGTGCTGCACATTCTGCAGCTGTGTGGTATTGCTATGTTGAACGTCTCTGCATCATTTTCCACTGAATGATGCAGACATCCCATAAGAAAGTCTATACCTTCAGTGAAAACTCTCCCGAAACTACTGGTTACAACTAAATAGCCTGCAGAATGTAAAGAAAGATGTTGAAGGTGAGATGGGCTACATCTTAAGGACAAGGATGCAGCAGTGAAGCCTCTTTTTAGAAACATGCCGAAATAATTATTAAAAAAACCCCTAACTTTTCAACCCAAAATGATAAAGACCATTTCAGTCTGTTTTTTCATTCTTTTCTTGCCAGAACTTTGCAAATTATGCAGGAAGTAACCATTAACTGTGGCTGAAGAACAATGCTTTTCAGAAGGCAAACAACTCACACCATAAAAAATCCCCAGTTCTCCTGAAGAGAAGCTTCAGAATACAGTTTGTAGATTATTCTAGCAGAGAAGACTGTATTACAAATAAAAGCCAGTGCTTGAACTAACATATTAGCAATGATCAGAATTCCAACTTTTTAAATCAATGCACATAAGCTTAAGTATAATAAGGTTAGACAAATTGAAACTGGAAAAAAAAAGGTACAAATATCAGCAGTATGGTGGAGTATTAGAGGAACACACTAACAAGGAAAATGAAGATTCACTATCGCTGTCTTCTTGTGAAGGATGCCTTTGTAGAAGATATGCTTGGTCCAAGTACATGTTTTGTGTTAATTACCTATCAATTAGTAATATCAATTAAATGTTATAGTTTTGATATTCAGGCCAGCCTGAATAGGTCCTCCTGATCCTGAAGAATCAATCTGTGAGGAAATCACTGAGCGCAATGAGTGATATGAAAGTGGAGTTCAGGCTCTTGGCTGTACTCTGAAGAACTGGATGCCTAACCAGCTCTTGGCTTCTTAATGAAGCACTTTTACCCCCTCAGACATATACTATTGTAGCTCAGTGCAACCTGTAAATACAGATAGAATTTTTTTTATCCTGTGACTGTAAGTAGCACTTTCAAGAAAGGATCCAACTGATACACAATGAAGTAATTTGCTGTAATTATGATTATGTACTGTTGATAATTAGTCCAACCAAAAGAAAGAAAGAAAGGAACGAAGGAATTTTTATGAAATCAATTAAGTGGAAAGCAAAAAGAGAAGATAGATAATGAGATACTCTAAACAGCAAGAGTTTCATTTATGTGAACTATGCTGCAGGGTAGATGGAGCATATATGGGTGGGCAGAGAATATCATGCTTTGGCAGCAAGCTACCTCCTTCTTTCCTTGAAAGACCACTGACTCAGTAACTAGATATCAGATGGAAGGTAAAAAGATTCAAAACATCAGGTGGGAATTAAGAACTTAGAAGAAAATGGTCTTCTCTATCATTACACTGTAAATTAAGATCGCTTCAGGATGTGTGATAGAGCACATGAAGGTAATTTTTGACCAGAGAAATCAAGTGATGGGCAGTCTTAAATTCTTCTACTGCAAGATATATATATAACTTCTGCAAGGACACTGTGAGGGTGGTCAAACAGTGGAACAGGTTGCCCTGAGAAGTTGTAGAGGCTTCATCCCTGGTGATACTCAGAACCCGACTGGACATGGTCCTGGGCAACCTGCTCTAGCTGACCCTGTTCTGAGAAGGGTGTGTGGACTAGCCTACCCTGAAAAGCCTGGGAAAGTTATGATAAGCTTTTTGATACTCAGTCAAGTAATTTATTTACTCACAAATAATGGTATGAATGAATAAACAAACAGTAACTCTTAGAGAAAGAAAAAAAAATTCTAACAAGGAAGATAAACAGATTAGCAATAGCTAACTCCTAAATTTTAACTATACCAACAACAACTAACTGTCCTTTACTTTGGGTAGACAACTGCTAAGCCACTTCTTCTACCCTCCTAAAGGAAACTTGCATCATAGCTTATGACTTTAAGTTTTGCTGGATAACAAGACCTGATTTAAGCTGATCTGATCTGTTGCTTTGTTTATTTTTTCCTAACTGCTCCTTTACTTCACCAGCCTCTATCTGTCTTAGCTATGCTTCGCTCCATTTCTTGACTCACTGTATTCTCTAGCTGGCTTCCTGCTTTGCTGCCAGATTTTGCTACTTCAGCTCCTATGAGAGAATGGAGAACAATGCACAAGTCACAGCTCAGCTCACAGGAAATTAGGAAGTAGCTTTTTGTGTTCATACAGCTGCAATATCTCCTGCTTCTCTGTGTCTCATCTCTAGCCTTTGAACCACATTGCTGGAAGCAACTGTCGAAAATTAATGGGATGCCCAGACAGAGCTAATTAGCTTAAGTTTCTGTACACTACTATAAACACAAACTTCATCTACTTTACTATATAACTTCTTTTTCAGGTATAACACAACAACACAAAGCCATGTTTCAGGCCTCCCCTTTCTTCCTTTTCATTCTTATTCTTTTTTCACCACATGTCCACTACATACTCCTTTCCTTTTTTTTTTTCTCCTGGGTTTGTTCCTTCTAAAACTTGTGCGGGAGAATGAGATATAGGAATCTTGCCTTCATTTAAGTTTTGGTCACATACCTTTTGTGTGAATCTAAACCTTTGGCCAGTGGTGATCAGAAACAGATGCTGGGCAGATCCACTTTTATCAGGACTCTGTCTAAACCATTACCAGTTCCCAAGAACAGATTGTACTAGAAAAATGTGATCTCAGTGAAAAATTGAAGTTTAAAATAAACTCCTATTCTTTGCGGTATCTTCTTGAGAAAGAAGCAATGCCTCATATTTAGCTGTACCATATTTCTTGAAACACTCTGGAGTGCTTTTCCTCTTAGGAAGGAATATGTAATTGTATGTAAGGGTATTAGCTGGTAATCCTTGCTATAATATTTATGTTTTAGGACAACTGGTGGCACTGTACAGTCCCTATGTGTACACATAGTAAAAGAAAGTCCCTACCTCAAACAGCATACTGTTTAAATTGACAAGCCAGATGAAGGCACGAAGAGACTCTCATCAACCCCATTTTAGAGCTAAAAATTCAAAGCTCGGGGACATTAGACAAGTATTTTGTTACCAAAAAGTGGTTTGCTGCTGAACAGGGAGATGAACAGAATCTCAGGTTCACGTTTAACAATAACTAAACTAGTCTGGAAAAATTATTTGAAGAAGCACGATCCAGCACTGGGTGCTTTCCTAGATTCTACTCATTCAGTCTTGTGGGACAAAGTGTCAGAAAGAAGAATCATGCAGGCATGACACACACAAAAATATGTGCTGTTAGGATAGTATGATAATGTTGTAATTCAATTTAGCTCTGTTGTGATTTAACCCCAGCCAGCAACTAAGCACTATGCAGCTGCTCACTCACTCCCCCCATACCCACTGGGATGGGGGAGACAATCAGAAGAAAAAAGGTAAAACTCATGGATTGAGATAAGAATAGTTTAATAGAACAGAAAATAGGAAAATAATAATCATGATAATAACAATAATAAAATTACAATAATAATAATAAAAGGATTGGGATATGCAAAACAGGTGATGCACAATGCAATTGCTCACCATTAGTCGACTGATACCCAGCCAGTTCCCCAGCAGCGACCCAACCCCAGGCCAACTCCCCCAGTTTATATGCTGGGCATGATGTCACATGGTATGGAATATCCCCTTGGCCGGTTTGGGTCAGCTGTCCTGGCTGTGTCCCCTCCCAACTTCTTGTGCCCCTCCGGCCATCTTGCTGGCTGGGCATGAGAAGCTGAAAAATCCTTGACTTGGTCTAAACACTGCTTAGCAACAACTGAAAACATCAGTGTGTTATCAACATTCTTCTCATACTAAGTCCAAAACTTAACACTATGCCAGCTACTAGGAAGAAAATTAACTCTATCCCAGCCAAAACCAGGACAAGCTCTCAAATTAGAAAGTTAGGAAGTAGGGAAATATAGACTGAAAACCTGCAATAAAGAGCTACAAAATATGTTTTTGAGATGTACATCTGACTCTGTTTGATTAAAAGATCTTTAGCTCCTTTGTCGGGGTATGTTGTGTATCTGACACGGTCAATGATCAACCTGACTTTCTGTAGGGAGTGCTCGGGTGTGAAGATGACCTCCTCTGGGTTGCTGGTCCCAGCAATGAAACCCATCCCCACACTACTCCTGTCTACCACCGGCCCTCCCACCCTCCCAGACAAGTCCTCTTTCTCCACCGGCGTCTTCCACAGCCTGTGAATCAAACGCCTGTGCTGGTTCTGTTAAAAAACCATTGGATCCAGGTGTTCAGTTGCACTGCTGCAGAAAATGCAGTTATAATGCATCTGGAAGCAGCTCGGGTCTTACTCTCCAAGGCAGAGCACCCAGTTTGCTTGAAGACCTGAGCAGGGTCTCTATATCCATATGATATTGCAGTTATGCTGACCATGCTCTGACAGTGTGAGGCCTTGCTGCAAAAGTCTTTCAGCTCTTGAAGGCAAAATACTCTCAGGAGGGAGGGATCATGGCCGTCTCCAGCAACTGATGCAGATTTCCTCCTGGTTACATGGTTTAGAGAGGGCACCATCTCTACTGAAGTGGCCATATACACAGCTGAGGACTGCTTTGAGCCCCAGGTTTCAGCTCAAAATGCCTGGTATAACGAGAGGGCCATGATACATCCTGCCAAATTGTTGTTTTCCTACTATGATGATGAGACTGTTTCATGTGCCCTGAGGCTGCCTGGATGGTGTTAGAAGGCTGGCCTGGGTAGATGAAAGAAAACTTTTTTTGTTATTTCCCGCTGAAAATTGCTAGCTTCTTTCTACATATATAAAGAAAAAGCTGCATTGGGTCTGAAGACTGTGCAGATGAAAAGGTGCAAGTGCACAATCTTTCTGTCAGAGCAATAGTGGAAATGGGAATGCAGTGTGAATCTTAGTGATTCCCATAGTATCAAACAGCATCATGGAAGAAAATCCATCAGAAGTATGAACTACAAAAAGACCATTTTTGCCTTTAGAAGCAGTGGCTTAGCGCAGCCTAGGAGAGTGTATCAAGGAAGTATTGCTATTTGCTTGCCCTGCTCTTATATTCTTCCTAGGGGATCTTTTACAGTCTAATGTTGGAGACAGTGAACTGATGGCGTGAAACCTTGGGGTGGAGCTTTGTCATGGTCCCTTACTAAAATTTTTGCAGTGTCACCCAGAACTCTCTTTCAGAACCAAACAAATAAACAAAAACTGAGCGATCCAAGAAGGCTTAAGAAGCTGTGGTCAGAAGCTAAGAAGTCATTGTAAAAATAATAATAATAAAAGTAGTAATAAATGATCAGTCTTGCTCCAAAAAGAGTAGTCTTTTTCAGAGCTTTGACCTTGAATTTTCCTTAGTGTTGGCGTAAGCTAGTCAAGAAAGTTGCTGTCTTCTGTCCCCCATCTAGTACACTTTAAAATAGAGGGGGGATGTTTTACCAGATGAGAAATTGCAAAATGTGACATCTATTCATACCCATCTCACTCACCATGAAACCACTGTGCCTACATAAATTGGACAGGCAGACAACTTTAAAGCACTTTGGAAGGAGACCTTTAGGGACTGAAATTGCTATGCTTTACTAGCAAAGTGGGACGTGGTGTCAGAGTGATTCCGTGCCCTAAGTGTGTGCACAGAAACACCCATTGACAAGTGCAGAACTGCTTTCAGGATCACTTTATTATTATGCAGAAAAACTGGTGGTCTTTTCTGCTTGCCAGCAGGGTTGTGTTCTTAAAGCTGTACAGGAGCAAACAGTTCACAGCATAATGAATCAGAGAGCAAAGCAGTGCTTAGATGGTCTTTTAACGCTGAATCATTTCAACCCATGTTGTTGGAGAGGGTGGACACAGCTGGTGTGCATGGCTTTCACTGAGTGGCTTCGGGAGGTGGCCAGACCTGGCTTCTCTAATGGTTACAGTGCTCAGCTCCCTAGAATTAAAAAATCCATGCAAACAGATTGAAGTGTTTGCGACTTCCAGCCATGTCTGAATTTTAAGAGTAGCTTAGAGGAATGGATTTAAATCCACATCCCAAAGGCAAACGACACCATAAGCTACTGAATTACTCCTGGCCCTTTTTCAGTATGCGTATAGCACTGTCTCTACAAGCAAATCCCTAATGTCCTTTCATCGATGCATGCATCCAGGTGGTGTATTTAACCTGCATCATCCTCAAACCTGCTCTTCTCAGCATTTAATAATCTACCATCTGGGTCAGTTTCAGTTGTGGGAATTATTCCCACCAAGCAATGTGAATCCTTGAACTCAGGGCTCTTCGGGCCTCTTCCCTCCATTAGAGACCACTCTTACATACACTGAACAAGTCCCTGTGGGATCAAATCAATGCTGCTGTGATGTGACTGACATTCACAGCTGCTTCTCTTGGCTGCAGCGGCTTTAGGATGACCTGCTTCATAAATGAGTATTTTTAAATATGTACATTTCAAAGTAATTTTAGAAGCATTTAAAAGTGGATAGATGGACAGACAGACAGATAGACACACAGCCATGAGGCTTGACACAGGGTCCCAAGAGAGTGGGTTTAGAAGACTTGAGAGCATAACATAAGCAAACCCTAACAAACCTTCATCTGAAGTGACCACAGTCCCCTTTAGTTTTTCTGATACAAAGATACCCCATGAAAGAATCTGTAAGCTGCACATGCCCTTCTGCCTGAGCCATTCAGCTAGTCAGGAAGATGAACCCATTGCTGTGTGCTCCATGGTGCCCAGCCAATATCTGCTCCTCGACTCAGTTCAGTCACAGGTAGCTCTTGGGCATCAAACCTTGAATTTAAAACCCTCCAGGGAGTCTCTTGTCTGAATAATACATAAGGCTGCGGAAATCTCCACAAGCTGGAAGAAAAAAGAGGAGATGAAGTTTGTCAAACTGGCGCAAGTTATTTGCTCAGTGCTAATAAGGTGGTGTTGACAGCTGAGCAGAAGAACAGTTACAGCTTTTTTCACTGCTTGAGGCTTCAAGGACTCTGCTTTAAGTTGTAATAGTCCATCTATAAAAGTGGCAGATCTTGCCTCTGTTTTCAACCTCATCTTTGGCCATCTTTTACTGTCATCACTTGCCACTGGATTTCTTGTAGTGTTGGTCATCTGTGACCCCAGTTTTGATAGCTCTGGGGGGGTTCATGAGGTGAATGTTGGTGAATCCCTTGCAGTGCTGACACCTTAAAAGACTTCAGGTCTTTTTGACTATCTGAAGCAACCCATCTTGTCTCTGTGCCTCAGTTTCCTCAGCTATGCTGTGTAGATATCTTAGCCTTTTTTTCCTAGCTACGAGAGCTGTGCCTCTGAAATCACTTTCTAAGGGGAATATGCTTCACTTGAGTTATGGTGGGCCTTCCAAGCTACTGCTACTTGAGATGCTTTGTGCTGCTGCAAAAAGCAGGGCTTTACGTTGACACAGCAAAAGAACATACCATCTCATTAAAAGTGCACCTACAGACAGAGAAGTTGCTCTCATTAAGCATCGCACTCTAGCCATTTCTGACCTGTGTAACATGTCTGCCACATGGACTAAACAAAGCTGTTGCTTAACAGGGACCAGCAGAGCTTCTGAGAGAAACAAAATAATCTCTGATGTTCGGGGATTCAAGCAGCAACTGTCTCCAGCTTCTACACCGTAGCAAGTAACAACTACTCAGCTGAGCAGTGGGACATACGTGTGCTTCTAGTCTGTTAAGGAAAGTTGTCAGGAATCTGTTTTAAGTGAAACTGCTTTATTTTTAGTCTGTGATGGATTAGAAATCTGGTCAACAGATGAGTGGTAGCTTTTTAAGAGGCTACCTGAATTGCTTTCTGCTGAAGTACAATTCCCAGAAATTTCTCTGTGCCCTCCAGTGCCTCTCTATGGTTTTCTTCTTTGTCCTGTGAAGTAAGACAGAGCTATGCTACTCCCATTAAAGAGATCAGGTAGTACATCTCCATGATCTCCATTAACATCAGGAGTGGATCTGGGGTAAAAAAGGTCATCTTTCAGATCTCTTCCTCTAGTCCCTCAGCTCCTGCAGACTGCACAGATCAGTCTGAATTTCAGAGGATTATGGCTGGAGCCTACTTTTGATTATAGTGATATAAAGCTGGAGTCCTCTGGCTTTGAGGGACAGGTCTATTGTATTTGCAAACAGACACATGTTTTCAGAGAGCATTTTTGCTCCCAGCCTGCTGTGCTGGTGTGCAAACTTTCCCCACCTTCCTGCCTGGCTGCCAGCTCTCTCCAATCACTCATTCTGAGATTTTATTTGTAAATGAGCAATGAACAGGGAGAGAGTACATGATCTGCTGAGGGAACTGGGATGAACCTGATTAATATTCTGTCGTTTCTCCCAAGTCACAGGGTAGGTGACCACAGCCCCATCAGAGAAGTCCTGCCTGCCCAGTACTTGGAAGAAACAATTATAAAATGCAAATATTGAGAGAACACCTCAGTATCTCACAATCTTCAATATTATTTCCTGGACACGGGTTGCATGTGAGAAACAAAGTCTAATAAGCCTTTTTCTCATTAGCCTGGGGTAGGGCAGGGAGAAGACTGTTCAAATAAGATGGGGTAGGGCAGGGAGAAGGCTGAAGTGGATGCTTTTTTTTCATTAGCTAAAATCCACTGAACAGGAGTCAGGACAGACACAGCCCAGAAACTTCTTACTTGCACCCTTAACTGACTGCCAGGGTCACAGCTCCTCTCCTGCCAGCTGCATCCTGGAAAAGCCTGTCCTCATTTCACTGGAAAGAGAAAGGCTTGAAGAGTTCAAGTTGGGGTGGGGGGAATAAGGTGTCCTGGTGTCCAGTCCCTTTCCAGTGTACCCAGGAAAAAGTCGTGCAGAGCTCTCCTGTGCCTCAGTTTGTTTCCCAATGAAAACTGGTGCCATGGTGCCTTCCTCTCCTTTGTCAAGGCTGGGTTTGAATCAGGGGAAAAACCCTTGTAGACCCTGGATCAGGACCAAGACTCTTGGACGAGATGAGGCATGTTAAAGTTATCAAACAGACTTCCAAGAAAAAGCTTTCTGTTATCACAGCCAAAACAAAAGATAGCACAATTTATTCCCATTCTCTGGTAACACCATTTAGCAAAGAATGATATGAAGACAGGGAGAGTTTAACGAAGTCAGGCCTGGACTTGTTTATTTAACAGCTCTGCCTTTTGATGGATACTGCAAACCATGTACATTATCAAGCAGCAAGGAACACTCCAAATTAAAAATGCAATAAACTAGAATTTACTGAGAGGCATGAATATATTAGTCCAAAATAAACAAAACAAAAAAGGAAAAGAAATGTTAGAATGGGTCTGTGGCTTCTTTTTATGGTAGGATACTACTAAAATGGTTCCTGAGTGGGAAAAATGAAGCTCAAGTCTCAGTTATTCATCCTGATGATGGGACGGTATTTTTGCCTTGTAAAGCTGTATCATGCTAATGCTATTGCTGTCATACCAATAAGGTTTACGATTTCCTCCTGAATCTTCTTGCTGTTGTTCTCCATTTTTAAAAGCCTATTAAAATAACCAGGTTACTTGCAAAGAAGGATAGTCTTGCAGTATTCACACATGGAAATGAGACTCAAGAGATCTGGATTTGACTACTGATACTCTCACTGGTCTCCTACATAAGCTTAAGCAGTGACTTAGGTTGTGGAAATGCAAGTGGGTTAACTCAGTGCAAGACGAGTTGTCTTCATTAAAAACCAAAAACCTAAAGCCTGTAAACACAAGATACAGTCTTTAACTGTTCTACTTGTGCCCCAGGAATGACAAATTTACCCCTGGATTAATCAGGGATAACCGTTTCATCACCTATGACATCTGCCTTTTCATACACTTTTTCCTCCTTCGTACACAGTTGTTATGGGGTGAGTTGTTGGGTTTTATACCCTGTATTTCATTTCTCAGTTCAGGTGACACTTATTCACAGTCCATCAGTGTGTTATGTTTTGAGCTGGGAGAAAAGTTTTCAGATGAGCAGCTAAAGACTGAATCAATTCAGAAAGTCAGGGTGGTTTGGGTAAATCATTTCCATCAAAAAAGCAAAAAGTGAAAATAACTTGACAAGAGCCCTGCTGTGCTGATTCAAAGCTTCTGCAGAGGTTCCATTTCTTCTTTTGGAAATAGTAATTACACATCTCTTGCTAATTAAACTTTACAATAATCCTGGAAAACAAAACTTTTTCATAAACTATGAGTTATTCATTAGTGAAGGGATTTCAGTTAGAAACATAGAAACCCTTTCATCAACCTAAACTGATTGATTTTTTTTTTCTTTGTTTGGTCAGTGGTGTAAATGCTTAAAAGAAAAACCAATTTTTTCTGCAAGCTCTGTGTTTTACAAAATGAGAGCTGTAACACCTCGTCTGTGGGTCTCCCCACTCCAGAGGCTGTGGTTACAAAAGTGTTTCTCTTGGCAGCTATTCTGATTTTAGCTATCCCCCTGTTCCTCCCCTAAACACCCAGTCCCCCTGTTGCTCACCTAAGTTCCCACTATCTTGTCACCTCATTTCTACCCTTGGCCATGCATTTCTGCTCCCACATGGCTCTCTTCATCATGATCCTTTAAGGGGCTATCTAGATCACAGAGTTGAGCTGGTTTAAAATAACCATTCCTTCCCTTACCCCTTTTTTAAGGTTTATTTTTAATCTGGATTAGTTCCTTGAGTGACTGATCAGAGAACAACAGGATTCACCAGACAGTTACATCAACGCAGCTGAACTGGTATTTTACATAAACGGGATTTCAGCTGTAAGAGGAGAGGTGGTGCTGGAAGAGGGGAGTTGCAGTTGTCACTGAATTAAACGCTCTGTAACGATGGCCTGCAGTCAGAGCTGTGATTGCAGCTTCCTTCAGACTCCACTGACTTTAATCTACTGCTAACTGTGTCGGTTTGTCAATGCAGGATAAGGCTTAGTATGGACTATTAGATGAAGAATTTATCAAGTATTGATTTAGCTCCTGCTAGGTTATCCAGCCTTCCCTGACCCTTCTGCTGCTTCAGCTTCATTGTTATTCAAGTCTGAATAACTGTTAGTAAAAATTAGGGTTGGTAATTTGGGTTTGTAATTGGATCTGATAACTAAATAAGTAGGAGGGAAAAAAAAGGAAAAATGTGCTAATCATGAATAATTACAAGCCCGAATTAACGACTCTATTATCTCTTCTCCAAAACAATCATAACCCCCTTCAATCTTAGTTTCAGAAAATGAAAGGTATGAGTTGCAGGTTCCTAAACAAAACCTAGGAAGAGAGACCATTCTAGCTAGAGTCCTTGGCACTAATGTCCTTGTCCCAGGTTCACGGCACAGAAGTGGTAGCTCTGGCAAAAGGCAGTGCCTTGAAACTCCAGCATCTAAGGCAGATGTGTGCTCTGCCAAATTTTCAGAGATCAGCAAGAGCTCAGGGAAAAAGCACAGGGGCAAATTTCTGCAATGCCTTTCTTTCCCTGTTGCAACACAGCAAGGAAAGTAGGACAAGTCTGAAGAGTTCTTGTGAGAGAGTTATAGGCAAATGGAAAATCAACCCAAACTTGGCCCTCCCTCACTGCAGCCTTCAGTTGCTATCTCAAGGTCCTACCCGTCATGCTGAGGAAATTATTTTAGAAATGCACCTTACCTTAGCCATCTTTTACTTGTCTATTGTATGATGCGTGGCCTCCTGACAAGTTGCCTTGCATACAATGTAACATATGTTAATTGATTGATTGAGGAGAAGGCTGGGCTGTATGTGGGGTGGGTCAAAAAGATCTAGGCTTATTTTCAAAAAGTCTTTCTACATGGCTGTGGTTTTACCATCAACAAGCAGCCTTGTTGCTGTAGCCCTGATCAGCATGGCTGGGAAGCTGCCTGTACAGACTGGGCAAATGAGCAGATATTTTTGTCCTTTCATTGAATCACAATTATGGGAATCTCATCGCTGGCATTCATTCTGTACTGCAGCTCATTTGTGATTAACAAAATGGAGATTATTTCTCTTTAGAAATACAGGCATGCAATTGTATGATACCAGCAAGTTTTGTAGTGGTTACCTGAACCTCTGTCGTGGAAGAATGTAGCCTGGTGTATTTACTGAGTGGTGGTAAATGGTCTGTGCATTAACTGGCATTGGATCTCATACTTTTAGGATGGGAAGAGGCCTTTTGTGTGAAATGGTCACAGTGTATCCTGCAAGCCCATGAAACTCTTACGGCTCCCTGTGTCATTTAGGGACAGAGCTGTGATTAACAATTTAGAGAGGGAACCTTGTTCAAAAACTTTTGCACCATTCAGGACTGGGCCATTGACTTCTCCCAACAGAGAAATGTTGCAGAGCTTTACTATGAATTTATAGATGAGATCTGAATCTTGAATGGTGCTTGGCAGCATCAAAATGTTCTTTCCCAAAAGGCAAAAATATTTAGGTAGTATGGAAATTTTTGAACTGCCACCAATACTTCCTTAGCTAGGTGGGTTTGATAGGATACACTTTAAGGATTCAGAAGTAGCAGTTCATTTGAAGGTTGATGTCACCTTGGCTTGAGAAAATGCCTTTACCTCTGACTCATATCCTTGGCTTTTTTTTTCCCCCAAAAAAGCAGCAATGGAGCCCTCTTTGCCCATTGCAGTGTCCTAGTTTAAGCCTATGTGTGACACTTCTAATAAGGGTCATCATGCAGTGGCAGATCTGATCCATTTTCTTATGAGATGATTGCAAAACAAAGGTTTAACTATACTTCAGTGTGTATGACAGTATTCCTCCATCCTTTTCCAAAACCTTACATTAAAGCTATTGGCAAAGAGGCAAGGAAGCAATCAATAACCAGATTGTTCAGCACCCTGAGGAGGGATCTAAACCATGGAATACTATTACCCTATGGGACTTGCATGTACAGTCCAGAAATACTGCAGCTGGGTGGGCGTGCAGATAAAAATCATTACGATAGATGTCCCAGAGGCAGCTTTTCTCAGTATCTCCTTTTTGAGAGGAAAAAAAGCCACTCTGAAAGCCTGTATACCTTTCTCTGAAGACACCAGTGCTCACAAAGTGTTAATTTACAATATTGCCTATTTTTTGCCTCTCCCTTCAGGTCTCCTTTTTGCATCTCCTCATATGGACTTGCAGTTGTCTCAGCTCTTAATTTTGCAAGCCCCTGTTTATTGCATCAAAATGCCTCTGCTCCTCCATGTACAGAGGAACATTTTACTCTTAGTATTCTCCCTCCATTAATATACACAGTGTCCGTCTTGTTGCTGCATCCAGCTACAACTAGGGAATACAATAGTTGTGATACATCATGACACTCAGCAAAATAGGTCGCTTTCTTTGATGTCTACTTCTTAGACCAGCTTTAGTCTTTAGAAATTTGCAGTCACCATGTCTCTTTTCTCTTGGGAACATTTTGCTTTTGTGTGTTCGTTCAGAGTATTGTACACGTAACACATTTACCAGCAGTTTGTTACAGTAACTCTATATATCCTCGGGCATTGTGCAAAGTCCTAGGCAGAATATAGAAAGATGAAACAAAGCTGGGTTTAAAGCTCTACAAATTCTCTTCTTTTGTTACCAGAGTTGCTTTCCTGCAAGAACACACAGGTCTGAAGTGTTCTGCATACTTACAGTAACTGCCAATACTTGCAAATATACTGACAAACAACACATGCTGAGCAGGAGGTCTCATATGTCTCTATGAGACACATATATGTCTCTATCTCTCTCTCTATGTCTCTCTCTGTATATATGTCTCCATAAATGGGAAGATGGGGTTGAAATGTTTTCTCAGTCCTCCCACCCCCCTTTTTTTCCTTTTTGTGAAGCCTTTCTCCTCCTCCTTATCCTATTCTTTGTGTCAGTTGCAAAGTATGCTGAAGCAGTCTGCTCATTGTCACATTTTGGGAGGAAAATGACATTGATATTGGACTAAATGCAAAAAGAGACTTTCCCCTAGTGAAAACTGGCTAATTGATGTAAAATCAAATAACTTTAAAGAGCTGTGATGGCTACAAATCAGGTCAGAGAGGCCAATACCAGTTCATTCTACTTCATGCAGGGGCTGTGCTTTGCAGTTTAAGCAACAGCACTTTGGCATTCAGGGCTTCTTTATAACCTAAACAAATCAAATCTCAAATCTTTTTGATCGTGATGTCTGACAATAAATGATGATTAAAACTACCGCAGTGGAGCCTGGGAATGGATTATTATAATAAATAGCTGTAGTCTTGCCATTCCCTGTTCTCTCCTCTAGGTCTGGAGGCTGGAGGCAAGAAAAGCTGGGGAGCATAGAATAGGTGCTAACAAGAGAGGTCAAGTGAGACCAGGGAAAAAAGTTATTTCTAATAGATTAATTTTCAAGGATACCAGACTTGTCTTCTTTTTACCTCTTTGCTTTAGATTTCAGCCTAAAAGGTGACAAAACATAAAGGATATTTTAAAAGCTAGTTTCCCAGTGATGATTATCTGAATTAGAACTGAAATATCCATTGGTCTGGATTAAAGAAGTACAGTTTTATACTGTGTCCACTCATTGTTGCACAGAGAGATGCAAGCTCACTCTCCACAGGTTCCTTGGGGCACATGAGTTAATCCAAATTCTGCTCTGGGCATTAGAATATGGTAAATTTTTAAAGAACAACAGGGAGGCTAAAAATTAAGCAAAGAAGAATTGTGAGCAGTGATGGCTGACAGAAGGAATAAGAGGTCTATTTTTTTAATCAGGCAGCTCATCAATTGAATGATGAGGGAAACAGTTTTTCTTAGACAGGTTCATTTGGACCCCAAAGTTTTAGAGGGCCTCTGACCTTTTCTAATAATTGTTGTGAGTGGGTAGGACAGAAGGCACTTTCAACCCAGAAGCCTCATGGCACATCGTAGCCCCTAGCTTGTGCTAGCCAGCCTGCCCAAGAGGCCAGATACTGCACAGGACCCCGCCAACACAACTGCGTGTCTCTCAGGTGGTAGGTGGCTTGTAATCACTTAAAAGCCCTCACTTCCATATTTCTGCAAAGAACTGTGAGGATATATTTTCAGAAGAAAAGACACAGAATGGTCTGAATATGGAATATGGATATGATTTACCATACCTTTATGAAGATATGGTCCAGGCAAGTTGTCTCCATGTGGAAGTGTCCTGTGTCCCTCTTAGCCTCCACCCTTGTTTTTGCTGCAGAGCATAGGGCAATGCTAAGACTAACTCTGAAGCTGATCTGCCCTCAGTAAGTGCGTATTTGTACACAAGTAATCCTGTGGTTCAAATAAATACCATTAAGAAGGGCTGCAGTTTTTCACCAGAAACAAAAACTGTTATGCTAGAAATAGGTCTCAGGGAAAAAAAGCCTGCAATTGGCTGTGTTTCTCTTCCTACCACAAGCAGCAAGGGTTAGAAATCTTACCCCAAAGCCTGTTTCTATCCTGGACTGGAGTGAACGCAACCTCAGTAGACACATTGGCAGCAAAATATTTGGCTCACATCACTGCTTTCATCCTTTCCAAAGCCCTGGAAGGGACTATTAATCTCTTTTTGCAGATATTTCATATTAATAGTATGATGAAAACATAGGGATATCTGTACCTGTTCAGATCAAGGGCTGTCAGAGTTTTGTCTCCAGCAGTAGCCATCAGCATGTGCCTAGGGAAGAATAAGAATGAGACAAGTGATTTTTCAGTTCCCCCCAATACTCTCTCTACCAGACTATTCCATATCAGGAGCTTTCCTGAAATGGGTTTCATTTGCCTACCATGCATAGAAAAAAAGGAATAATGAAGAAGAATCTTTCTGGAAAACAGGAAAATCTGCAAGAAGAAAATTCTTTGGATGTTTTTAAGGCAGTGGGCTAGATCTTCAACTGGATTAAATTAGCATAGTGGAGGTGAGGCTAATTAGTTGACAGCAGTGTTATCAATTAATATGTATAATATGATAGAAATAACCAGGGAGCTGCTAAAGTCTTGTGTACAGCCCCCATCAGTTAATATTTAAAATAGGGAAACAATAACTAGACATGATTTAGGAACTAACTACTAGACAATCGGGCTTTATGTTTATGTCAGAAAAGGTAATGGATTGCAGTCTGGCCAATAAACCTTGAAGAACCGTTTGGAACTGCCAAGATTAGGGAAGAAGTAGCTAAAAGGTAATTCCTACTGAGGGAGATCACGACCACCGACTCATTGACCACCTACTCAAATGATACCACCTACTCAAAAGAAGATAACAAAGGAAGAAGAGTCTGTGCACTAACTTACATGAGGGGCAAAGAAGAAAAAAACAACCATTAAGGAAAATAACAACGAATATGTATTAGTTAAGTGTATAAATGTGAGAATTTTTGAGACAAGGGTGTGCTGTCTTGAGACAGACACCCATTCATGTGCATCCATGAAATTAATTTGAAAACACCTTGACTCTGTGTGTTATTGGCTTGCACACTGTGTAAATGAACCCTGTCTGTGAGACAACAGCAGTGCAGGCAAAATGATTCTTCTTCTTTCCAAAATTTTGTTGAAGCAGATATTTTACTCCCCCTCCCCCCAACTTTCTTTACCGTTTCAGATTTCTATATGTAATAAAAACATAGATTAAAATCACTAATGAAAACCTTGGAAAATGTTCCAGGTTTTGAATAAAACCCTTGCTTAGCAATGTTCTATTACTCTGTTAGGAAGGACAGTCCAAGCTAAATCAAAAGCTAAGACCTTTTGGATAGCATCACCCAGATCTGTTCTGTGGCTCTCATTTTACGCCAATTCAGTAAGAAGGTACCTGCTGTTGTGTATTTTCAGGAGAAGCATGCCAGGTTTTAAAGCTGACTTTAATTTTTTCATTGTAGATTTATTTTTTTTTTAAGAATAAAAATGGAAGAAAAGGTAAATCATGTGCTCAGCTGGGTTTACTATGAATTAACATCATTCCTTGCAGCAGGGACTTCACATATTCTAAGACAGCTAGGCTGTAGATAATTTTTTTCTCTCTGCAGGATGATAATTAGTAATAAAGATTGAATGATTCTCAGTCTGATTGCTGACACACATTTACAATTTATC
Organism: Buteo buteo; assembly: GCF_964188355.1. Taxonomy (NCBI): domain Eukaryota; kingdom Metazoa; phylum Chordata; class Aves; order Accipitriformes; family Accipitridae; genus Buteo; species Buteo buteo. Next base: position 57,003,335 of record NC_134174.1, read on the forward strand.
TCATGGCAAGCTCTGGATAGAAGACAATTTCAGAACAGATTGGGAGTTAGGCAAAAGAGATTCATGTTCAAAGAAATCCCTTAAAATTTAGTTAGCAGACAACATCCTAAAACTAAGACAAGCTTTTCAGGTTGGTTTTAGTATTGGTGAAATGTAAAACCATTTGTCTTGTAAATTCAAATGGAGACCATTAAATAAAGATGTAAAAGAAAAGGATGCCTTTTCTGCTCTTTACATTACAATACAAAGTTGATCTGACATATAAACAAGAAATCTTACGCTGCAGACTGGTCGTGGGTGGCCAAAAATAGATGGACAGGAAGAGCTTCAAATGATTAGTAACATGAACCAAGTAGAATGGCTTATAAAAAGACTTTTTCTTTTCTTTTTTTTTTTTTTTCTGAGAGGTATATAGAATTGTCAACATGTCCGGTGAGTTTGGCTTTGAAGGACACATCACAAAGAATTTAAAGGATAGCAGGCAAAACCTACCTCAATCTTATATCACAATATTGACCTGGAAGGACCTTCCTTACAAGTAAGTGTTCCTACTATCTTTTATTTCCAGGCTTGTTAGTCATCTTGGCCCATTCAGTCCTTGCTCCCTCTGTTGAGGTTATCCACAACGAGAATCACTTAATGTCCATGTGTGGTGGTAATTTTTGTGATGTGGAAATATATTCAGCAAAAAGATCCTGAAGACATCATATTCTTTTAATAAAAATTATTCAGCCTGAAGCAAGACAAGAGTTACCATGTTGCTGTGTCTTGGATGCAAAATACCAGCCTTTGAAATTCTGCAGCGCTGAGCTAACAAGCCTGCCTGACGATGTGGTGTGAAGGGGCAGTGATTTAAAGATCATTTTAAACATTCACTCTGTTTTATTACAGTGAAGACTTTCCCTTCCCCAAAATTTAAAATTTAAAACGTGCCTCCTCTGAGCATGAGGGCAGTGCTTTTTGGTTTCCGAGATGGAACAAAGTATTTCCTTGATGAAAAAAATATGATTTTGATTTTAAGCAGTAGGAACGTTTTCCCATTGCATATTTTTCATGCTGTGGAAACTAACCGTCCACCAAATATTTCAAATGTGACTTCTCAAACAGCTCTGCTGAAAGAGTTTTTTCTCCCCATTTTGTATTAAAGCATAGTCCTTAATGTTGTGATCCTAAACAATACTCTCCCAGCATCCCCTCCCCTCAGATATCAGGGTATCATCCCCAAATCCCTGATGTGTAAAGGAAGTTTTCCATTCCACTTGCAGAACCTGAAAAGCAGGAGGATAAAGTTAATGAGCTGGAAATGAACAGAGAAAGAAAGGCATAATATAATTTCATTTTTAAACCTCAAAATGGGGGGGGGGAGGGAAGAGACAGGACAAACTTAACCTAAGCGCATGGTTCATAGACATGTACATGAAAAAATACAATGGCAGACTCCTTCATCTAGTGAAAAACTGAATAGGCTCCCTTGACCTTTGGTGTATAACACTGACTTGCACCTCCTAAGAGTCCAGCCTGGGAGACTAGTGGGGCTAATTCCTCTTTAAAAGAAAAAAAAAAAAAAATCATTTGCCTTAATCCATTTAGCATTCAAACATCCCATTAACCTAAATTAAACGCTTTCTTGTAGGTTTTTAATTTAGCACACTGACCCCCAAAATGGAAAGGCCACTTACAATTACAAACCCCGTAGTGCAACCACCACACTCTCTGACTTGCAGTCATCCTTATCATCCCAAACACGTTTCTCCTCTTGGCAAGCAGGAAACCCTTTGTGTGTGTGTGTGTGTGATTTTCACCTATGTGCTTTTCTGTTAATGTTCACTAATTTATGTGGCTTTGGTAAACTAATAAAGTAAAGGAAAGGGATATATGGCCACTATTTTATTTCCTGAGTGTTCCTGGGTTCTATAGAAATGGTCTAAAGGGAGAAAACCCACCTGTAAAGTATACATCCCTAGGACAGTCCAGGAAAGTTTCCCTGCATCACCTGGTGTCGTGGTTTCAGCCCAGCTGGTAACAAAGCACCACACAGCTGCTTGCTCACTCCTCCACCCGTGGCCACAGTGGGATGAGGAGAAAATAAAGGCAGGCTCATGGGTCAAGATAAGGATGGGGAGGGATCACTCACCGCTTATGGTCACAGGCAAAAGACAGGCTCAACTTGGGGAAGAAACAAAATCAATTTAATTGACTACAAATCCAATCAAAACAAGGATATTAGGAAGTAAAACCCAACCTGAGAACACCTTCCCCCCACCCCTCCCTCCTTCCCGCCTCACCTCAGCCCCACTCCCGGTTCTCTCCCCCTCCTCCCCCCGGCGGCGCAGGGGAACGGGGGACGGGGCTGGGGTCGGTTCCTCACCCCTTGTCTCTGCCGCTCCTTCCTCCTCAGGGGGAGGAGGACTCCGCACTCGTCCCCTACCCCAGCGTGGGGTCCCTCCCGCGGGAGACAGTCCTCCACAAACTTCTCCAGTGTGAGTCCTTTCCACGGGTGGCAGTTCCTCACAAACTTCCCTGGCGTGGGTCCTTTCCGCGGGCCGATCTTCAGTCGCACGCTGCTCCAGCCTGGGCTTTCCCATGGAGTCCCGGCCATTTTGGGGGGCCTCCGCTCCCCTCTGTGGGCTGGGGGGGGGACAGCCTGCCACCTCACCAGAGGCTGCAGGGGCATCCCCTCCTCTGGTGCACCTCCTCCTCTGCCTTCCTCACTGATCTTGGTGTCTGCATTGGGGTTCTCTGCAGAGGGGTTCCTCTCACATCCCACTCCCCCCCTCCACTGCAGGTTCCCCTTCTTAATTCTGTTTTCCCAGAGGCACTACCACCATCGCTGATGAGCTTGGCCTGGGCCAGAGGCGGGTCCGACTTGGAGCCGGGGAAGCTTCTAGCAGCTTCTCACAGGAGACACCCCTGCAGCCCCTCCCCTGCTACTAAAAAACCTGAGGCACACAAACCCATAACACCTGGCAGCTCAGGTCTGCCCTGTGCTTTGCAAGGTGGGCTTAGAGGTCAGGCAGGAGGCTGCCGCTGAAGGGGCACGTTTAGTTTTCCTTGAAGGTTCAACAAAAATCCCTCTGAGCTCTCCTGAAAAACACCACCAGGGTGCTCTCATCATGGCAAAAGGGCCTTCTGAAAAGAGGCACGAGCAAATGCTTTCAGGATGGCCATGCCATGTTCCTGTCATGTGGATCATGCCAGGAAGCTTCAGGCATGAGCATAGGTTGGAGAAACAGTCCTGAAGCTCTTGAGATACAAGGACTTTTTCATACAACCTGTTGATATGCCTGCACTGACAATGGTGCCCTGCATTATGCTGGAGAGAAAGCATTGCCTAATTTGTTTCAAAGACAGCCCAATAAGGGTAGCTTGATTAACTGGAAGGTGTGTGCAGAGATAAGTTTTTAGGTACCCAAATTATCTGTTTGTTCAACTCTGCACGGCATATGCCCCAGAACATATTAGTCTGCTGGGCTCAATGGGCTGCCGAGTCAGTTGAGCGATAGAAAGTGTCCTGTGTGCCCTTACCCCGCAGCTGGTATGAAGAGAAATGTAATAATGGGGTTGTATTGGTCACGCAATGCAACAGTGTTCAGTGAAGCTGTCGCTGTGTGCTCACTCGGGTGAAGCGTCCCACCAAGCTGTCCATCCACAACAGGTCTGCCCAGCCCAGTCCAGCTCTGCGGTAGCCTCAGGTTGACCTACACAGGGTCAAATGATGAGAGTTTCTGCCTGCTATTACAAACAAACAAAAGGATCAAGCACCTGTTTTCTGACTAAAGACTAAGTCTGATTTTAGGTACCTAAACCAAAAATTGAAATTAGCTCCATGCTAATCCAGGAAGAGCCAAAACTCTGGGTTTAGCTTTCAAGCTGCTTGCACACAGGTGTCTAGATGTATCTCAGTATTGCCAGGACTGAAAACTTGTTGTTGATCCTACACCCGAGCCTGAACAAATTTTTCCTCTGCCTATGGGCCTCATGGACCCAAACACAGGTTATCTACTGAATCCAGAGTAGGTTACTGCTGTTTTTTTAAAAGATGTTGTGGCACCAGTGTCTGCAGGGAGCCTGCTGCCTCCTTCCCTCCTCTCTGGTCCTCCCTGTGGTGGAGGACACGTTCAAGTCTTGTCTTTGCCTGTGAGAAATATAAAATTGCCTCTTTGCTAGCTCCATGGCAAACACCCTGCACACCTTACTAGACCAGTCTGGGCCATTTGCACCAGCTTCTACAGTCTATAGAAAAAAAATCATTAAGGCAGAGAGAAAGTATCAGAAGAGGATTTCACTCTACAACAGTTAGGGTACTTGTGTCCCGAAGATTGCATACCACAAGGCACCCAAACAAACTCCCTTTCTCCTTCGTCCCCAGAGGTTACCCTACAGCAAAGCGCTGGACTCGCTCTCTGTGACCTGACAAACTGGGTCTGTTCGGCACATTTCTAGCTCTGTTTTCACCAAGAAGTTGTGAGCCCCAGTGGCAGGTAGTACAGCAGAAGCTCAGGTTATCTTGGTAGTTATTAACCTTCCAGAGCATCTAAGTTGTCTACGAGGATGGATTATTCTGGACCTCATGACACCTACCAGAAGGGCAGCTATTCAGAACAAAACTATTGTCCCTCACCACACACATCCATACCTCTTTCCAAACCCTTCCCCATGAATTGGTGCAAGAATACCTGTGTATCTTCACTCATCCAGCCCAGCCAAGTGATTCAGGGCAGAGTTTAATCCACTGTGCAAAAATACATCTATTATTTCTTAGTTTCAGCTCTCCTTTTAAAATAAAAAGGAATTCAATCCACCAAAATCCCAGTGGATCCACCAGCCTCCCAGTCATCTGTCTTAAGAGGGAATGAAATGAATTTAATCTCCATAGATCATATTGCACACTGCATTGCCAGCTGTCTTCTAGCAGGGGCTGCCGTTGCTCAAAGGTCATAGCACAAATCCCTTGATTAAAAAACAACAACAAACACATTTTAAATGGGTAAAACCATAAGATACTGCCGTAAAACAGATTATGTGAAGTAGATACTGTTAAAACAGTTTAAATGCCTCTTTCAGGCATGAGTTTAGTTATCTCAAAGCATATTAGAGAGAGCAATAAAATTTAACGGCCAGCAGTAAAGTGTTTATGCGTGGCCCTGAACACAGCGTTGCCCAACCGCAGAATGTGTTAACTTTGCCGCACGGGTCAGTCGTACCCAGCAAACGGAGTTTGGGCCCCCATTGGAGTTGGCATTAGATCTGCTTGAGGAGGGAGAGCTCAGCAGAGAGACCCCAGAGAGCCCACAAACAGGGAAACGAGGAAACCAGTGCCTCTGCAGGGCTGTCAGGGCAGCACCTCTGGCTTGTACCTCCCGAGGAGCTGATTCAGTAGGAAAGTCTGTGCATTGTGTGCGTGCGTGGGTGTGTATGTGTGTTGAGACACAGCCCCTGAGAGGATAGCATTGAGTTTCAACCTAAAAGCAATTGTTTTTCCAGCCCAGCATGAAGGCTGAAGTTCTTCCACACTGACTTACACAGTCAGCAGGATCCTGGTTTTACAAGGTAATTGCAAGGTCCCTTGACTCTTTCCTCGGTTATGTTGTGGTGTATCCTAGGGCACGCCAACATTGTGCCATGTCAGAGATGGTGCTGACAATCATTTGACGTCAGCTGCAAACTTCTGATGGACCAGCCCTGGGAGTGTAAACCTGTCAGTGCATGTGGACACCAGTAAAGACGTGGCCCTACACAAAAAACAAGGCTTTCATTCTTACCTGAAAAAAAAAAAAAGAAAAAAGGAAATGTATAACATTTTGTGAGTCACATTTGGGGTGAGTATTTACAATGACAACAGAATGAGAGGCAGATAGTAGGGGTCTGTGCGACTAGCCAAGACACCAGGTTGGGATTGAGAAATCTGATCTTTTCCTGATCTGTCAATGACTGTGATGTGCCACGTTGCAAAAGTCACTTTACAAGCCACCCCTTCCCATCTGTGCTTTTATTTAGGCTGTTGGATTTCTGCTTTTCCACGCATTTGTGTAGCACCTAAACTTGATGATCTAGAGTGGAGTAGCTAAGCACTTCCATCATAAGAAGCAACCTCAGTCTGTCAGTGTGAGAAGACGTCTGGAGTATGATAGCCTGAAAGGTGTTACATAAAGATACAGGAGGTGGATTGTAATATGAACTCTTTCCCGCAGTCATATTCCTTTAATAAATTCATCCTGTTTCCAAAGTGAACAGATATGCTTCTGGCTTTCCAATACTTCTATTTGCCTCTTAAGCATGCAAGTCTCCCAGAGCTTTTGCTTCAGACAGCAGGCCAGCTGGTTACACCTGGCTGCATGGTTGCCTGATGCTGTCTGCACAGCTGCTTGGCCTTTGCAAAGCCCAAGAGCTCATTTAATATCAAGGGCCATGTTCCCTGTTAGGGACAAGGCTCAGCAATGCCTTGTGACACAGTTAGTCAAGTGCCTTATTCCCAAGTCTGGTTCCTCGACTCTGTTGTGCTTTTGCCCATCCCTCAGCTCACTGGGAACCCCAGTTCTGCAACAGGGTGAGTGTAGTCTCCCATGGGAGAGCTCCTTCTGCTCATGCACAGAAAGCAGTGACCTCCCCTGCCTGCAGCTCTCCCAACTGGGGTGGGATGTGGACACAGTTTTGTTAGAAAGTGGGCAGAAAAAGGAAATCGAGAGAGGGTCAATTCAGAGAGTACTCTGCTCATCCCAGCTGAGCCCTCAAAAAAGTCAAAAAGAGAGGAGAGGAGAGGAGAGGAGAGGAGAGGAGAGGAGAGGAGAGGAGAGGAGAAGAGAGGAGCTGGAACACTGCCATAACTAGCAGGCAGTGATGCATACTCAAGATGACTGGAGCAAGCAGAGATGTATGCATGAGCACAGCTTTTTCTTTTCCTCAGAGCATGCATGACAATATACCTTAAATAAACACAAAAAATGGGTTTAGTCAGTTCTGCTTGTTTTCAGCTGGGAGGTGTGGATAGGCAAGGAGGTGAGTGGGTAGGGGGCTTGCATTTTAATTTGCAAACTGGCTAACTTTTTATGCTTTAACTTCCCTCATCTTTGCTTGTCTCCCAGGGCCATGCTAACCTCTCTTGCGGAATAAAGCAGGGAAGGGGTGTTACACATACAACAATTTTTTGCCTTCATTTTTTTCTGTTGTTTATTACTAGCCAGTCTGCACAGCCGAGATGCCTAGGGGAGCTCTCCAACAAGATCTGGTCAAGGGCTTCAGTGAGATCTGCTATAAGCACTCTCACGTTGGGCTGGCCTGGTGCATTTACTTTTTATTGAAATGTTCTGTTATTTTATAAATAGGAACAGGGATGCCTGCAGCATGTCATTGCCATGTATCAGGAGTCATTCTGATATTATACCTTAACCCCAGAACTCACAGGTGTTGGAGACCATTCAATATACCCCCTCAAGTTGAATAAACGAGTCTTCAGCCTTGCTTCAGGATACCCTATTCATGAAACTGAAGTGCTGCGATCATTGCTTATCAATACATTGCCTTGGACTTTGCATCTGCTGATTACTTTTAGTTATGGCTCAGCATGGTTATACTTAAACTTTATTTGACATGTGCAGAATTTTACTCATGTACCCAGCAATGCAAGTTGCTGATTATTACACGGCTGTTAGGTTTGGCTACTTACGAGACTGATCAACCAAGCCAACAAGTAATGAATTCTCTTTACAGCTTGCTGTCCTCATTTGGATAAGCAATTGACTAAGCGAGAGACTGTTTTTAATTCACGCTCATAGTGCACAGCTCAGCTGTTACTCCTCGTATGGTACAAGGGAACATCTCACCTCTTTCCCATCAGTTATGCACTGCTTCCCTCTCCATCATGCCATACCTAGCAACTGCAGCAAGAGTTATTTCATTCTTTTTTCTTCATGTTTTTGGAGCAGAAACTTATGTGCCTCTTGGCTCAGGTGGATGAACAGTCTCCTGAAATCACCAAATCCTAGTCTCCAGAAGCAGTGGGATTATAAAGCTTTAAGCCCACTCATTCTAAAAGTGACCTAAGTGAGGTGAATATACATCTTTTGCTGAATTTTAGTAGTTGAGCAATAGACAGCTTCCAGTATTAAGGGTGCCACCCCATGCGTTTTATGACTTCTGGGTTTTTTTAATGAGTCTTAGAAAAGACTATGCCTGGAATGGGGCCTATGTTAACTGGCTGTATAGGAAATATAGGATCCTAAACCATTAGTTGAATCAGGCATAGATGCCTTCCCATGTATTCTAACCAACTGGATCATCAGCTAGTATAAATGAGTTAAGACTCACAAACACCAGTAGATATTTATAGATCTGGTCCAAAGGTCTCCCCCCACAGGAAGATTCATCTGTTCTTTTCCTCCTGATAGACAACAGAAGACTTCTCTTTTTTGATGAAATGTGTGTGTGTGTGGGAAAATGTATTAGAACTTAGGAAATTACTACAAAGGAAAGGAGATGAAGTTTTTGTGTGCAACAAAATTGCATCAGCATTGGGAAAGTGGGAGGAAAAGGAAAAGTAGGGAAATGGAATAAAAAAGAAAAAGGAAAAAAAAAAGAAATAAAAATCCATCCTTGTTGCATAATGTACCTTGTGGGGATTTTTAAGAGCACTGGAATTACATGTTACTTGTTGGTAATCACGTCTAACAAGGTGTTCAGTATATGTTGACTTAAGTAGCTAAAGGAAGCAGAGGTATTTCTCTTATCAATATTTAAACGTCTTGTAAAATCCCTGCTAACTGGGTTATCACCATGCTAGAGCTGTCATTGTGCAGGTCTAGCTGCCAGAGTAGTATGAATAACAGAAATGTGTGTGACTGTGTGTGCCTGTGTTTGTATACAGTTTTGTCCCTCTTTCTCTTTGCTTTAAAAAGAGATCTAGGACACTTCCACCTGGTCTGTGCACAGGAGTATTCTACAGCTAACTGGCAGACGGAAAAGTTGGGACGCTTTTTTTAATGATGAGAGCTGAAGACAAGTACAATCTTTTACCGCCTGTCCTGGTGATTCAAAAACTATTAGAAATCTTGCACACAGAAAAACAGTTAAATGGACAGTGAGGTAATTTTAAAAATCAGTATAGAAGTTTCTCTCTTCTTGAGCCAGGCTCTGAAGCATTAGAATTCAAATTTCTTAAAAATTAAGGGCTCCAAACCCTTACATTTTAAAATCAATTAATGATTAATTTCTAACATAACAAGACTCCAGAAAAGGGGGATATAAAGAAATAGAACTACTATGCAGTTCCTAGTAGAGTAGAAAAATAACCACCACTCCCTTCAAGACTAACAACAGTGGGAGAAAAAAAAATTGTATTGATTTTAGGGATAATACATTATCCCACACATTATTAAGGAAACAGAAACAATATTCTTGCAACTGTAATGAAGGGTGTAATTGGATGAGTTCTTAGGAGCCACTTTCATTAGTTAACACCAGTCAGCACCAGTTATTGGTTATTTATCTAAGGTGAGCCACGGAGGGAGTGGGAAAAGGTGTTTAGTTATGTTGATATCATCTAGCTTATTTTCTGAGTTATGGACATGGCCCTGGAGGATCTGCTCTTCTCAGAAACTGGAAGCGTTGGGGAAAAGGGAAAGGGCACTTGATGGGACTGGAGAGTAGAGATAGGTCTCACTTCACATCACACTCTACTCACTTTCTCATGTGTGAGCCCACCCCCCTCTGAAGTCACTAGGAATACTTGGAGCTCCCTTTCAAGTTTTAGGAACTACTATACTAAAGGTATGATGAGCTGCTTTAAAGTGAGAGTTTGCTACTATGGAAGAAGGTGGTCTTCCTTCCTCCTTCTCTTCCTCCTTCTGATTCTTTCCCTTTCCCTGTGCCAATTCAGGTACCCCTGCTGAATGGATTCAGCTCTCAAAGCAGGTAGAGAGCACCTTACTTTTCACTGGTTGTGGCTTTTCTGATCACTTGCTGAGCAGAATCAATTCACCAAAGGTCAGGCAAGCATCAAAGCCTGTGAAGTTAAACTGAGAGACCATAGAACAGAGCTGCTTTTTTTGGTGTCACCAGGATTAATTGTGTTTGTCTCACCTTACTGCACCTTAAAGAACAGAGAATAAGGCACCATTGGCAAATGTGGGAGGGCTGGGGGAATAGGCTGTGGGTGGGTGTAGTTGGAGTTGTTTCTGAAGGTGGTAGACTTCAGTGAGAAGATATCTCACACATTAAACTTTTGCTTAGAGGTTGCATGCTCTGTGCTAGCTCTTGAGAAGGCTATGATCATTCTTGCCGATTGCCACATAGCATAAATATTGTATGGCTGCACTATAGATTATGAAATTATAATCATTATAGGATTAAGCTAGAAAGGAAACTTGTCTAGATGTGAGGAAAATGGTTTAAAATTAAGAAGAAATGTTCTGTCAGTGAATATTTCTGGGAGAACAGCTCAGGAGACTGAAACCTTTTTTCATTCAGGTTGGCCAGCAATGAGTGAAAACTACAGTCCACACCTCAGCACAGGCTGTTGTAACACCTTAGAGCCATCTCAAAGACAAGTTTGATTCCTGCAGTCTGATTTCCCTGATACCTTTAATGGATTCGCTGATGTAATGACAAACAGGGAAGGTGGCAGGATTTCAGATGTAGATAGATGTCCACTAGGAGTTTGAATGACTTAATCTAATCCTCCTGCAGAGGACTCTATCCATAGCAGAGTAATGACTTCTGAAACTATATCAGTTCTTGAACGACAGGTTCTTGCTTGAGTTCATGATTCCAGTCCAGCTATCCTTATTTACACAGTAGCTCCCAATTCTGTTCACAATTAATCTAGCCTCTCTGTTGACACCAGCACTCTTACTCATGCAATTTTGTAAGTAAGAGCACAGTCAGCCCTCTAGAGAGAAAAATCTCTTTATTTCCTCGAGCCACATATTCCCCAACTGCGTGTTATTTCCAGCATCTTCTATTTCTTCTGGCATGAAAGTACATTTCTCACTTTAAATTGACTTCATCCAATCATCTTTCTGTTTTTCTGCCTCTTGTACTATATCTGTTTCCCCTAGAACACACTCACTGCACCCATTACTGTAATGATTTAATAGCTCTTAAATCTCTTCAGCCCTCATCACTGAGCTTTCAGTTTTTCTGCTGCAATATTTAACACAACTGTCCTGGAGGAGGAGCTGGAAGAAAGGGAGAAAGGACACCTCACATTAAACTGTTGTCCAGGAAAGTGACTTTTACATAGGGATCTATGAACTGGGCTCTTCTACATTTCCAGCTTACATAGTGAATAGTTAAATCTTTTTCCACACCTGAAAAAATCTAAAAAAAATTTGTTTTAATCCCATTTTATGATCAAAATCCTATTTCTACAGGGGAAAATAAAAAGCCAAAGTGATCTGCCTTCAAGGAACTAATCAAAACTGAAAGTGTGACTGGGGGACATATGGGATGGCAGAGATTTCATCTCGTCTTGAAGATGGGCAGAAGTTAATGACAATACTCTCTCTTTGTACCTTACTCTTGGCATCTCCCATGTACATTTATATTTTGCTTCCTTTCCCAGTGGGATCTTTGTGTTTTGAAAAATTAAAATGACTTTTTGTGGCATAAATATTTTTTTCCCCCTATGTATGTCTCTGGCTATTTGCACATTCCTTTACAAAATACAAGCTCCCCCTCGTGCTCTCTTTCCACAGCTGTACCCATGCTGTGGGCTGTGTGACGCATAATGCAGAGGGAAATACAGGGCATCCTTGGAGAAGCATGGGTTTTACAGGACTGCAGTTCAAAGCTCTGTTCACAACTTACTGCATAATGATGGTAAAAGAGATGTCCTCCACCGGCTCTTCTAGAAATCTCCAGTAATCACTCATCAAGATCCTGGTTCTGCAGGATATTCAAGGAACAGCCTAGCAATGCCTTCCATCTTGTTTAGGTATTGGCAATGTCTTGCAAGGGAGACAGTCTCCTGCTGAAATATCCCATTTCATAAAGACCACAAGTGGTTTTTAGAGGTATTGAAGGAGATACTGCAGTGCTAAGAATGATATTCAGAGAGACAGCTGGATGTGCTAAGTAAAGCTGAGATCAGGAGATATAACAGGAATTCAGCAACGGGCAATGAAACCGTGTATTACCTAAGATTTATACCTTTCTGCACCTCCTGTATTGCTGGTTTTACTAAGGAAAAAAAGACCCCCCAAAAAGTGCTGGGTAAGATATACTGGTGATGTGATCACATCTGGCAATTCCAAGGATGCTGCAGAGGCTGCTGCATCCAGAAAATTAGACTTTCCTTTAGCAGCTCTAAGCGTGAAACAAGCTGTTATGTTGTTGTAAGAGCTTCAGGAGCTTTCAGTTCCAGTCAAACCTACAGGCCTTGCAATTGGCGGTGAAAGCAGATTGAAACTGGAGTGGGAATTCTCCCTGCCCAGGGCAAAAGAAAGCTTCAGGGGCTTAAAGCAAAGCTCTCCTCTCAGCAGAGGGTGAGGTGTTCAGAACTCACAGCAATATATCTTCTAGCCAATCTTAGCTTCTGGCAAGCTCAAATAATTGAAACATGCAGTGAAATTAAAGCAAAAGTGAAGCATTTTTTGAAAGCTTTTTGGCTACTAGAAGAGATGCTTTATAACCAAAAGCTGGAGCCATGATAAACCAGTTCCAATCTGCATTAGTAAACACTGCTCTATGTCTGCCTCCCAGAGCCCAGACTGGCCTTTTGCAGCAAGGTGGTACAATGCGTCACTGATCTTCCAAATCTTGCTCAAGCAACCAATGCTGGAAAAACAGAAGCGAGCACTTTTGCTCTCCAAAAGAACTGCCAGAATAAAAGATGTATTGAATGTGTGCTTGAAATGGCTTACTCTTAAGGAGGATCTCATGGCATAAGAACTCATGGAAACAAGAGCTATGTGACTCATTTCCTTGTTTCACTCAGTAAGCGACTGCTGGGAGAATGCATAGGAACTTGCACGAACAGCATCATAGCAGAGGTTACTGGTATATAATGTAAGTCTGAGATCAAGTAAGTAAAGCTTTAGTAGGCTCTTGTCAGGGAAAGAAGGAAAAGTTACTGTTTTCTGAGATAAGGGTGGTCCTGTGGCAAATGGATTGTTCAGACCACAAGAGATATGGAACAGATAGAGAGGCACGGGAAGACTTCTGTGTCCTGAAGTTAAGAAAGTCAGTTCTCTTGGTGTAGGGAAACTGACTTTTTTAGTGTGCATCTCACATAATCTATTGATGACATCTGTTTTAGCATGCCTGAATTTGGTTGGATAACCAATGTATCAGAGTAAAAGAGCTCTTCCTGACTTCAGAGGCGTACTGGGAGTGTATACGCTATGGCAGAGTCAACTGATTACCATGATGATGGGAGATCCTGATCTCACAATCCACCTGTTCTCAATAGCAGAAATAAATCCTCCTTGCCAATAGTTTACATCCATAGAAGCATCCCAAAGCAACTCAGGAATGCCAAGGCACACATACTAGAAGCCAGCAACAACCATGCATTAGCAATTATTTCTGGTTTTACTGTGTTCACCAGTATAACTGAGCTCCTAACAGAATCTATCACAACTATAATCTACAGGACTGCCTGTTGTTACATTATAGGGCTTTTAGGAGGAGAAGTGAATGGTAACTTCTCTCCTTCAGGTTGCCTCATAAATTTATACATAAACAACCTTTCTAGAAATCCTTTTTTTTGACTCAGAAAGCTGGACATTGCTTTGTATCAGTGTTATTCAGTGTGAAGTGAAAGCCCAGAGATGGGAGTGAGAAACAGGGGAGCTAAGACCAGTCACTAATTCTGATGATCAACTTGCAAGCGATAGCGTAGGCTGTATCTGTCTGAAAACAAATACCTACAAAGTGGACTCCTGAATCTGAACTAATCACCCTGAGCCCCCTCAGAGTGAGATAAAAGGAACTGTGTGCAATTTATCTCAACATAAAATAGACATTTAGAAGAAGTTAGATGGATTGTGTTCCAGATGTGTATTTATTTCTCTCCACTGACTGTGAAGAAGTTATAATAACTAGCACAGGTAGTTCACACACTACACAGCTAAAGTCAGGTAAGGGGAATCACAGCCCTGGGTCTGATCCTGTGATGTATCAGAGTTTACATATTCCACTGATACCAGCTATAGAGGCTAGGTGCTTCTGAGAAATCTGGAAAGCAACAAGTGGGTTCAAGGCAAAAATGGAGACACTCTGGGCAGGTAACTGTCCTTGGAAATTGTTGGCCTTAAAAAAGCACATTAAATGTTCTTCATCTCACAAGCATTGCTATTAGTAGTGGAAGGTATTCACATTGCTTTGCTTGAATTGGTTAACTATATTCTCTAATTCACCCTCTTGAGGAACTTCTAGAGAGATCCCAGCATATGCATCTTCTATTTTATGTGGTGTGAATACACTTCAGGGGGAACTTTGATCCCTCTCACCATCCGCAGCAACTCATTGCAGTACTACAAGACAGCTGGGTCAGTCTCAATTACTTCATATCAGATTCAGTTTCTTAATTGGAGACTGTGCTGGAGAAACTCTGTGAACTTGCAGCAAAAATAGCCCAATTAAATACATTTTACTTCTGAAAATGGACCCAGTATATGAACTAGCCATCTCCTTTCTCAGCAAAACTTAACAATAACTAAATGAAGCCAACATTTTCCAACTCAACAATTCTCTAATACACAGCATTTAGGTAGGGAATAAAAAAGGGTTTATTAGCTGACCCAGAAATCATGACCAGTGCCCAAGAAATAGCCCATTCCTAGCAAGAGGAGGAAATGCAAATTGTTCAACTACAAAAAGGAAAGGTGATTGAAGAACTAGATGCTTTACAAGTCTGGTTATGGGAGAGGCAACTTTTCACCAGAAGTGCTCAGTGACCAAAATCATAATGCACTCATAACTATAGATGCTATTTTATAACTGAAAAGATGCTTCTCACTCCAATCTTTAAGCAAAAGCAGGAGAAAATTCAGAAACAGCCCACAGTCTCTGCACTGATTTCAGTGGATCAAGTCAGTAGCTTGGATACAGCATGGCTGAACATTTCAGATTGCACTGGGGCTGCATTTAAACTTTTTGCCATGGAAGATGTAGAACTATCACATTTGGCTGTTTTCTTGACCACCTCAAATGAGAGACCAATCGCAAAGTGGGCTTCAAACTTGTAAATTAGATGCATGAAGAAGAGGAACCGACTGGCAAGAATTTCTAACATGCTAACAAAAAGAATGGAATAAAGCAGATGGTCTGCAGTCTCATTCATGGCACAAAAAAGCAAAAGAGTGGACACTGGTGCAATATCTATAATATTAAATTAAGGTACCCCTTATGTGGAACTGAGGCCAGACAGCATCAAACAACATTTCTAACAGTATTACTAAGCTCTCTTACCCTGCAGAAATAGGATGGCTATATCCAAAATTGCTTATTGCAACTGTCTCTGATCATCTCCCCAGAAACTAGAAATAGTTTTGGGGAGTCCTAGATCATCTATGCCAAGACTAGGCCTGAGAATGTTCCTTAGCCTTGTTTAATCTACTGGTACAGCCAAGTGCTGGGGTAGCAGGAGGGATTTCCCAGAGCCCACACTGGAACTGTGACAGTTCCTTCCAGCTCATTTAATTTCGGTCAACAAAAGCTTCATGACAGAGAAAGCACAGATGCGGTGTTGTTTGCTTGACTGAAGGGAAAGATGATTGCAGTATGGTAGAGAACCCAAGCAAAACAAATTTTTGAGAAGTGCAATCTTTCCAGGACTGAAGCTTCAAGTAAGAGCTGAGAGGTTTCAAAGAAAAAACACAGCATACCTCTATAGTAGCCTAATCCTTCTTATCTTCTTCCCAGACTTCTCCCTCTATTCGTTCTCCAGGAAAAATGTAATGGGCCAATGCCGTCCCAGAATCCTAAAAGAGTTTCATGCAAACTGCAACAGCATTGGGTGACTTAAAACAACAAAGCTGGCAGCATTATGTGCTCTGAATGAATTCCTTGATAAACATTTCCCACTTTGTCTTCCCTTCAAATCACTCACTTTTAGTCCATTCCTATCCAAAAGATTATTCACTCATAAGCTTCCTCTGAGGAGCATATGGAAGCTAATTTCAGCCATTGGATGTAAAGATTTATATTCCTGCTCCTTGTCATCACGTACTGAAGTCCTTTCTAATCCCACTCAGCCACTCCACTTTCAGAAGGGCAAACCACCCCCTGTGGCAGAGCATGCCGATCCCAGATTTACCTAATATCTGTGGAGCCACCGTGCCTTCTGAGATTAACCTCTGGTGAGGATGCTTACTTTGATTTTCCACTGTTCACTTCGGTTGGTGGGCTGGATGACAGAAAATGTTTTCTGGTTTTTCATTGTAACTGTCTGAAACCAGACAGAAATAATGAGGAACTGGAGATTAGCATCTCATGACAATGAATAAGGATCAGCAAATAGAGAATTAAGCACACATATGGACATCTTCAGAGGCACTTTTTATATTTATTTTGGTGCTTCTGTCTTCTGATTTTAAAAGTTAGATGTCACTTTTGCCTTTCTAAATAAACTGTCTATCTTTACATTTCTGGGCAGGGAAGCTGCATATATATTGTCAGGAGTGTACTGAAAAAAAAAATCCTAAATAAATGAATATATATGGTAGAGTAGTCAGTGTTTGGAAACTGTGTATTATATAAGGGAAAGCTTCACAAGCTGAAGGAGGAAAATAAAAGAAGGATTAAATAGATCCACCTAGTTACACAATTCTTTTCATTGGAAACAGAATTAGTCATCAGCTAATGAGAGCTGACTCTGAGGTCTCTAACACTGTGCTGTGACCTATTCAGTGAATGCATTCATGCTATCTGCTGCATAAGACAGGGTTCCCAGGAAGGTTTTTAGGGAAAAGGAAAAAGCTGGAAAAGGATTGTGCAAGCAGTGGTTATAATAAAGGCACCTATACAAAGGCATTTCCTACCTGGTTGTAAGGCTTTTACGTTCTTCATGTAAGGAAGCTACATCTTCCCAACCACCTTAATATCCGGCATTGGATTTGGGTCCTACCATACCAGGTCCTGGACGAGTCTTTTCTTACCTCTGATAATCCCTCATCTAAAGTGACAAAGCACACAAAAAACTGTCAGAAAGAACAGAGGAAGAAAGAGGTGAAAATTGTTGAAGATCATACAAACCTCCTCCCAGATTAGTGTTTAACCTACTGAGACATACCAGCTCCTAAAAGTGTGCATTAGGCCATCACATAAAACCCCCTCAATCCTGTCCAAACGACAACAATTGTTCTTCTTTCTCCTCCTCTACCCGCATTTCTCCTCTTCTGTCCCCATTTCATCTGATAGTTTAATGGCATATTTTACCTCATACTGATTCTCAACTCTCTATTTTATTTCTCCCTGGCCTAGTAACAGCATTGCAAGGCTCACATTTCAGTTTCACCCTGTGGAGAAGCAATGCTGATTTGCTTTCCTTCCAGATGTGAAGCAACCCGTTTATGTTTAATATTCACTCTTCAGTCACACAGCGGCCTGCATTTAACTACATTTTTATGCATGATAAATGCACATACATTTGAAAGAATAAAATTCCCTCTACCCAACATCACTCTAAATGGAGCTGAGGTGAGCTCTTGTTTCCCTGAGGCAGCCTGACTTTTGAAGATCATTTTTAACCATTTCAGTTTTGAACTGTACTTTTTTACTTCCTAGCTCGTGCTGGTGGGTCTCCAAGCACTTCCCAAAATAGGCACTGAGGAACCCTTCAGAAAGCGTGCTAAGGAATATAAATGTAATTTTTATCAGAGGAGGAAAGTGGCTGAAAAAGATAACAGGCAAATTTACAAAAGGTCTTGTAGGGATTTGGTGTCAGCTCCCATGGATGCCTGATGCCCAAGTCTCTGATATATGCTGCACAATGCATGGTACTCTTAGGCAACTGGCTCCAAGCAAAGGCTCCAAAATCTGCTTTCCTTTTTGGACTTAGGTGATAACTGACCAATCTGCTACACACACCCCCCACACAACTGCATCTCTCGTCTCCTGGAACACTGTCATCGCAGGCTGTGGTTTGTCTCTAAGCACTCTGATGTCAATAGCAAGTGTGGGTGACTTTTCTATTTGGCTGACTGAGTCACCCAAACTGACCAGAGGGTGGTGGCAAGTCCAGGGGTATGTCACAAAACCTGAGGGGCTCAGGATTCACAAAGCTGTGGAAGGAGCACCCACACCCCTGCAGTCCTTTGCCACCTTGACTTAGTTCTGTCTTTTTCAGTCACGTGAAACTCTCTTGCCTAGAACAAGCCTCCACCAACCCAATGCTACATCCACCAAGTTGTCATAATTCATAACCTAACCTGAATGTCAGTGTGAAGCGTCTAGGCTCCCAGGCTCTGAAGTGCAAGAAGAGCAGGAGGTAATGGCTTTGTGTTTTGGGCAGGACACATCCCCTGGCATGAGTCCAAGTCTTCTGCAGCCACTGCGACCTCACTCTGTATAGCACAATGCTCCTTTTTTCTCCATGTGGTAGAGACAGGGATCATTTGTCAAGATTCATACTACTACAAAACTTGCTGAAAAAAAGGGCAAAATTTTCTAAAGGCGGCACGTTTCATTAACCTTCTTAATCAGTGTATTTATGGACAACTTGTTTCTGAATGGACTCTGCAAGCCTCATTCACAAGTCATAATACATAGTGAATAATTGCAATTGCTGTTCACTTAATGAGACAATGATGCTTTGCTTAAAAAAAAAAATCAAACACACAACCCATCTGCCTTCAAGTGTGTGTGGGGGTAAATACTCTCCAGGGCCAGTTGAAAAAGAATTTATGGAGGGACAGCTACTTATCATATGATGTTGTCACGACCCAGACTGGACAGACCAGGGAGTTGTGTTTAATTCAGAATTCCCTCGGGCTAAATTAAGATGAAATGACACCAAACAATCAGCTAAAGATTTTATTCATGACAGAAGCAAACTGAACTGGGGAGGCGTGGTAGTAGGTGGCAGGGTTTCTCACAACAGGAATTGGCATAAGACTAATTCTGTAAACTGTGTAACCATTTACATCAATTCAGGGAATGAGGAGATCCCTCCGGTTGAGTCAGGAGGTTCAGAGCAGACCCCCTTGCTTTCCAGACTCCTCCTCAGAGAAGGGCCCAGGGACGGCTGGATCTACTCTTAGTCTCAGACTTGGTCAACGGTTTATATCTTGAAATGGATGAGGTGTCGGGATTGTGGAAAAGGAAAAGGAAAGAGAGTAGAAGCCAGAGAAAGGAAGAGAGAAAGATTTCACCAGTCCTGGGTCCAGCATTGGTTCAGTCAGCCGAGGGGTCCAGTCCCGGTGGGTTTGTGCACCCGGGGCTTCAGTCTGTGTCCTTTTATCATCCTTGCCCCCCCTTTGGGCGGGCACCCGAACTTGTCAGGCTAATGAGCAGTTTGTGAGCCTTTGGGCTTGGGGGTCGTTTGTGGAGTAACTTCTCCTTCCCTGCAGACACGGCCATTGTCTGATGTTTGTATCAGAAGAGCTTATCAGAAGAGGGAGCTGCGCACCCTCCAGCACGCCCTCCCCCTCCTGTTGCTAATGTCTGAGCTGATGGGCTTTTCACCTTGGTTCCTTGCTGTGCAGGGTTTGTCTTTAAGCAGAACTTGCCCCACCACAATGTTTGAGACATTAACTCTTTCAGTCTCTCACAGATGTGAAATGTGGTATTTTATGGACTGCTCCTTTTAGATCTCCAAACTAAGCAAAATTTTTGTTTAATCAGAAATCAGAGTAGACACACTACAGCGCATTAGATGGTAAAGTGGCATTGACCATTCTCTTTCAGTCTGTTTAAAGACACTGCCTCACCATGACATTGTTGGCTTTGATTTCTGAAAACATGCAGAGACAAACTGCTGACAATAGATACTGCCATAATCTGGCAAGCAAAGGCTGATTAGAAATCAGTGACATGGATTTCAACAAATAAAGCATGACCCATCTTGCAACAGTGAAAGGAATCACTGAACAAGGTGACTAAGGATACGAGAGATTTACCAGCATATGAAGCCTTGAAAACTCATTTGTTTTCAGCCATAGCAGTTTGTGCAGTTTACCACATGGCCACATGAACACTTCTCCCCAGCATAAAAGAGTGGGAGAGACTGCACATCCAAGGATAAGACTATCCATTTTGGCAGTGTGCTTACGTTAGATGAAAGCTTCCTGCACCCTGAGGAAGCACAGAATACTTTGTAGTATAAATAAGATTATTACTCTTGAAGAGCTTATTCATTGTGTTTGGAATTCATCCCATACAACTCTGGATGCCTACATCTGAGGTAGTTACCTTAGGCTTCCATGCTAATTACTGAAGGAAAAATGGGGCACAACTCATAAGGCTTGGATGAATCACATCTTGTTTGTGTCTGTTTCTCTCCACTGACTGTCAAGGATGTTGAGGATGGCCTAGAGATGTCTGCTTTATGAATCTCACCTTTTTTGTCTCTCATGAACTGGTAGCAGAGACAATGAGGTGATACTAAAGAAATGCCATAGTTATTGATACTTCCTAGGATCCCTGAGGTCATAACTACCCAGTTCCTACAAGGTACTTAAGAAGGTAATTTCCTGCAAAACTTGTGCCAAATTCTGTTGTGTTGTGCAGTCAAGGAAGTGAGACAAAGCACTATCTTCTGCTGATGTCAGTTTGGCCATGACTTCAAGCTGGAGGCAATAATTCAATGCTTTGGGGTAGGTACACAGAGGAACTCTTTTATAGACATGACTGGATCTTGTCCACCTTGCTCCTAGGCAGCTGTTTCAATCTGGATTAGAGCCACCATGGCCTTCATTCACTAGCTTGAAAGCAAGCCCTGCTGGAGGAAGGAAATCTGGATTGGATCCCAGCAGCACAGTCCATCCTAATTTCTTAAGATGTCAGAAGAGGTTTCTCTGGGATAGATATTATGGACATATTAAGTATGTTAAGGACAATATCTAGTCAGAAAGTATAGAAAATCAGAGTTGCTAGAAAATAGACTCCAGACCTCTTTGATGACCTTAAAAGAGAAAAGCAATGTCTTTCCTGAACACATGAAAGGAAGGAGGGAAAAAATGAAAAAGTAAATGGCAGTGATTTCATTTTTAATCTTTCTAAATGCAATTTCAGCATGATGTGAATGATAGCAGCATGAACAGAGATTGTTACTTTAATAGGATTATTGTGAGATGCTGGCTGTGTTTGTACTACAGCAATGAATTTCCTGCAGTGTGGATACATTTCCATGTTTGATAAGTTACGACTGCTAAATGTATTTCATTTTAGATATCAGGTTTGCAGCATTCTCTATTTTTCTCCTATTTGAAAGATTATATCTGTGGACATCTCATTCACAAGGTTGAGATCCTGGTTATAAGTTCTAGAGGCAGTTTGTTAAAAGTTTGTCACATGGTGTTGATTTATTAATATCAATCATGTGTGTGTGTAAGTACCTGTCTTGAGGAACCTTTCTTACTTCTCTGGTTGGAACTAGAGACTAAGGCCATATCTCTACTTGTAAGTCTCAATTTCTCTGAATTCACCCCAATCCAGTGTTTGGATGCAGACACAGGCTTTGAACTAGGCTGGAGAAAAGCTGCAGCAGGACCCTGAGCCTTCCTTACACCTTACTATAGTTCCAAATATACCCTTTCATATAGGACAGAGAGCCTGCTTGGTGACTGTGGCTATCCTTCAACATGAAGTCCACAATGCTTTGCAATGATGTTATGGGCAAGCACCAGGAAGAAAAGTCAGACAGACTTTTTCCTCGATGCCATCTGTCACAAGGGACCACAGGAGTTGTGAGGAGCTGAGCCTGTAGGTATCCAATGTAAATACACAGTGTGTACCTCTAGACTGCTCTCAGACTCTTTCACAGGTGCCTTAGCTTTGATATTATTTCTAGTGCTAGATTTCATTTCCCTGAACTGGCACGCTGCCAATTAATTCTTTGTAGCCTGCCTTTAAGCAACAATGATTTACAGTTAAGATGTCTCAGCTAATCATAATGTAATTAATAGTCTGTAATGCTTTTATATCTTGGAGAAGGAAGCAATTCATACCTAGGAGTTTTGGCTGCACTGCAATGATAGACTGTAGGACATCACCTTTTTTAAAGCTATTGCCTTATTGTTTTGGAAACAGAATTTCAAAGAGCTTGAATGTAAATATGACATTTTGATACATTGCTCATTACTGCAGCATATTCAGCTCTTAGATAGGACAAGTAAACATAAACCAGTTGAATTTCCTTTGCTGGCACACTGTGAAATTTCCCACTAAGAATGCAGCAGACAGTATCAAAGATATTTATTCAGCATTTTTGTATGTATACCAGAACGTAGGTTAAAAAGAAACTCACTGTGCTGGGAGTCAAGACAACTATCTGTTCCTATTTAATGGACTGTCCTCGTAACGTGGAGGAGCCCCATGACCCCCCAGTGCCAAGAGATCTTCTTGAGAACAAAAGCAGAGGTAGTTTGGAAAAAGCAAGGAAAAGTGACTTCAGACAGCCACAAAACCCCTATGAGAAGCAAATCTGAACTTCAGATGGCCTGTGGAAGCAGGATGGGCTGCAGCCAGCTTTCCCTGGCAGAGCCCAGTGTAGGCAAACCTTTCACAGGAGCTGCACATCTGCAGGACTGTCCTTTGGTGGCTCAGTCATGCCTCTGCCGAAATCTTCAGAAGTTTTATGCTATAAAGCAACACTGATTATTTCTCTTTTAATCTTTCGCAATCCTGATGTCAAAAGCACCTCTGTCCAGTAAGACCACCTGCAACACCACTGTTACGTCTTCAAGACAGAGGGGTTTGGAGGGGCTGTAACGGAAGGCTTTCTAGGCTCTTGCTAGCACAGCTGATCTGATCTTGCTGAGAGGGGGACAGAGATTAGAGACACGTCCTGGGGAACTTCATAATATCCTTTACATCATGTGGTGTCCCAAGATGCCTGGCCAGGCTCAGGGCTGGATGCATCAGCAGAAGACAGTCCTAGCCAGTGCAGTAGGCTCAGGCCAGGAAAGTGATTCCTGGCAGGCACTGCTTGAAAACTAAGCTCTGGGCCTTTTTCGCAAGCTTTGTTTGGGGAGGCAAGCTTAACTGTCAGGAATACCTTTCCCTGCTGTTTGATGGTTGGCGTTTGGATTAGGCAATTTTTGCAGCCTTCCTACTGGTTATACTAGAAAGCTATCAGATGAAATCTTGCTGCCTCATTACAAAATAGTAAAATGATTAAAGACTGAACTCCCTAGAACAATTTCATTTTTTTGAGAGAGAGATAATTAACTGAAAATGTGTAAATAGTTTTTACATTTGTGTCTGTTTAGAGAAAAATAACTACCTGGGCACTTTTTATTTTCATTTCAAATAAAGTATTCTGTTATCAGTTACAATGGTTAAGAGATGCAGGGGTGTACATGTCTTTCAAAAACACAGAATTAAAAAAACATATCAAAGCAGAAGATAAAGTCACTATTGTCTATACAAAATTCTCTTATGTTGTCATACCAAGCCAGTTGAAGAAATTCAAGCAGTTTTTCCATCACAAGTCCCTTGATTAATATTGATAACTGAAGGCCCATGAGAAACGCTACAAATAGGTTTCACATTGAAGCTTGCAAAGTGTGTAAGTAATGTAAAACAGTCACCTACAGTTGCAGTCTTCTGTCTTTCCATAAAAGTAGTGATTTTTCCTTTCAAGTTCCAAAGTGAATGACCACTTTTTCATTTGACACATCTGGAGAGTACCCAGTACAGTAGCACTGTGAAAAATCAGTCAATATCATTAAAAAAAAAACATTAGGGATAAGTGAATTTCAGTCCATGGGTCTCTTGGAAGCTGGATTTGCCATCTGGGCTGTGGATGATTTCATTAGGAGGTACGCTGGCTCAGATGAGTCACGCAGAGCCTTGCAGCTCTATTTGGGACAAATTTAGTCATTACAATAGAGAGAGAGAGATCACATCCCTGAGTCTTTGATTCTCTCTGACCTGATATGGGAAGGAAAAATATAGTTTGTGCTGTTCAAAGAAACCAGCAAGAAAGGATTTGCTCTCTAAGACTTTTTTAAAGGATTTTCTTTCTACTTAAGTCAGGTCTAATCTTTCTGGAGGCCTCACTACTACTACTTAAAAAAAATAAAAAAATACTCTTACATTGATGATTTTTCAATTAACCTGTCTTCATGCAAGTGAGTCACTGGGCAAGGACATATTCTCACACAGTGGTGGATGCTACTCTTCAGGTAGCCAGGAAGGCAACAACCATGGCACAGGGTGACAGTTTGGGTCACTATCATTCAAAAATTTTTTCTTGTTCACTCTGCTGAACTGACCACACAGGCTTGGGATTCTGATCCTGAGTTCACAAACTTGACTCAGGGTTAAATGGTTATCTGAAAATTTGGTCCGTGGAGAGGTGATGGTGATGAAGAAGGGCTCACAGATGGCAAAGTTAATCACATTATCATCTTGTCTGCAAGTAACCTCTGAAATTTGTGTGTCTGAGCCACACTAAAACTATGGAACAATTAAGCTCAGGTGGACCTTTGATTAAAAATAACAGTTAGGAATATTTACAAATGCAAAGGGAATACTTTATATTTTTACAGCATAGGTGGCAGAATTACAGACTGTTTCATGATTGCAGAGTGAAAAAATTTAATTAAGATCAATTTAATTAATTGCTACAGACCCAAATTAGTAGTCTGTTAGTGCCAGGAGTTTTGGTTTCTCCTTTCTCATTTTTTCCAAAGCTGTGGAGTTTTCTCTCAAATGCTCAATCTATTCCTGGGCAATACTGTTAAATTTACACACTAAAAAAAAAGAGAAAGATAAGTAATAACTGCCAAGGAAAATTAACCTTTTACTTTTCTCATTTACTGTGGGTCATTTTCTTCTCCCCTCTCTTTCATTGCAGTATTTTTTCCTTGTGCACCATTTGTCATGGTTCTTGGGCTCCAAACTCTGACAACAGCAGGTGGGATACAGCCCTCTCATTTCTTTAGGGCATCAAGTGCAAGTAGGCATCCAACCCACTCTCTGAACCTGGCAGACTTGTGTCTGCTGAGAACGATTTCCCGACAAAATGTCTTATCTGCTCATCAAACAAAGCAGCTTTTATAGCTGGAATAAAAATGAATTATGCCAACCCTCTCCCACTTTCTGTGGAGGGTCATGAACAGAGATCTGCTCACTCAGGTCACAGTGCTTATCTCTTTAGGGCTGGAGCACAGGAGAACTTAAATTTTGTGGTAGGCCACAACCTAGGTTAGGAAGAGGAAGGTCTTGAGCGTGTTCCCAAAGAAGCCAATGGATTTCAAAGACTAAGAAAAAAAATTCTTTATGTAAATAGCCTTCAGCTACTATCCCTACCCCTATGCCAGGAGTGGGCATGTGTCTATCACTATAGTTCACAATCCAATATGGTACATAAACTGATCTTTGCCTGCTGTTCGAGCCAACACAGGAGAGAGAGCTGGGAGGGTGAAAGGGAGCAGGGAAATGTGTGCCGTCCTCTTACTCCTGCATCAGGGCAGGAAACTGAGGATGGATGTGTACGCCTGGCAGCATCCTAAATATCCTGTGTACCTCCTCTGAAAGTCAGAAGCCTTCTTGTCCCCGATTTCAGAACTGAGGAAATGTGGCAGAGGTCTGATGTGAATTTATGCAACTTTGGTACCCACAACAGGGTATTACTGCTTAATCAACAGTCACAACTCTGAAAGTCCCCAGCAGGGAGATACCCAGTTTTTCATCAGTAAATCCTTACCTTTGCCACTTTGCTCATTGATATTATCTGCCTGTAACCTTGGCTAAGTCTCACACGTAAGGTCTAAGCCTAGTAGCCAGTTGAAGCACAGCATATAATAGCAGAAGTAATCAGAGGGACTTGAGGGTGCTCCTTTTATTGTAGAGTAGCTCAGCAGGAGCACCCATGTTAGAAATAGGACACCTGGATTCAGTTCTGGAGAGCATCTTCTCCAGAAGGTCTATGTCTGTCTACATTTTCCAATTCAGTTTAGTTAATGAAAAAGCTGGGGGATGAAAAATGGCAACAGTTTCTAATGATTCGCCAAAAAGGGAAAACTAGAATCACCAGGTCCTGTCGTTTAAAGCAGCAGTGGCAGAAAAAGCAGATGTACAACCCGTGCTTATTGACTGCAGTCAGTCCATCCTCTCTGAGGTTTCAGTAGAAGTGCGAGCTGTTTGCTTCAAAAATAAATTGATCTCAGTTTCTAGCTTAAAACATAGAGGGAGTTTTTCTACCCTACAGGAGAAAAGTATGACGACAATGTTAGGATGTGCTCTTGAAGCTCACATGTCAACAGCAAAGGAGTGATATTTATTACTTAAAAAATTATCTTTATTTAAGGAAAACAGCAATGAAGCAAGCTTAACTCAGTGGGAAGAAACTAATGAGGGAGCTACCCCAGGCTTCAGCTTTAGAGATTGGCACAACTAAGGACTCCTGTTTTGAGAGTATGGGAAAACAAAGCAGAGGATCTGGCTGGGAAACCAAGCACTGAACACAAAGTATTGTTCATTTGCTTTTGAGACATAGCTACAATATTGGATAGTGCTTCTGTCACATCATACCTCTCAGCTCTATTTCCCAGCTACTGGATTGGAGGAAGCCCTCAATAAAGTAACTGCTAAAAGGGACAGTGTTCCTGTTTCATAACTCATCTTGATGGTTGAACCCTGCACGTCTGTTGGGCCAGTCATTACTGGTCCAAGGTCATCGTTGGTCCTAGATTACACAGGGCAGACACACTAGTGACTTCACTTCATCTAAGCTCTGTCATTAAAGTCAGTGCAACTATCTGGGGAAATGTCCATCCACTGATGAAATTCTTCCCATTTTAGATACCTTGCAGGTAACTGTACAAGGCATCTTAATATTTAAGTAGTATGAAATAATGGCAAAGATCATCTTTTCAAGTGTGAGATGTACTTGATGGATGTACTTGAATTCTTCAATTTGCCTTTGAAGATACAAAAGAAATCTCTATTCATCAAGAAGCACAGTTATGAAGATACGCAGTTCACAAGTTTATTCCAGCAAGTAACCCTTATGAAATCAGCAGCAAAACTCTCCACACAAATGGAGCTATACAGACATGTAGATTGTTGTCGGGTTAGAAATTTTAGAATGGTCATCCACCATGGCCTAAGGTTTTGAGGGTGATTTTTCCCCAGTACTGGGTGCCCAGCTTAAAACTCCACAAAGCAACAAAATCAGTGATCTAAAACTCCTGGTGACAAGGACTCTAAATGAAATCTTGGATTTGATGCCAAAATCATGTGTAAAATATGATATTTTATAGGTCTGCATAATTTGTTAATTTCATAGTTAGGTTATCAATATATCTGTCCTGTAATTCTTAAGGACAATCTTCGACAATAACATTATTCACTCACAAAGGGCATGCCATAATCGTACATAAAAATTATTGCTCAAAAGGTTAAGTCTGCTAATAAAGTATGAGCCAAATACTCCTTTCCCCCCCCACCCATTATAAACCACTGTTTTCCTTCCTTTCTAGTATTTTTAAATACTAGTTTCTCCAAAAACTCAATACACAAACTTGCACTAATTAGTTCTTGAGATAATCCCAAAGTCAAAATGTCACTATTAAGAGGATGAAATAACTTCCTGCCTGAAGAAAAATATCTTTGCTTCTTCCAGCTACTGCCTCCATATTGCAGGACCCACAAGAACTGAGGCATCATGAACAGCTTGAGAGGAGTCTACAGTCATCTCTTTGTGCCAAGAGTTCAGCCTTTTTTCAGGGTGAGATGATGTCTTACCACAGGCCAGTGAAATTATTCAACTTGGGCCATGCTGTAGGGTTTAGACAGAAGGTTATTCTCAGCTGTGTAACCTTTAGGGTTTGAGGGTCAGGTCAATAGCACTTGGGTAGTCCCTCCACTAAGTTTTCTATCTCCTAATGACTTGCGCAGAGTTGTATGGCCAGGTCTGTTCAAAGGGATAGGGTCTCCAGTGTGACAAGGGAATTTCTTGCTCAGGCTTGAAAAGAGCATCACAGAGTAGAAACTGATGCAGTAACTCTCCCTGCTCCCTCCTCCTCCATCTTCCAGAACTGACTCTTAAATCACCCTCCCTGCTTACCCAGGGAGCCCCCCTCAAATTCATGCCCCCACAAAACAGGGCAAGGACTGGCAGCCCCTTTCCACACCACCATCATACCCCTGCCCTGTATTTAATGCCATTGTTTCAAGGCCAATCAGGCAAACCAAAAGAAACTTCCATGTAAGAGACAATCTTGGAAAGGGAGATGCAGACCTGGTTGTCTCCCTTTCACACCTACAAGGAAAAGGATATAGCTAGTCTGTGTTTGGGGGACCACATCTGGCACACAGACATAGTAGCATCACAAGACAGAAAGAAAAGACACAGCACATGGCACCAGCTGCTGTCAAATCTCCTCTCTATGTATGCTCTTACACATATATATGTAATATGTAGTATGTAATATATAAATGTATTTAAGGGATTCACTTGAGCTGCACCTCGGAAACATATTTCCCAGCACTTGAACAGCTTGGACCTGGCCTATGTACAGGATTCCTCCACATTTGAAAGTATAAAGTTTGCTTTAGTCATTTAGAAAATGACTATCTGTCAAATGACCACATCACAAAACCTCCTGGCAGGGTACCACACTCACACATCACAAAGATGCAGATTACTGAAAAATGTTGTTGCCGGAGGACTTTTTCCCCCCACAATGAATAGGTAAAGGTCACTGGAACTGGAATGGGGTTTTCCGACTACCAGGCTATGTGGCTGAAGTCCTTGGACATGTCCCCTGGTGTACCTCATGGTGTTCCTGACATCCACAGAGGAAAGTGGTTTTCTGTTCAGGATACAGGGCAGGTGAGCTGTGGTTGAAGATGATTGCTTGCAGCCCCCCGCCCCCCTCCACCAAATCCCCAGTATCAACAACGTTAAAATAATACAAACATCATTAGTGACAAAGACAGATTTATTGCCTCTAGCCAGACTATGCTTGTTAAGGGAGCCCTGTACAGATCCATAACTGGATATGAATTCTAATAAAGTTTGTTTAAAAATGTGGTGGTATTCCAAAAGCAACTGTACAAAATTGGCAATTTTGATTTTAACAAATCTACTCTTTATAACTCCTCAGAGACCTACAGGTTTGCTGAGAAAGGCCTTTTTTTTCTTTTCTAAACACCTCTTACTATGAATGCAGCAAGTTGAATACTTTCTTCACTCCCACTTCCTAACATTGTGGTTCTACTTAAAGGAAACAATTGCTTATTTATATCTCCATATATTGTGAAGTTGCCCAAATATGCATGCATGCAGAAACCCATGTAGAAAATTTATTCACAGTAATGAGGCATAAACCATGCTCTAATCCCAGAGGAGGAAGGTTGCTTGAGTTCCTTCACCAGAAGGTCATGTTCACTTTGAGATGATGCTGTTGGAGCTCCCACTAGTGCTAGATTTTATTGGAAAGAAATAGAGTGAATCTGTACTGATAGATATCCTGGGAACTCTTCCTGGATAGACAGTACATCTGGAAAAGTATGGCCATTCCGTTACTGAAGACTTTAATCTGGATTAGCCCTCAGATGTAGAAGGAGTCAGCATAAATGGCAATTATGAAAGAAAAATAAAAACCACAAGGACACAAAAATACTGAGTGCAAAGAATGTGCCCTGAGGACAGATGCTCCATCCCCCCCTTTTGAAACAGACTGTCAGTCTGTGTCCCAGCCATGGATTCTATAGGCGGACAGAAACCACCACCTGGAGCTGAAAACAAGAGTCTGTGTTTTTTTTGGTGTGGGATTTTTCAAAGATATTCATATTAGAGGTGAAGGGGAAAAAAAAAGATGTTCACAGAACATTTAGCAATGAACAGCCAAGTGATAACTTCAGCATGCTACCTATGGTGTTGCTTCATGGGAGCTGTAGTTTGGGAGGCTAAAGCCATGGCTGAGCAAAAGCTCCTGTACTTCAGTGCCATCCCCACTCTGCCCATATCACAAGACCTACTGGTCAGAGCTTCTGGACTTCAGGTGTGATTGTGGGGAACAAAGTACAAGGGACAGTGGGTCAACAGGTTAGCTAAGTAAACTGGTTCACTTCAGAAGCTTCTGAGGGAACAGGAAATTAAAATGGGTCTTTAGACTTCTTAGTATGGGAATACGGGTACAGCCTTTGAGCTTGGACGACGCCAACATAGTAAAGAAATTCCTACATCTTTCTTTATATTGTTTTAGAGAGTGTACTTGAAAGAGAGAGAGATGCAAGGCTGCTCGTTTGATTTTGTGTCAGGAGGGGTGTGTTTCAGACTTCAGAGATGCTACAGAAATAATTACAACGGTATATAAAACTATTATTAAAAACCTGATGTTTTTAACTGCTATTTGCGTGTAATCACTCTTAAATAAATGAAGGGAAAGTAAATGTTGGGAGAATAATTTGCTGCTAATCAGGAGTAATAAAGTGAGCAGCCTCATTTCTTTTCCAGACTTCTCTGACTTTAATGTTGTTTTATCTCTCAGAAGTTTGACAGCAGGAGGAAGCAAAAGACAAAGTTACTCTATGATGGGGTGGGGAGGGAGGGGGAGAAATTCTAGGGTCTTTGGACTCTGGGTCTTGTTCTTTTTCTCTCTCTTCCTTTTCCCAGCTCTGATACAGCTCATCTGTTTAGCTGTGCATTTTGTCAGACTGGGATGGGAAGTAACGTGATGCTGAAGACCATGCAATCCTGGACACATTGCCTTGACCATGAGAAACACATTTCCTTTCTGGAAACTGGACCCTTCTCCAAGAAAAAGTTCAAAAATGTTTTGATGGCAGATGCAAGGAGTCTCACTGAGTTTGATGAGGTTCAGACCACCCCTGCTCCCTACCTCTGACCACCTAACTTGCAGACTTTCACTGAACAGTGGGACGATAATCTATTTATAGACCTGTAGAATAGGAAAATTGAATGAACCTCATTTTCATAACCTAATTTTCATTGATTTTGCTGACTGGAAGAGTGAGATTTTTCTCCTTAGGAGCCCATATTTGGGATCTAAGTTGGAATTCTATTCCAAGATTATAATGTTAGTATAGTATCTGACATAACTAAGCAGAAGTGACCATTTGGCTCAACCCTATTGAGTCCCTATAATGATATCTTCTGTGTACAGCAGTGATGAAGGCACATGATGCTGTATAACCACAGGCAAAACATTTATGGACGGATGCTTATTATTCAGTTCTACATTGCGCATCTAATCATTTTTGAATGGAAAAGAAAATTCAATTCACTCCAATCACAATACATTGTTGCTGGTAAAATTGAATATAGCTTCAACAATGAAAAGAGAACTGCCAATAAATCTATGCTGGATGTAAACAAGGGTAGGGGAAACTTTCACAGTTGTTACACAGTATTTTAAACAAGCAAAGTTTCATTTTCATAATGACTCTACTCTCAAAGCACCTCATTCTTTTTAATTTATCCTGTCATTAGCCCATCCAGGAGGAATAATACTGATAATAAAAGACAAAACATGGAGATTAAATGTTTCATGAGACTCCTGCAGCATCACCTCTGAGCTCCCTCCTTCTTGTTTTTCTGTACCATCCCTACACCTCTGCATTCACACTGTTTCCAGCCAGGGCTGGGCTGCACTCACTCCAACACCACTCGCATAAGACTGTCTAAGTGGGGGTCTGCAGTGCAGCATTAGTGATAAATTTGGGTGAGAGAATCCCAACCTGCCCTATGCAGAATAGCTGATATATCTGACCACTCCAGCTCCACCTAACTATATGGCATGCCAAAGGCCACAGAAAGAGTAAGGTCTGGGATTCAAATCCCTGCCTTCCAGCTCCATCTGCTCCTTTTTTCACTTGTTCCAGCCTATCCTAAGTACTTCTCCACATAGTCCTGTTCCTGAGCTTTCCCATGGCTGTATAGTTCACCTATTCCTCTTCCCTTCCTCCTCTGTCTTTCATCTACCTTTTTGCTGCCTTTAGTATGTCCCACAAGCTTCCAAAAAGCCTTGGTCCAGGGCCAGATGCAATAGTGCTGCTGACAGGTTAAAGAAGGGGATGGAGGGGCTGTACTGCAGCATGAGAGCTCCATCCCTACTCCATCCCACAGCCCAGAACAAGGACAGTGAACAGGATGAACGGTGAGGTGATTTTTCCCTTAGATTCCTGTGTAAATCCATTTTATCTCACCTCTTCATTCAGAATTTGGTATGGGCAGAAAATGAAGCAAAGAGTGGAAGATCCAGTATATTTGCTGAGGAAATGTATCACTCAAGAAATCAAACATTTTTCTGACACTTTATAATGGATAAAAAAACATGTAGGAGGTCCCAGGGCCCTGATTTTACAGCTGGGACATGACCTTTACAGGCTGATTGCCCTTAGTGCAAAGTGTTGGGAGGGCAAGCAGATCTGAGACTCTAAACCAAATCAGCAATGGGTTTTAAGGGAAGGGAATGTGAGAGGAGCTAGACCAGGAAACTCTTACCAGGGCACAGTGATTACACAATGCCTCTTTGTGCTTTCAGCTATGCTTTGGAGCAGTATAGGCTAGTTGACCAGGTGATTAGCACTACAATGACATTTTGCTTATTGTGTCAGTAAATGTCAATAAATCCTGAGTAGAATCCAGTTAAAAAAAAAGCTGTTATTATTTTACTCACTCTGACATGGAATAAAGACAGTGAAATAAATATGCCACCTTCATATATACTGTCCTCTTGACCACAAGACCTTCTTGTTTCATTCTTACCCTTCCAGAGTCCTTCCCTTGAGAGAATAAGAATTAGAATGAGAACAACAAAATTGGCTTGTGGAAAGGACTGTGATGGGGAGGAGTGGATCTAGTAAATCAGGAAACATTTCAAGCCTGGTGGCCTCACTGGATGTGGGACCTTCCAGGAACCAGAAGCTTCCACACATTTTGTCTCTTAAGCTACCAAGGTTATAAGAGATGGAGAAGCTTCCATCACTCTTCCCAAAGTGGTCACAGAGATTTGAACTGTCTCTAATACAACTTTTTAGGTCAAACATTTTAGATCACTAAGGAATTCTGCAATTCATTTTCCTGGAATACCTCCCCTTCTCGGTACACTTTCAAGTGAACTTCAACTTCTTTGAATCATGCCACCGTTTCATTCTGACTTTTTCTTACAAAACAATGTTTCAAAGTCCTACCATGTGAGAAATAGCAGCATGTTTTATTTTGGTTTGCTTTGTGGCTTTGGTTCCTTTTTTTTTTTTTTTCTTTTCCTTTTCTCTTTTCTTTCCCTTCCCTTAAAAAAGGTTTCTCATTGGAAAGTTCTTATTGATGGACACTTCCTCACCTGGATGAATTTACTTACAGAAACTACAAGGAAGTGGTCATCCCAACATCTTTTCTTTATTATGCCTTCCCATTTGAAGTGGGAGCTGAGGCACAAAATAGTTTAATTGGTTTGCCTAATGTGACATGGGAAGTTTGTGGGAACTGTACCTAAATCTATGGCACACAGAGGCTTGAGCACAAGGCTCTTCATCCACTTCTCCATTTTATCTCCAGCTTTCCATGAATACATTCATCAAATAAATTTATGAGAGGAAGGAATAAATTTGAAATCCCTGTTATGGAATATTTCCAAGCAAGGATTTAATATTCATCTTATTCTAACGAGGCATTTGATGCCTCTCCAGTTGGAGCATACAGACTTGTAACTGTTGGACCAGGGTCTGGCTTTCAACAGCTTGATATTTGCGATGGATGGCTTGGACTCCATCTGCAGATGATGAATAATTCATAGAAATCAAATGGGAGACACTTGTAAATGACAGCTAAACACAAGAAAGACAGCTCCTTCTTTGAAATGGACAGTTTTCAAGGAATAGAAGAACCAAATTTTAAAGTAATAAGGAACCTAGTGTCCACGTCTGGTTTAGCCCTTACTTGTCCCCAGTATCTCTCCCTAAACTGTTAACAGTAACCTGGAAAGAATAGGACAAAAAATTGAAGACATACAATGTGGTGTGATAGACTTTCTCAGCACTGTCCTTTGCTAAATCTCTGGCATTTCTGTGTATAACTCAGGAGGGAATTTAATCTGTACAATAACTGAAATTGCTTCTATTCCAAGAAGTACAGACTGTAATTGCATTTTTTTTTCTACTATTATTATCTCTCCTTGTTTTCTGGATTCCTATTTGGAAGCTTTAATGGAAAACATTTACCCTAATTTAAAAAACAACCGCACAAAATCCACATACTTCTCTTTTGTTCAGACTGGTTTTGGAGCTACCCATGTTGATTGCTTGCAGGGTTTGGTTCTTTTAAAAATTTCTTTGTCAATTATGGATCAATGGACAGTTTTTGTTAAATCAAGAAGATTTGGCAAAAGGAAGAAAAGCAAAGAGGGGGGGAAATGAAGCACAGAATAAATGTCTAAGAGAAGAAGCTGTGATCTGACTGGCTAGGATGGGGGGTAAGAGTTTGCTAAAGACAGAATACTGGGCCAGCAGCACCAAATTGTGCAGTCTTACAGAAGAAGGGTCTCTGTGCCATTCAGATGATGCTGGCATTTGAAATCTACACTGGGACTATTTTTTAGAATGCAGTTCCCCTTGCATCTCAGTTTTATCTTCTCCTTTACCCTAATCCTCAAATTATTGAAGATTGCTCAGATTTTTTAGCAGCAGCCTCCAAGATTGGTAACTTTTATCTTAAACAAACACTTAAATAAGAAATGGACACCTCTGATGGGTGTAAAAGTTTCTGTGCAAGCATAGACTGAACTTCCCAGCTCAGCAGCCATTCAAAGAAGTCTGGTTTTTAAAAACAAAGGTGACAACTCTTCAACAAATTCAGCCTCCTTCCTCATTCTTGTGGCCATAGTGCCTCTTCTTCAAAACCTACCATCTTTATCAAAGTTAAGTTGTCAGGTGTTACTCCAGCTTTGAGGCCAAATCTAATTTTTGTGATAAATCTATGCCAGATGCTTGAGTCAGAGACACCTTTAGTTAAGTCAATGTATGTTACTCGGAGAAATATCATAACTAGACTATCAAAATCCTCTCATTTTTATGCATGTATTATATCGTCTCTGGCCTAGATAGGCTGTGGACAGTACACAGGATGTCTCATGATATCTCATATCTAAACAGGCTTTTCTCGCTATCTTTCCTTTTTTCTTTATCAGCAATGACAAACGCCATACCTAAATTCTATACCATACCTCTTGTACAAGCAGACAGAGCAATATTAATATTCAAACCTGAGCCAAACCTGGGGTGAATTTCTGAGTTTGGCACAAGCCTTTATGACCATCTGCAAGTAGTTCAATTCTTATATACGTAGGGTACAAAACCAGGGAATGGCTCTTAACACAGGCATAAGCAACCTCCAGGAGAAAGTTCTGTAGCTGTGGATGGAAACTTGAAGTGCTTCTGGAACAAAACCAGTAGTGATTATGTACTTTTAAAACAGTTCTTTGCCTTCTTATTCTGTGCTTGTAAGTTCTTCTCTCACTGGTTGCACATAGGACTGCAAAACAGCATTTACATACAAATAACCAATCACTGTAGTTATTTTAATTATGGCACAGGGAGAGATTCCTTCATTTAACTGGGTTGCTGATAATGTTGGGCTTCAGACTCTCATGTTGATTGCAGAAGGAAAGCAACTTTTTCAGCTCTTTCTGGGGAAAGCAGTGAGAAAAGTCCCAGCCTTGCCAACAAACGGCTTAGGGACCTGCCGAAGAATTGCAAGACTTGGGTCATTAGCCCTCCTCAGCCTCTCTGGATTTGAACTCACATTTTTCCTAACCTGGGCTTGATCACTGGTTTAACAGACATTGAGGCAGAGTGAAGGAAGGAGCTTTGCTGTTCTTCCTTCTGAAGCCGAGTCACTGTGTAGCCAAGGACATACCAGGAGTAGGTTAAGCAAGAGCAATAACCTCTGTGGACTGGAGGCATTCTGAGTTTATGGCACTGCACTGCCAAGCTCCCAGCAGCCTGGGGAAAAAATAGTGCATTTAGGCACCAGAGATGATGAGGTACAAACTGAATAAATAGGTATTCTTTCTGCTGTCTTGGATATAGGTGGACTGCAGTCATTCTTCAGGTGCCGTGTACTTCAGCAGTGGGGCTCCTTGTCATGGAAAACTGGTTATTCAGACTGACTTGGGTTCAAAAGAAACTGTATAAATTCATGTATAAAAATCCTTTGAGAGCTATGAAATATGAAGGTAATACTCCTGGCTCAGGGAGTGCCTGTGCTGCCAGCACTGGATGGTAAGACTTTCTGGTCAGCAGTATCCTGCGCTCACTGTTCTTACTCACACCTGGGCATGGGGATAGAGAAAAGATACCAGGTCTGATGGCCCTGTTTTCTGATCCCTTATGGTCATTCATACAATTTCAAGTATACCAACACTAACTCGGGTGCATCTAGGAGCACAAAATCAGTCCTATAGTGAGCTTGCTTAGAGCAAAGGTTGGATCTGAGGAAAAGCCCTTGGGACAGGCTTTCTAGGTAGAAAGCCAACAGCACTGTGTGGGTCTCTGCTACAGTGACAAGGTTCCCTCTGGGCTGACAGCTCTGAAGGCTCTGCTGTCTTCTTTCCCAACACCCAGCCCCTCTCTCAAGCCTGGTACAGCACCAATGCTTCTGGTTTAACTCACTCAGCGGAGCTCCCTGTAGCCCAGCCCAAGAAAGCCAGTTGTCACAAGTTCCTGTCTAGCTTTCCAAGTCTCTCCCTGCTCCTTGCTGATTTTCCTTGGCACGGGCCTTTCAGCAGACATGAGGCAAACACTAGACGTGTGGCAGCTGTGCTGGCATGGCCAGAAAACACATCAGTGGGAGATCCAGAAGAACAGATGCAACCCAGCAAGCCTGTGCGGACTGTCTGCACAAGCCTCTCCGAGCCCAAAGCGGTGCCAAGTGCCTCAGCAACATGCAATGGGCACCATGCCCTCCAAACAGACAGACATGAGCACTGACAAACCAGAGACCACATCCAAGTATTAAACATAGGCTTGTTGTGGGGCACTTGTCCTAGCCAGACAAGTCAAAACAGATGGCCAGACCTGCAGATTTTTGTTTTACACATCTTAATTACACAGCATATTCACTGACCCTGTTGGAAAGGCTGTTTTTTAGGACCTTCACTGTGCGCACAATTGAGGTTTTAAAAGATATGTCAAATGTGTGACAGGGGAACAATTGCCCTATGGAAAGAAGCAGCTCATTACTCTGTCTTTGGTAGATGATGTTTATATAGGAGGGAGCTGGGCTATAATTAATCAGATTAAATTCAGAACAGATATGTGCAAGATATCCCAGTAAGAAAGAAAAAAGCAGACTCAGTAAAGTGCAGTGAGGAGGAGCTGGCTGTGCAGCCAGGCTGCAGATCAGGCTCTGAGGATTTTTGTAGGCCACAAGATGAATGGGATTCAGTAGCACACTGCTGTTAAAAAGGTAGACCGCTTTCCAAAATAGGCTCTTGGCTGCCACCAATTTGAAGCTCAGAGAAGGTGGTCTCTCTGTACTTAATAACCTTCACTGGAACTTTTTTTTTCCCTGTTGCTGAATTTGCAAGACCTGCAAAGTAATTATTTCAATGCCCTCGTGAGGTCTTGTGGTAGGGTATAATTTTAGACATCCTACATTAACAGACATTTAGACAAAATGGAGAAAGTCCAAAGGAAAGCAACATGGGTAATAAGAGGTTGAGGAAACATGACCTATAGAGAAAGGCAATAGAAATGAGGTCTATTTAATCTGAAAAAGTAAGAGAGGCCTATAATGACAGTTCTCTACACTGTCAAATGCTCTTAACGGCACTGGCAGAGCTTAGCTGTTTTTTGAAGGTGATAGGGCATGGTGTAATCAACTTCATTTGTTAGTAGGACGTGACAATTTAGGATTGAAAATGAGGAATTTTGCATGCAAACTTGAAGGAGGATTTTAAGATATTAAATTATAAATTACACCACAGGATCTAAGGAGAGGATGTCATTAACAAGCACTGTCCAACTCTGATATTACCCCACAAGACAGCAAAGATATTTTTACATCACTGCCATGACAGAGTCATGCTGTCTGTATGGTAAATCAGGACAACCTTTCAAAGGAAATTTCAGAAGCCTCTATTTCTGATATTTTCAAATTTTCCCCAGTAACTTTTTACAAAACCATTCTTGAAGTTCTAAAACTTTACTCAAGTAGAGTTGTAGCAGCAGCTCTCCTATGTCAAGGCGGAATATTAGCAGAATAAGATGCTTTTGAAGATGAACAAAGGCGGCACCTGTAGTTCTAACGTTTTAGGCCTGAGCTTTCCTGCATGTTGCTTTCTTGCTTGCTCCAGGGGTTAATGAAGCCACTTTTACAGAAAAGCAAAGTTCAAAATTAGCAGGGTGCTAGATTTCCCACATGCATAAAATCTGATGTCAGAAGAGACCTTCATGTCTATCTAGTTTCAGAACAGGCCATTTCAATGAGTAATTTTTGCTCCATGCTCTTATTTTAGGGCTTTTTGTGAATTTCTTCAATATACTTGGCCTTGGACAGCTACAACTTCTTTGCTGGATATCATATCCTTTACTTAGAGAAAGAGATTGGGTAGATGTGCCCATGCCAATATTGGGTTCAAGTGCGAAGTGACAGACCTTGAAGAGTAACCAACAGACACACAAACATCTTGAGAGAAACATGCACACGCACACATACTCTCTCCCTGAGATCATCATGCAGAGGAAATATTCTCCTCAGTACATTAGCCACAATGCACCCTGGTAAGTCATTGGTTCAGATGCATGAAAAATTGAATATTAAAAATGTGTCTTATATTTGAATTTTTTAAAAAAGAGCCCAAGATCTAATAAGCCTCGAGGTATTTATAATATTCTCATTTGGAAGTTACAAAGCAGTCAAGCTGGATATGTACTAAATACAAGAACAAATAACCATGAATGAAATGTTAAGAATTCAAAGCCAAAACCATTTGCTAAAAAGCATAAATAGAGCATCATTTCAATTGGTCAGCTGCCAAATTAAATGTAAAAAGAGACTAACCAAAATAAAATCAGAGCAGAAAATGTTATTAGAAATTAAGCTAACAGAAAGTGTATGCGTGCATTTTCTTGCTTTTGTGATTATTAGGGGCATTTTTTGGGGAGGGAGAGGAGTAAGTTTAAAGAGCAGGTGATAGGTTTGCCTGTCAAAATAGCAGGATGCTCTGGTCAACATCTAATGAAAAGAAAGTAAATAATGTAAAACATATGTTTCTCTATCCAATCATGTTTGTAACAGAACAACTGAGCTCTCTAACCAAGTGTTACTGTGAAGGATTTGAGTGGTGGTGCAGGGGATTAGATGCAGAGAGGATACCTCCATTTGCATTTTTGAAACACTGTGAGAGTGTGTCCTAAAACCTATCACTCTGCATGTCCAGGTGTCGCTGGAGGTGCAGCCCTGGACATGTCTGGAGAGCACTCTCAAAGCAGTTGGGACGTCCCACCCCAGCATCGGGGGGACTTGGTAGAGCAGGTGACCCCTGACTATTTACACGGACGGTCTGGGGAGGCAGCAGTGGGTGACAGTGAGCCAGCAGGGAGCCTGACCTGCTCCTGGACACCGCCGTGCTGGCACTTCATGGAGCAGATGATGCCATCAGGTTTCACACCCCATCCTTCTCCTTGGGTGGTGAGAAGTGTAGATCATATCAGGGAGACGTGTGCTGGGGACATGGCTGGGAACACCCTCACCACTGCTGTCACAGCAGGAGCCACCTCGGGCTGCCTTCGCTTACGCTGCCAGTACCAGAGCAATTGCTTTCAGGGATGGATGAAGCCATGGGGAGTAGGGAACAGTGTAGGAAAGGGGGAGGATGGCATAGAGCAGAGTATCTCTATTTCCAACACAGAAGAGAGAGACCTAAGAGGGATTTTTGCAGAAAGGGAGCTCTTCCAGAGGAGCCCACCCAGTTGTTAAGGGGCCCAAATGCTCTCTAAAGCTCTGTCTCATCAGTATGTAGGAAAGAAGCAGAGGCTAACTCTGCTTTCTCACGTCAAGGAGAAGAAAAATCTCCCCCTTTACTTTCTGGAGTCCTCTTGTCCCATGTTGCTTTAACCCCTCATCATTAAAGAGCATTCCTTTTGCAGCCTGCTCTCCCACTGGTCATGGAGGAAACTCCTAAGAAAATCACGTCAGTGGGCCCTCTATTCCTGTCCCTGCTACATGAATTGTGGAGTTAACACAAGATCTGTCCAGACATGTGTAGGGCTCTTACTGAGTAAGAATATTCACACATGGTGCTATCCAGAAACAAGTGGCTGGTCCTGAATAACTTATTCCAGCACAACTTGATGTTGAGACAAGCTCTTCAGGAAAGAAAAGAACCTGTCATCAAGGAGACTTAAATACAGATGGCTGAGAATTTTTTCTCCAAATATTTTCTTGATTAAACAGACATTTCCATTTTAAATTGGATGGAAATCCAGAAAATCAAGCATTTAGTTTTCTGGCATAAACTCAGCATTTTTTCATCAAAACAGTTTTGATTTCTGTTGATCATAGATTCTTCTTTTCAGTAAAATCAAGTTTGCAACCAGATGTTTTTATACTTTTAAACAAAATAGGGGGCTGGCCACTGTTGATTGTAAGACTCTTTTTATTAAAACTTGCCTACTTACAACATCACTAGGACACCTGCTAATAGAAACATGACTGCATATTGCAATTGTTGCAGTCACCACCGCTTGTGTTTGCATCGCAAAATCATCCATCGCAGTGCCGGTGTCCGAAGGAAAACCTCAGGAACTGTTAGTGGTAATTACTTCCATGCCATTTTGGATGACTGCAAGAAAGACTGCCTATTAGGTCTTTTACAGGTTTTGTTTCAGACATGCCTTCACCTCTCCCAGGCAGAGCTGTCTCAAGGCTTCTCATCCATACAGGCACGTGTGGTGGGAGCTGTGCCCAGGCTGTGCTGCCCTGGTGTCTGCTGGCTTCACCTCTGCGGCAGCCTGCTATCACGTGTGAGAATCCGGGGCCGCACACGGGGCAGTGAGAACCAGGATCCATGGCCAGTTCAGCTGACAGCAGGGCTTGGGCTGTGGCCAGACTGAAAAAGCAAATGTTGACCTGCAAGCAGAGACAGAAAGGCTTTGGTTTTATCCTCTGTGCCCTAGCAGGGAGGCTTGGTTACTGCAGGAAGACGGTGATACCTTACCTTTGCCATGTGGCTGGAAGCAATTCAGCCTAAGAGCATGGTTTGATTGATGTGGCTTGTCTGTGCAGCTTAGATTAACTGGGAGAAAGACAAGGTACAGCTAGTGGAGTAGCTGCAGGATTCATAGATGCCTGCAGAGCAGAGCAGTAATAATGCCTTGTGAATCTCTATTTAACAGGTCCAAAATTTGTGAGGAAGAGCAAGCAAAAAGAAAACCCCAAATCATATTTTAGACATATGAGGAAACACTCTACAGCTCTGCCCATGCCATTTTGAATTAGCAAGTTGTTCTCAAACAAGGTGTAATGGGAAATAAACCCTAATGAAAGCAAACAGTACCTTGTGTTTCACAGCCTGTCACTTTGCTTGTTTGCTACCCAAGAGGAAAGCGCTGAGACATTTCTCACAGAAACAGTTTTAGTCTCCATGCAACTTAATACTGACAGAAATACACCCACTAGTACCGCTTCTCTCCTCTACAGATATATTATCTTTTCTGTTTTCCTTTCAGGATGAACAGGACAAAAACCATCTACTTGTTCCACACACCTTCAATCTACCTGTTGTTATAGGGCAAGACTTTCCTCTACATAGACCACAATGAACTTTAAATTAGGAGGGGGAAAGTAACAAAGGGAGAGATAAACTTTGTTTTCAATGAGCAGGAGAAGCAGAGCTAGGAGAAGATCTTCCTCAGAAGATGCTCTTGCTCAGACTTGTCAGGGGGGGTTCAGGTGAGGACCCGCTGGCTAAGCCCTAATCTCATTTAACACAACTGGGAGCTGATTCACTGACAGGCAACTGCCAGCTTTTCCCAGGGCTGCCACATGCCCAGCCATCAGCCGTCAGCCCGGCTTTCCACAGCACTGATATCATCTGAGTAGTCAATAACCATTTTATAACCCTCTACAGGCTCCTGCCTAAGGCACTTGTTCAGTTTGCTTGACCTTTGACCTGGCCTTAAATTTACTGACAGGATTATGGACACTGGTCCTGTCAAAGCTCATAACACTAATGAATCTCAGAGTAACTCAATGATTTTCATAGAACCTCACCTCCAGGAGTCATGTGAATTTCATGTGATTCACTCTTACAAACTATAGACTTATTAATTCTATAATTTTTTATAGGTTTGGGGAAAAAGCTGTAAAAAAAAAAAATTGGTCATTGTATCATGAAGACATAAAACTAGAAGACCCATGAAATACTCCATAATTAATTGCACATAAAGAAACATCATGTAATGTAAAAAACCAGCCAAGGGTACAGGGGCA
Organism: Buteo buteo; assembly: GCF_964188355.1. Classification (NCBI taxonomy): domain Eukaryota; kingdom Metazoa; phylum Chordata; class Aves; order Accipitriformes; family Accipitridae; genus Buteo; species Buteo buteo. The sequence goes on from NC_134174.1 coordinate 57,045,906, forward strand.
CCTGGCTCATAGGTGCCAATATTTGTAAAATGGGTGCTTTGTACCCACAGAGAGACCGTCCATCAGTGAGACAGGCTGAGCTGGTTCCCTAGAGCTGTGTGTTCAGCAAAGGCCCCAGCAGCATTTGAGCAATTTAGCACTTTCCAGGAAGCCAGAAAAACTAACACAGCCTGTTTATTTCCTCTTTCTTTCAGTACTCCCACGCTGGTGCCTCTGTAAAGGAAAATATTGATGGATCTGAAATATGTACGACATAGGCTGGGAGTCCATGGCAGTCGTCCTCTAGCAAGCTGTTTCTGAGGCTTTTTCCTTTAGTGAGACCACGAATTATTCTCCATCTTTCTCTTACTCTTTTTTCCTGGGCATATGAATTTGCCACCTGTTAAGGTGTCGCACAATTACAACTGCCAATGGCATGGAAGAAGAAATAGCAAAGTTTGGTCTACATAAGATGTTTGCAGGAGATTTCAAGATTCAGTAAAGGAATAATTTCCCCACTTAAAAAAAAGGCAGAGAATAACATTTCGGGCCAGCCTGTCAACTTTTTAAAATTTCACTGAAATTTCTGCTGATCCATTTAATTTCTAGAGGGTATAAGGCTTCATTTCAAAGTGTAACATGCCTCGAGATCCCTATTTATGTGCTTAATATTTTTGAACCATATCCTTCATTGGGTTGCCATGAAAGATAGTGAGAAAACTTCAGTGAAAACTGTTTAAAACCCTACTCCTTTTTACATGATTTGCAGACAGAACTGGGCTGGGTGGTCTCTAGTGGCTGGAAATGGGGACAGTGGGAACCCGCTCGCAGCTGGAGGGAGCCCTGTGGGACACAGAGAAGTCTTGAGGTGGGAAGTGATCCGGTGCAGAGTGTCAACTCTTCCAACAACAGCCAAAATCAAGACATCTATAGGTGCTGTCCCCACTCCTACACTCCATCCCTTCTGTAAGCTTAAATAAAATTGCTTTGCCTCAGTCTGAAGTTCTCACTTCCACACACTGGAACAGAGAGGAGTGATTTGCAGCTCAATTCCTCCTTTTTACTAAAGCCCGAAGAGAAAACCCTTCCATCGAATGACTAATTCCCGCAGATGACTTCAAAACTCACTAGGGGGAGTTTAAACCTCGGTGAGAAAAGCAAGGAGCAGAGAGATTGCTTAGAAAACCCAAACTGAGAGGATCTCATCCAGTCCTTTTGTGCCAACGTTTTCTCGTAGCGAACAAAGAACACACCCTTTGGAGGATGTGCCTGGCGCTGTGCATCATCCAGTAGAAGCCACAGCACAGCCATGCTGTGAGCAACTTCCTAGTGTGAAAATGGATCATGGCAGCTGTAATAATGCAAGATACAAGGAAACAACAATGAAACTTGTTTTTTCAATATATGCAGAGAAATGAATTATTTTAGTAATGGACAGAGGTAGGTGAGTGCTGAAATCTCTCAGTGTTAACCTGCATTCTCTGCTGAGCCTTCATTTGGTCAAGGAGAAAGAACTCAGCAATATGACAGAAACTGTGCTCTTTTTACCCTTTCAAAAATTAACCCCTTTTCACTTTTATGCAAAATTCATAGCAACCCAAAACATTTCAGAAACAGCCTTATTACTATCATTTCCTTTCCTTTCAGAAAGTACATTCCTTTCTGAAAATATCTGGTAAAAATAATAGCTCCACCTTCAAGGGGTGTTAGATCACAGCTGGTAGCCAAAGATCAGACACAACCACCTGATAAACCCTTTGAAACCCAAGCAGAGATGCTTTAACATCCAGAAGGGATAGTTATTCATGTGGTTGCATTTTCTTCTCCTATTGTATCCCCACGTATTCGTCTGTTAGGCTTCTCTGTTCTATCTCACTTCTAAGACCCCAGTGAATCAAGACCCTGAATTTGCTCTTTTCCTGGCAAACCCCCTAAGGCAGAGTGCCCAGTGGCTCTGCAAACCACAGACAATGATTGCTTTAATTTGTATTATTTTCTGTGTTTTTAGCAGCAAGTTCATGCATTTTTAAAGAGAGAACAAGGAATTTCTACACAATGAAAGCAATGTCTAGCAAAAAATTTTATCGGGGGTTTTGTCTATGCCTATTTTGATAAAGCAATTTGCAAAATAATTCTACCCTCAAAAAACCAAAGTAGCACTGGGGTTTGAGTTTGTGATTTTGCTTTATCCTGTCTCACAGGTGATTCACTTCCTGTGCTCTCCTTTTGTCATTGGCATTTTATGTTCCAGAACAGGATGATTTTCACAAACTATCATTCTGTGTAGCCTAACCACCCTCTTCAAGAGGACAAACCACATTGTTTTGTGGGGAACATATAGTCTAAAAGGCAAATTTGGCCTGAAGAGAAATTTTTTTCAGCAATTAGATCAAGATGTCACACTCTCTCATTTACTCATGGCTCTCTAAAATATAGTTCATAATTTAAAAAAATCTATGCATGTCTGTTTATTTAATAATTCTGTTCATTTGTTTAAGCCTTTGTAGAATGCTTAAAATACTATCCCTAGCAAGAGGCCATCTAAAACCTTTACAAAACATTATACTGTATTGTATTTCATGCTAGTAATTGAAAGAAAATAAATCATGTTATTTTTCTCCTGATTTCTATTTCTTTCATGATTTCCTCAATAAACAGGCATTAAGAAGGAGCCTGTCCTTTCGCCACAATGTTGTTTGTTTCTATAATTGAGATAAGTCAGCTTGATGTCACAGCAGGAATTTAGGATTTTCTTTTAGACCAGAGGATGGAGTGGTGTACTTCGGCTGTAACTCCCCTTCTCATTAGAATAATGTTCCATGGGTGCCTGTCTGAAATCATGTGAGTGATGGAAGTCTTTTAAGCACAAACCTAGTAAGTATCATAAAACCGAAATGCTCTGGCACTGTGTCCTGGTTAGGCATGGTTAGAAACCTTTGCAAAGTTTCTTTTCCCTCAAGCAATTATTTTTGTAGCTTGTTCAGCTTCTCTGGAGATGCTTGCAGAAACTCAGTATTAGAAGGAGTGTTAAGCATTTCTTTCTATTGGAAATCATGGCCTACTTTGTACCTCCTAAAACTTCTTTCAGTCATTAAAAATGAGTGGAATGATCTCAGCTTAGTTTCAGGTTTTTCTGTATAGGTTTAGAGGAAGTTTCCTGGTGATCAATGTCTGCCTTTGTTCTGAACTGTCTTGACAGCCAGACATCTTCCTCAAATGTCTGCAATCCCAATTGTAGACCTCCTGATAGGTATTTAGTTAGTGCAGAGGGGAAATATTTTGCAGATGGAAGGTCTAAGACTAGAGAAGGGAACCTAGGAAAGCATAGATGGAAATCTGGTGACAGACTGAAAGAGAAGGAGGAAGGGAAACTGAAGAACAGGACTTTATGTGAGTACACAATTGGGAGTGGGGGGAGGGAGAGAGCAAAGGACCAGAAAGTGCACAAAAGTCAGAAGTGGCAAAAGGGCATTTATGAAACTTTAAGATGATGGGGGGGGGGGAGAGGATATTTGGTGGGGAGGAACAAAGAGATATGAAGAGAAACCTCTTCTCATCCTGTCCTTCTCCATCTGGTGCATGGAAGAAAACTGCCATAAAGGAAAGTAATCTTTTGGCTTCTCCTCCCATGTCCCCTAACACTATGTACCCATGTTAAGGGTCTCCAGATATTCACCCGATTTTCAGTCCAATTTTTAGTCTTCTAAAACTAATCAACCTTAGGTAGGGCTTTTGACAGCTGTCTGAGAAGAGATAGTGAGTGAAAAAATTTGGAGGTTCACCCTGAGTGATAGTACTGATGGTAGAGAGCAGAAAGCCCACTGCCTTCATCTCTCTGTCCTGTCCTCTGCAGACTCAGTAGCAGTGAGGAGCTGCTGCTCTGCTCTAAGCAGGGAGCATAAACATTTCCAGCAGGGAAAGTAAAAATTTGTAGACAAATATATATCCTTGTTACTCTGAGGATATATATTAGCAACTGAAGGGGAAAACAGGAACTTTGCAAGAATATTGCACTCAGCAGGACATACCACCACAAGGGGGTAAGAATGAAATTGTGCTGGAAAGAAACTTGAAAAAATTCTGAAACCAAAAGAAAGTTTGGTTGTGTGCAAATCTAGCCCATATCTCAGCAGTGTATTATATTCCATTGTCTTGTTTTCCCTTTGGGTGTTTATTTGCATTTAAACCGGCCCAACATCTGGTGGAGGATAGCATTGCATGTTTCAAACCCTTCGCTTGGATAGCATCACTTTAGAATGAATGAGTGCCTGAATGCACTGTGTAGAGAGTTCAGTGATTTGTGTGGTTGGGTTTTACACATTCATTTGGAGAGACAAGTGGGATTTGGAGCAGGTGACAAGGGAAGAACTGCATGTGTGGCTAATTCAACATGTACCACAGATTCTGGATGTAGGAAGAAAAGTGAAAAACATGGTGTGTTGCAGGCTAGATAAGAACACTTTTAAAATTATGTCTCCAGGATAAAAGGATAGCTTTGAGGAGCATTGTTGCTAAATCACAAGGAACCGCACAAACAAGAAGAAAAACAAAAAGAAAGGTAATGTTTGTTAATACCATGGGAACTCTGTGGACACACAGAAATCTATTTGTTATAATCCAGTTTCTAGCTCTCTCTTTTCTATAAATGCGAACAATTTGTTCAGCTTGTCTGCTTGTCTTTTGCACTGGATTTCTAACAAAATGCCCTTAGTCCTGGCAAGTCAAGCAAGATGCATGATGACGTGCCAGCTTCCCTGAAGCATCTTAGGGACTACTGATTGCACATCCATTCACCTGCATATAATCCACTTATGTTTGTCTGCTGCAGACAGTGGCATTCAGCTACCTCTCACGTGTTTTCCCCATAGTCTCTGATACCCACTGCAGACCTAAAGGATGTGCAATCCTTGGTCATGATCTTGAGTCATTTGGGAGGCTGACTCCACATAAAAGATTTTGGCTTAGGTAGAAACAACCTGGAAGATAAGATAGCTGATTCCTTTTTAATCAGGGGAGATGGAGTTATAATGGCAAAAATATGAGACTCAAGTGCATGGCATGGAGAACTCTAGAGAGAAGAACCTACAAGGGAAGCAATGCATGTGAGGCCCTGAAGAGGGGACAGCAGAAAAGCATAGAGTCCAGAATTTAGGTCACCAATTGCATATAATAATAATAAAAAAACATCCAAAGGTTTCAATTTTTCTTACATGTTAAAATGTAACCTTTCCCCTCCTCAAACCTCAGAAAAAGTACCTGTTCTTCCATTATGAACGAGTTAACCTTTATTAGAAATTAACATATATCCCTTGACAGGCTTTTACATAGAAGATGTTTATATGTATTTGCTTTTTTGAACCAACATCTGGAATGTCTGATGTCCTCCTTGTGGTCTGTATACCCCAGTGCTTTTTAAAGGAAATGCAAAAAAAGAAGGAGATAGCAGTGGGCAGCTATACAAAGCTATCTAAGATCATTCTGAGACCAAACCCAGATCTGGGTCAAGTCTAGTGATGCACTGAATGTATGGGCCAAGCAATGGTCCCTTCCTTCTCTCAGCACAAGAAGAGGAAAAAAAAGTGGCAGATGAGACTTGGTGGAGCAGGTTGGTTTCAGGAACCTGACATCTGGTCAGGTAGGAACTTCATTAATTAAAAGCAGAGCAAACCAGAATGTTATGTAGAGTCATCTGGGAGCTCTGTAAGTCTCGGTTTCCCTGAGAAATGTCTCAATTCTACAGGGCACAGAACTACAGGAGACATGAAAATCAACAAACAAGTTTTGAACAGTGTATTTCAGACACACCCAGGCCTTTCCTGTGCTCAAGAATTTATGGATGACTCAAAAGGAAAAATCACTGGGAAAACATTTTTTGCTTGAGCGTTTCTGGTGAGCAACAGTAGTTTTGCTCTCACTGTCTAAAAATGGCACCTCTTTAAATATACCCCCTACACCCCTCCAAAACAATAGGGTCACTTGTTTCTTTTTTCCTTGTTATTGCAGAAAAAAGTGTCCCTACAGCTTTTCAGTGCCAGATCTCTTACTTCCCAGGAAAAAAACCCAACCAAAGAAAACAGCAAGAAAAATAGCTCTTTTAAAAGAAGCATTAATAATGACCGTATGGTCTCCTGGTTTGATATCTACATGTTTATTTCTTTGTAGAAAGGGTATTTGTGGGCCTGACAGCAGTTGCTTTTATTTTACTCCCATCTCTTTGATTTGAGAGAGTTTTTATGCATAATGCTTTTCACCAGAGAGGTGCTGTATGGCCTGTGTCTCAAACAGTTAGAGTGAAAAAGATGATTGGATGAAGTTAATTCCTTGGTAGATGTGACAGATAGATGGGAAAGACCTTGAGTGTCTACACTGATAAGGGGTCTGTCATGTCAGGGAATAAGGAAAAGTGCAATATTCCTGGAAGAGCTTTAAATTACATTTTCATTCTGATCTACTTTTCCTCTAGGTTTTAAGGTCTGCTTGGTGATGACTTGATAAGGGTGAAGCTAAGAGAGACTGATAAGAAATCTAGCTTGAGCAAAGTAAGACTACCTTGTTCTGATGGCTCTGACTGAAAATAATGCCTGATTTACTATGATTCTTCATTCATATTTGTTTAGTCCTCTCATTGGAAGTCTCGCTACCGTGAGCATTAGTTGCAGGAAGCTGAGAAAGATTGCAAATAGCCCTTCATCAAAAAAAACCCCTTTAAAGTAGAAGGAGTTCTCCACCTTCAGTCATGGTAATCCCCTAGAAATGGGTTTATTGGAGGTACAGTATTGTGTTTTGGGCCTGTGGACTGTCTTGTATCAGTGATGATTGTAAATGACCTACGCTAGGATCTCATCTGACATGAGTGTCCAGCTCTTCCCTAACACAGTGTTCAGCACACACTGCCTCAGAAGTGTGAGCTTCCAAAGTGTCCCAGCTGCTGACTGTATGCCAGGTTCATCCCGTATGACTCCGGATACTTCCACATGGCTTTAGGTACTTTCCTGTATCTCCTGCACTGGAAGCCAGTTTCATCTCAAGTCGCCTTTTTTATTAATTAAGAGAGAAAGAAAGGCACCTCTAGAAGATCTTACAAGGCTCGGGCAATCTCTCATAACCCTTTGCAGTGCATCCTGACACTAGAAGAAATGAAACTCCTAAATTAGACGCTAAAGAGAGGCAGGATGAATTTAGGCCTTTGGCTCCAACTCCACTACACTGTGAGCTGCCGCTCAGGGCTGCCATTCAATTCCAGCTGCTAGCTTGCACTGAAGGTCAATACAAATTGCTTGTGGGAGCATGGCACATGGCACAATTCCGACTGTGAGGAAAAAATAAGAAAAACTAATAGGCATCCAGCAGTCACTCATGCTGAAAAACTGAATGAGAAACAAGTCCCTTGCACACCGGATAGTCCCAGAGACAAAACTGTGTATTTAAGCCTGTGGTTCCTTGAATACTGACAAGATTTCATTAAAGCACAGGAAAGACATCCTAGGGATAAAACACAAACAGAGGAATAGTAGGTGGATCCCTAAAGTGTTGCATACTAAATCCCAGCAACCGGAAAAAGAAGTAACGGGTTGTCTCCATTTCCTCGTCTTCTCCATGCATAGCCATCAAATCAGTGCCTGCTGGGTTCAGCAGCTTCCTCTGTGTCTCCAACATCTACAGGAACCCAGTTTCTTAAGATCTTTTGAGTCACTTTTAAAGCCCTATCACTGGAAACACTCATTTTGTACATGATCTCCATTAAGCAAACAGGGTTACAATTCAGCCAAGACTTTCCAGTTCTAGGACAGCCAAAAGTATTTGAGTTGATGGTTTCAGACAGTTTTCAGACTATAACATGGGCTTAGTGGGAAGCTCAACACCTGCATTTACATCATTGCTTTTTAATTATGTTAGACTTTTTCAGGCAGAATATTCCTGATCTGTATGTCTTTAAATAATCTTTTAAAATAATCCCAGCTGAATGAGCTCTCAGGGGTATATATGAAAGTAAAAGAAATAACTTATTCAGGGTTTTTTGTATGGTTTGTTTTGAATTTTAACTTTTTAGATAATGCTGTGGATAGGGGTGTTATTAAAAGAAACAAAACTGAGGTTATTAAATACTCGCATATCAGAATAATTTAATGGATGGTATAGATTTGAGAGGAGCAACATCCAAAACATTTGCATGATCTGAATGGTAGATAGATAAGCACTGCAAAATTAAAATACTTCCTTAAACAACTGCATTATATGGAAACATTCCTACTGAGGTATAAATTGGCACTGTAAAAAGAGCAGCAGGTGTTAAAGCAAATCCCAGACTCATTTATACAAGAGGAAAACTTGCCAAACCACGTACATGTCAAATTTGCTGCTCCCAGTAATACTGGGGACTGTTCCATTAAGGGCTGAGTTTCCCAGACAGAGAAACCAAGAGAAAACCTGTGATGTTTTTCAGTAGTTAGGCACAGCCAATTGGACCTGCAGTAAAATGAATCTCTTCCAAACATGCGGAGCATTGACTGTTCGCTAAGCCCCATGTGGTACCAGGCACTCCTCCAGAACTAGGGAGTGTACTAAAGTGATTATGGGATTCTGTGACTGATGGCTCTATCGCATGCCTGAGATTCATGGCTCACATAGCCACGCTCCAGTGACGGGTGGTGGCGTGCCTGCAGAAAATGCAAAGGAATTTGCATTTTTATGTAGCTTAGCCAACAGCAGAAAAGGGTTAAGACTAGTCATCTTAATTCTCATTTGCAGTGGGCAAAATAAGTGCCTAAAGACAACGGCCACAGCTTGATGTTATGTGTGCTGATTTAATTTGGCATCTGAGGCTCTACCGTGGAAAAAGCCTTAGTGGTCTGGTTAAACCACATACCCGCAGGCTCCCTAACTTTTAGCTATCTGTTCACACTGAATCTCAGCTTTCTGCTGTTCCCTTTCACTGTTTCTTCTGTTGCCTTTGGCTATCAGCTAGCTGTGTACATTAAAAAGGCAGCATTGCCTCTCAGGATATTTCAGGCTTTTCTTTGCAAGATTAGACAGCCTCCTCTCTATTCCTTAGCTAGACGAAAAAGAGCTACCCTTTTAACCTTTCCATCCTTTTAAGAACTAATATCCCCCTTGTTTCCTCATTTCTTTCCCCCCATTTTCAGTGGCCTTCAGTGCTATACTTTAAGGGCTTTGTTTTCAGAATATGATTAGGTTTTAACACCATTCATCTAGATTTAAAAATAATGGTTCCGCCTTGGTGTACTACTCACCCTTCTGCCTTATTTTAGAACTTGGGTTTCAGCGGCCAGCTCCTCTCCCTTGCCAAAATCCTTCTGCAGATTTCCAAAGGAAATGGTTCCCCTTCCATGTAGTGCTTATTTCTTGGGTTCTGCAACTTCCGTTTAGACAAATGAAAAGGGATGTGCCTCTCAGCCTTGCAGTCTGGTTAGCAGTGAAAATCGAACCAGAGGCCTTTGGGGTGGAGCATTCTGTCATAAACAAATCATGGTTATGGAAGCTATATTTCTGTTCTCTCAACAGGAGTAATAAATGGGAGGCAGCTGCACTCTCATGATTTAAGTTATAATATTTCAATTTCTATAGATTATAGATACTTAGAGTGTCCCTGGAGCTGCCCATGGCCCCTTCTTGGAGGGGGGAACATGTTTATGGTTTTTTCATAGGGTAGGTGCTAAGATATGGCAAGATTTCTCTGACTTGTTCACAGTCATAGTGAAAAAAAATGGAGCAGAGCAGGGAACTGAATCTGTGCTTATCAGATCCCAGGAATGTGTGCTATTTAGTGTCCTGTGCTTCCTCCACATCCTGAAACCAACAAAAGCTGATTGGAAAATGAAGTTATCAGAGACAAGCACTGAACAAAACAGAAGCCAATGAAATCATTCTAGCACCATTCCCTCTCCAGTGTTTAGAAGACCAAGAGAAAGACAGATTTTTAAAAGCAAACTGTCCTCCTTCCCTTCCTGGAGAGAAGTTTACTCTCTCTGGGAGCGTTTACATGAGGAAAAATCCCAGACCTTTGAAACCACATAGAAGAAGGTTAATGTAAATGAATGGTTGTAGGACCAGAGAAAAGACTTTCTGAAGTCTGGTCCCTGCTGCTGCAAGTGGCAGAACTACAGAAACTGTCCCATTATGTTATCAATATTCTACCTGAAACCAGTTACCTTCCTTCCCTTTGCTAGTCCTTCTGAGAGGCTTTTCCAGAGCTCTTCTCTGCTGGTTAGCAGCTTTCTCCCAATTACCAACCTAAATTATTATGTTTATTTTCCCGTTGCTTTGCTCCTTCCGATTTTACTTCTTTGTTTCACAGCTTCTTGCAAATAAAACCACTGTCCTGGATCCTTGTCAACTGGCACTTTGAGACAGATTTCATTTCAGGCCTGGTCTAGAGCCCATTTAAGTCAATGGGAGTCTCTTCTGAGTTCAGTATGCTTTCCAAGTGGGCCTTTATAGGCTATGCCTGTAGTCATCTGGATATAAAAGGTCTATGTTGATAAAATTATACTGCAACCTACAGACTGCAGAATCCTTCATTTACCTGCTTGTGTTGGCCAGTTCAGGAAGGAAAGACAGGGAAGCAGAATATCCAACATTTCAATAACAAGTGGTATCTAACAGCCAACAAGAAAGGCACTGAACTTAAAAGCAAGTGCAGTGGAGCACTTCCTTATGAAGGCATTATGACGAAGCCACCTCTGGAATTATTTTACTGTCATTTGTCTTCATTTCACTCCTCTGCTTACTTGAGTACCACATGAAACCAATGATCCTGGGAAGAAAAACACAGAAAATGGTCTTTTCATGTTCCTTCTTTTTTTGTTTTTTAATCACCCAGAAGAGGGGAACTCTCTAATTCTCCAAAGGTGACATTATCATCAATGATATCTAACTATTTCCAAAATGTAGGACATTTTTGACTGCTATCCAATACATAAGCAATCCCTCATTCTAGCTTTTTATAGTTTTTCTCCAGTGTCACAATGCAAAGCTATATTTTACAGTTACAAAGCAATTATTTGACTTGTAGTGATGAAAACACTACACCATAAGAAGTGGTCAAAACAGTACACTTTAAGAAGTAAACAAAGCTGTTGTCAATCAATTTATTGACCAATATTACAGACAGTAGAAACTCAAGTGATGATCCATGCAGATAAATTAGTCACATAATATTAAGCAACAAATGTTAAAGAACTGCAAAACTATCTGTAGCTTGAGACACAAACAACCTGTGAAAAAAAATGTGGCCCCAGTTTGGGACTTAATGTGATCTAAACCCAGCACAACAGAAGTGAAAGCAGAAAGGGTGTGAGCTGGAACCTCTCAGTAGTAAGTTAAGACCCAGCAATCAGCAAGGACACAAGACCCACAGCATGTCCAAAAATCCTCAGCAGCCTTCTCAGAAGAGTTGCTAGTGGTGTTCCCTTCTTATATGACTCCAGTCCCAGCTAAGGAGTTGATTTAACTATTTAAATGTTTGCAATCATTAACCTTTCAATAAAAACACAGCTTCAGCTTATTAAGCTCATTAGTCTGTAACAAATGAAGCTTTTGAACATGCCAAGGAGCAAAATATAACTGGATTCAGAAAGCAATTAGATGCATTTGGAGAGGATGATAGGTCTCTTGAGGGCTATTCAGCACAGAGATGTGGATACAGTCTCTGATTCAGGAGGTCCCTAGGCTGCAGACTGCAGGGTGGTTATATCAAGGGAGCACCATGCATGTTTGCCTAGCTCTTATTGCCTCCCTTACTCTTTGGTTCCGGGGTCGGGTGGTCCTTTGATCTGATTCACTAGAGCTGTTCTTATGTACTATGGATGCCTGGCCAGCAGCCAACACACAGTGTCACACTAGCTGAAGGAAAGTAGTAGAAAGCATTTGTTTACACCTTATAAACTAGGCAGTCCCTACAGCAGAATGGTGGTATAAACAGTATAGCTGAAGCCCTCCATGAGTCTAGCTTTTGACCAAAGAATGAATGTTACTCAGCATGGAAGATAAAGGTTTATTCAGCAGCAGTTGATACCAGAGTAATTATCATGCAGCTGTAACAAAGTGTCCAAAGTCTTTGAATTTTGTCCTTACCTTTTTTCTTTTTTTTCAGTGTATGCAGGAACACCATTGAAAGAGACGGATTTGCATTACTGCACATTGTAAAAGACCAATTTTCAGTGTCTTGTAAACCTAGTCTGGGTCAGTAAGGAATACTTGGCTGTACCACCTTGCATTTTACATTTTCTGTCTCTGCATTGCTTCCTTGGAGGATCACTCTTCTTACCAAAGCTCTACGATGTTTTCAGGAGCCCACCTGGGATCTCTCCTAGGACCAAAGCTTCATGCACATAGATTTCAACACTGCCACATGCTTCTCGTGGAGCTACTTCAAATGTCACCAACACAAAGGTGAAGCTCTTACTTGTCAGATGGTACAGTTGCTTGACACACTGAAAACAATACAAAAAGGGTAGAGAACTGTTCAAGCTACCTCTATGATTAGTGAGAGGTAAACAGTATAAATCCACTACCAGCATAGTTCTTATTCCAATTTTCATTCTTGTCACTCTCTGCAAACTTCTCATCTTCAGTCTGGTGTGCCCCAGAGTAACTTCATGGTTCAAGTAAACTCTAAATCTCAACAAAGTACTCAAAATCACTGAGCTGACTGTGCATCTGTTTTATTCCAGAGAAAGTTAAAGACCAGGAAAAAATAGAAACTAAACATTTTGTTCTGGATCATTCAACCTGAGCTGCATTTACTGAACTTCAGCAGTGTGTCCTAGAAAATTTTTATTCTCCTTAATGGCTGGCGTTATCTGTCATTGTCTATGATGCATCGTGGATATGAGATTCAGATGAAGCATTAGTGTAATGGATCTCCTTGCAATCAGGCCAAGCATGATTGGGGGCCTGTTCATTCAGACCAATTTTTACTGGGGTCCCTGAACCACTTGCATGAAGGGAAAAGCTGTGGCTTTCAATCTTATCTGTGTGGAAGGTATCAATGCCACATGTGACAGTTGTGGCTAGAACAAAAAGCAGGCTTGTGCTCACGTTCTGTTTCAAGATCGTCATCTTGTGGGAAGTTGTCTGTGAAGCTGCCTGTATTCTTGATTTAGCTCTTGGAGGCTTAGGGTTTTATGTATCATTGCATGAATTTCTGGCTATGTCCCCACCCAACTCTCATCACACAGAAGGTCTCAAATATACCATAGTTTGTGTATCTAATCACCAGAATGGCCTGTACTTTTTTTTTCCACATGGAGAAGAGTCCTAAGAGCCTAGCATGGGGTCCAGCTGGAAACACTACGATGAGCGCTACACAAGCCAAGCCAGAAAGATGCACTCAGTGTGGTACATAGATCCAATGGCTTCTCAAGTGAGTAAGCAGAGACCCAACTGAATATCATCATTAAAATGGGGTGGTGACACCTGATCCTTAAGAAGGCCACTTCATTAAATGGTGTAGATGATGAGGGCAGGGTGTGAGGCAGTATGGATAGAAAAAATACATCAGCACAGAAGCCCAGCCTTAGGAACTTTATGACTATGAGTGAACTCACTTATATGTGAAATTACTCCATCTTCTATTAGGACCAAAAGTCACACAGCAATTTACCAGTTGCAAAGATGTAAGGTTTTGTCATGTGTATGTAAAGGCTCTTACAACAGAGCAGTCATGTTTGGACTGCAGCAAACTACTGCACAGATGATCCTTAAGAATGATACTAGGAGCTTTGTAAGTTTGGGTGTTTGGGGTTTTTTTCTTCTTTTTTTTCCTTTTTTTTTTTTTTAATTTCTTTTCCTGAGATTTCAGCTGTGGAGAGAGTGGCATTGTTGATTTTAAAAGGGCAGACTTCACAAGCAGATTAACATGCTCCATATGTCTGGTCAGTTTGTTGAAGAGCCCAAAATGTGCATCTATTAAATATAATGAACGAGGAATGATAGATGATGTCTCACACTCCCAAGCTTGTAATTAAGCAGCAGGGAGAGGCTGCAGGGTAAAGAGTGGAGAAAGCATCCTTCAGTCACAAATCCTTGACATGGAGATGTCAGTTGTTCAAAAGAGGTTTTAACATCTCTGACATGAGTACAGCAAGGGAATGGAAAAGTAAGCAAAACAAAGCACTGGAAGGGCATTTTAACACTGTGTTAGGCAAATGAGAGGATAAATGATGACTGTATATTCCATGGCGGTGGGAGGGTTATAAACATTACAGAGACAATTGCCGCTAAATGAGGTGTATCCCAGGCAGCTGTCCTCATGCATTAGGAGGCTGTTTTCAAAAGAAAAGATTCTCCCATCAACATTAAAACAAAACAAAATAAAAAGATCTCTTCCACACAACTCACATGCCATGAATAACTCAGCATGTGAGTCAAACCCTTCCAGAGGCAGGCTGTGTTTTGGCTGCCTCCTTTTGGGCATTATTTGAGCATAGCCATGCACTCTCTGTAAGCCTTAATTATCAGAGCAACCATATGAGCAAGCTAGCCTGCCCTGTTTGTCTGGACTTGAGTCTTCTATGCCTCTTTGATCTATGTGTGGTAAATCTGAGAGCCTCCATGCTGGCACAGCCCCTGTTGGAGGGAATTGGTTGACTACTGTCTTGCTGAATTGCGCTAATCACAAGGATTATCGGTTTCTTTCAAGGTCCATTTTCTTTTTTTCAAGCCATATGAATCTGTGACTGTCTGAGCTTCCTGGATTTCTTTAATGGAAATTTCCAGCATGCAGATGTAAATACAGTGCAGTCTGAGAATGTAATACTCATATTAGAAGTAGCAGTGTTTGTTTTGTTGCTGTTAGTAATATATTCAGCTCTTTTGGAGCACTTTCCTTCAGTATGCTTCACATTACATTATCATTTCACAGGCAGGGAAACTGAGGAGAAGACAAACACAGCATCTTGTCCTGGAAAGCAATGCCACAGATGAAATACAATTGAAGACTTAAGTGTAGTGCAGTGACCTATCCAGAAAGCACTGCCTCTCTTTGGCCTGTAGGAAAATTATAGTCTAAAACAACTGTGGTTGCCACTTCAGTGAAATATTCTTATTTCTGAAACTGAGCTCATGTCCAATACTCTTTCATGTCCTTGTTATGCTAGAAGCCTCAACAATACTGACTTCAGGGGACTGAAAGACTGGGTCTCCCCCATTGCATTAATTGATTGATGCTAGCAGAAGGTTTTCAAGCCACATTTCTTTTCCAGTGCTCAGTAGATCAATAGTGATTCATGGTGCAGCCTCAGGTATTCCACGGAATGATTGCACATCCCTTTTAACCACCCAAAAATATGTCTACATATAACAATGCAAAATCAAAATAAAGGCAAATAACTGAAGAGGCAAAGTCTACAACTAAGTTTTACCTGCTTGAGAGTGAAATCTATTCTGGCACAAGGTGGTACGTAGGTTTATTTTTTAAAACACTTCACTTACTAGAGACTGAGAGTTACTTCTCTCAAAGATTTGTAAACCAGCTATCCTCCTAGGACTACTGAGAGGTAGGATGCAGAGATTCTGCCACTACACAGCCTGTCACCTCAGAAAGGAATGAGAGCTACCTGTTGTTTACAGCTCTGACAGGAGAGAGCCATGTCAGACATAAATGTTGATATATCCCTCTGAAACAATAAGATGGTCTGGAGCAAAAGAGCATCTCAGTAGGATAGACTCTGTTTACATAGAGACGGTATTGCTTTCTATGAGCATTATTTGCCCTAGGGCATCAGAGCTCCGCTATACATACTACAGTCATCTCATGGAGTAAGAGCATCTCTGGCCCCAGAGCTTTGGAGCCAGGTGCGTAAAGGGAGAAATGACAGTCAAAGCACAAAGAAAAGCTGGCCTTTGTTTTGGGGAAACACTGACCAGTTAGGATAAAGCTCCATTCAGAATAAAATTCTTATAAAACTATTTGTAAAATGTTGCATTTTCTGACAAAGAGGTGTCAGACTGGAAAAAAGCTGGCCCAGCTGAATCTGGGAAGTAGAAGTAATGCAGCCATCTCCGAACAGCTGGTCAGCAGCAACTGCAGCAGAAGAGACGACCTTCCTGCCTGAGATGGTCTCCATCAAAATAGGTTGCTTCCCCATCCAGTGGTGCCATGTGCACCCCTGCAGCAAACCCACCTCAGGGCATGGCAGGCTCAGCTCACAGCAGCCTTGTGGCCGGCTCCGTCTCTTCGCACTTTGGGTCACCATACAGTGCTCGGGCTGTACTGCTGCGAGGACTGGGCCCAGCTGAACAGGCTGGAGAGAGTATGTGTCCACTTCTAAAACTGTGCCAGAGTGGAGGTCTCCACTGTTGACTTTTAGAAGTCCCTTTTGGAGAGAGATGACACAGGGAAAGCAGCAGCAATGAAAGTGTGGTGTAGGCTTGGTGAGAATGATAGTGGCAATGAAGGACAGAGTATTTAAACTTGAAAAAAAGGAAGCATTTTCCTTCTGGCTGAAAATAGCTGGGTTTCTAGCTACAATCCACTATCCTCTGGTTGAGGAACTCCTTAGGGGTGTTGCCAAACCTCACAGTATAACAAGCACATCATGAAAACCTCTCCTCTCCCTGGGTAGCAGAGCAGCCACACTGCTCAGGAACAGGATGGATCTTGGTTTCACCATCCTCTGCTTCACCACCTGGATGGGAGGAGGGAAAGGGAATTGCTTGCCCCTATGCATATCCTTTGAAAATTCTAATTTTCCTGTAGGGTTGCCTCCATCAAAAAAATCCCCTGAAATAATTTTCTTTCTCTGTGCCCCTCTGCCCCAGTTTCTCTCTCTCTTTTTCAGCAGCTGAATATGAAATCAGTTCAACATTGGAACAAAAATGATGTTTTTCTTTCTCTTATTTTGAGAAATAAAATCTCACAGTTGATTTGATGAAAGCTTCTGTTTTACAGGGAAATCAATTCCTCCTCCAACCTCACTTCATTTTATAACGGACACTAGAAAAATACCCATTCCCTCTAAACTTGACAGATGCTACTACAAGGTGAGAAGGAACTACTGCTTCTTTCAGTATAGTATTTTTTAATATGCTATGTACATGGAAACACTTCTTCATCCATCAACTGAAAAGTTAATTTCTTCCTGCTGCCCTTCACCCCACTTTCAGGTCTCCCAAGCTAACCATGACTGTGCAACATAACTGACTCTGGTATAAATAAGAGCTGAGGAAATGGAAGAAATTAAGAACTCCAGCCCTAAGGCTAAGTATCGCCCTCCTATTTGTTTTCTCTGTGTACTAGGCTTAATACTTCTTCTCAGCTGGGTACACAAGCTAATATACTACGTAATCAGAGGGAAAATATCGCCTTATAGAAATCTCATTTCTTACCACGCTTGAGGTTTCTGTGGATACTGGAAATACTTTACTGTTTCATAGTATGTGGGCAGAATAGGGATGAAACAACACAAGTGAATAATTATTTTCAGCTTTAGGATCTCATTTATATTAAAGCCTCTAAGCACTGAAAGTGGAGGGAGATTCAATCTTCTTCTTCCCTCTCGTGTGTGCTACCTTGTTGCTCAAATCCAAGGAATATTCATGCAGGAACTCAGTTCATGTGCAAGAAACTTCTGTCTTTGGAGTGCATTTAGTGATGGACATTCACAGTCCACCTATAGTACACATATGCCCGTCATAACAAGGGTATGTAACTGTGTCCTTATCTACATCACGTATTTTGTTCAGACACTCTACGGGGCCCATCCGTTCTGTGTGATTGGTATACCTGCAGGACACATCTGTCTGGGTGGCCCTGCTCTGTGGCAGGGTCTGCAGGAATTCAGCCTGTGAGTAATAACCTCCTCACACTGAGCCTATCTATCTAAAATGGGGCATGAGTCTAAAAAAGTGCAAGCCTTAGAGCAATCCCCTTCAGCCAGCTGATTTTCACCATTCATCAACTCATAATTCATCTGAGGTTTAAAAAAAAAAAGAGAAAAATGTTTGGATAAAGACACTCACATTAGGAGAGATGCAAGTTAATCAATATAGTTCCTGTCCTTTCAGAAGTCTTTTAAAAAGCTGTAAATATCGTAAGAAGGCAGTTTGCAAGAGAGAATTTAGCTTGAATCAGATATTCATCAGTATGAGTAGAAATTGATAAAGCATAAACCCCACAATCTCTGTCCCCTAAACCAGGTCTCAAGCCTTCCCTTCACTCAGTCATGTTGCGGGGCAGACCAAGCTCAACCAGTCAGATCACCCGGCTTGTGATCAAATTTGTGTACTGACTATCTAGTTATCTAAAGTAAAATGGAAGTTTAAGAGGCAAAATGGGGTTTAGAGAGAAAGAACAAAAGCAAAGGCAAAAAGCCCTCTTACTTCTTTGGTCATAAACCTCCCCATTACTTTTTTGGTCTTTGGTGCTTTCCATGTTAGCCAGTAAAGATCTAAAGTAAAGACACTCCTTGGAGGCAATTCATGCCCCAGAGCTCCACTCCAGAGTCAGGATTGTCCTCCTTTCTCCTGGGGGTGCTGTCTAGTGCCCTCGCTACACCAGCAAGTTGACCATGGCAGTGGCAGCCTCAGGACCAGCCCCTCTGCTGCCTCCTCCCCTAAAGAAACACAGAAAGACCCTTGCTTTACCACAACAAACTACACAGTGCTAGGCAAACGTCTTGCATTGAGGGTAGTTAAAACAGGTTAAAATATTTGCAGAGACTATCCACAGGTCTTACATTAACTCTATTATTTCAGTTCCCAAGAAACTCAGAGCATTGCTGCAAGGAAGAAGGGCAGATGGAAGGAGAGGGGCCAAGGGCCATGCTCAGATGACCTGCTGCAATACTGGAAATGAGTCCAGTGTAGATAAATTCATGCAGTGTGTGGACAACTCACATTTCCCCTTACCCAAAATTATATCTTACGGTACATAACACTGAATGAACATGGCTCCCTGTACTGTCGATGAGGAAAAGCATGATGCCACGCTTGCACACCACTACTAGATCCATTTGACTACAACTTCTTTTTTCTCTACAGTGTGTAGAGTTGAAATAAGATGGAGTTTATTTTAGTGTTTAATGTGCCACCATATTGATCAGAATATGGCTGGTGATTTATCTGAGGCAACACAGGAGATCTGAAATAAAACACAGACTTGTACTGACCCCTTTCAAGTAATCAACAAGGGGCCTAAACACCTTCCACACAAGGTTCAAAGGAATAGATTTTTTTTTAACTGTTAAACTCTGATTTTTCATAAAACCGTAAAAAGAGGACTTGTTGCTTACAGTGTATAATTTAGCTCCATCTTTTATATAGACAAGGGAATGTTGAATAGTACTGCCACATTTTCAATGTAAGATGTTCTTTGCAAGCCTTTTTTCCCCCCCCTGAAAGCTCAGGACCCTGTAGATATCTGATTTTGCAATATTCTCAGACTTTCATTCACACACACTCTTTCTCTAGTTTCCAACATTTCAGGAAAAACTTTGAAAAATTTTAATCTTCCTTTCCACTCCTTTGTCTTCCTATGAACAGCAACAGAAAATGAGTGAAAAGATCACAACGTGATTTTTTAAAGCCTTCTGACTACTGAGCTAATATCACGAACTGTCTGGCAAGGGTTTGACTCGGGATTTATCCTTGTCTGAGCTTGGCAGTGTGCGTGCTGGTCTACTTATTAGAGCAGACAGATGTATGATCCTCAGAGCACTTAGTTTCCTGTATTTCACGCTGAATTGGTTAATGCTTCACAAAAGCTGGGAGAGAGGTACCTAAGTCTGTGTATTGCAGAGCTGGGTGCTGCTGGAAGTGCACTGGTCATGGGAGGGAAGGAAAAAGATGGATGTCATCAGGCTTTCAGTGCACATGGAACTGGTTGCACTTCCTTAAAGGATATCTTTATGGGTAGTAATAAGAAAGCCAGAAAGCCCTGCAGAGTGACTTACTCTGGAGGTTGTGCCATGAAAAGCCATGGGCTATGAGTCTGATTAACAATAATGACTCAGAACCAGGATCTTTCCTTTGCACCGAAGTCCCGTTTGTTCCTAGCGTACATGACTGGGGCTGACAGGCCACCACTGGGTTCACCAGGAAAAGTGCATTGCCTGCAGGTGTATCTAAATTGATGATGCACGCTAAATATCCTTGTCCTGCATATCCTGTATCACAGTGGGGACAGAAAGAGGGAAGAAAGAAAGGGGGATCTTGTACTCAGGTATGGTCGAAATGGAAAAACATGAAGTGGGGATCAAGAAGGGATAAACAGTGAATTTGTGGAGCAAATAATGCATGACATTAACTACAGAGTCTATGTTTTTTTGTCTTGGGATTGCTTTCCCTCATACAGTTGGTTTGTTGGTTTCTTTGGTCACTTGTTAAACCCTAATTAAGGAGCCACTATCAGAAGCAGTCCCTATTCATACCTAACTGCCTGACAGTCACCACTTTTCTTTTGATTTGAGCCTTTCTGAAAAGCTGGCTCCTAGATCAATCACAAAACAAACACAGCTTGGCTTTTGGAAGGGACCTTTTTTCTCCATCACAAGCTATTTAGCTTTCCAATCATGTGGCAGCTTCACATAGTCTTCAAGAGGGAAGGAAGAATGCTGTATGGCAGAACGGCTTGGGAGGTCTCCTAGGAAAACCCGCACCTGCTTTCTGCCCGCACATCCACGCTCGTCTCTGAACCAAGCCGTGAGCTGACGCTACACAGCTGCTATGAGGCATTATGTCGGGGCTTCATTTGCCAGCATTTCCGCCACTCTGGATTGCATTGGTATCTCTTAACAGCTCCCAGAGCAGCTTCATCAAGCTGCTAATGTCAACTGAGTAAATAATGCATGCTTCAACTTTGGGCTAAATATACATTTGTCTGATAGACCATAACAGCCACCAAGTCTGTTGTGCTAAGCAATCCTTAGCTGTATATTTAACAGATCGATGGAGTGCTTACAGCTTTGACACATAAATCAGTATTTAGGTAAGTTTTAAAATAATTATTAGAAGTAAAAGAGCATTGCTGTCCATATATAGCACTTACATGGAATGAACCTTCTTCTCTCTTGTGTTGCTTTTTTTCTGGAACCCCCAGAGCCCCGATCAGCAGAGGTACTTCAATACAACTGAGTAAGCTGAAGTCAGTGTCTGAGCTTCACTCATTTTAAGTGTGACTTCTGCAGAACATGGAAGGTTCTCACAGGATCCAACCTGTCCCCTCAGAATCATTTCAGAGCAGTTGACACTATCCAAGACACTTGAATTATGTCTTGTTTGATGTACGAGAAGAAAGAGAAAACACTATGATACTGGTCTACTTGCTCTGGGGTCTGCATCTGTTAAGGACAATAGCACTGCCTGAGGATGCTTCTGCAGGACCAGAATATACAAAGACAAAATATAGGTGGCTTGTGCCTTGAACAAGAATCACAATTTAGTACTCTGAGGGCTATTTAGGGCAATTTAGGGCTCTGAGATGTAATATCTCCCTCCTCTGGCTGGGCATGGGAGTTGGAGGACGCAGCTGGTTTTATCACTCAGGTCATTGATACAGAATAGGAGGTACCAGTGACTGTGGACCCTCTCTTAGGAAACTCTGAGGAAGCTGCATGGTGGCTGCTGGAATGAAGTTCATTACTGTTATGGCAAGAAGTGGTCTGATCTTGGAGGTGAACCAGCTCAGAAGATTTCTTCTTCCTGTCTTCTCTGTTGGTAACCAGGATGGTGGACATAGGATCTTGTCTCTTCTTTTTCCATAGATATTAGGTATACAGTGTGGATTACACACACCTGCAGCTCTTTTTGAGTTTACACCAGATAAAGCCAAAGCTGTTCCTTTCAGGGAATAATGCTATCTATGAGATGGTGATTCCATCTTGTCTGATTTCTTGATGGAGTAGGATCTGTGGAAAGGTGAAAAGAGAAGAAACCTGCATTAACTCAGGACACTATGAAGGTGGCATGAACTTTGAGGGCCCACTGGGACCTACCCAGCAGTAAGAGCATTAACTAGATAGCTGTTTAGTGCAAAATTACTGCAAGGATCTTCAGGTAAAAATCTGTGAGGGATGCTGTGCTGAGGCAGGCTACTACTAAGGTCTGCTGTCCATCATCTAACACAGAGGAAAGGAGAAATTTCTAACTAAAGACAGAGGAACAGTTGCACAACCCACTACAAGTCTTATTTTCAAATGCATTTACTCCAAAGTCTATTCTTTCCATTTCTGTCACCCAAACCCCAGGATTACTGCGGGTCTGTTTAAACTTGACTCTCAACTACCAACACACATTTCACAATTAACTCTTATTACTACTGTCTCCAGAGTCCTGAATATCATTCTCCATGTCAAAGCATCAGCTGTCTGTTCCAGTCCCTAATTGTGCTGATCATGACCTTTGTAAACTAATCTGCTACAGCCATTTGAGTAATTAATGTCTTATGCAAAGATTAGTACTATCTGAATAAATAAACTAAACAAAAATAAGAAATTGTAATAAACAGCATGTCTAGTAGCAAAATATTGGTTTAAGAATTCTAATGATGATCATGATTTATTAATGCGCGTGTCAGCATCTGTTGCTGAGAGCATTATGTATGCCTCAGTAGGATTTGCCTTGATTTGTTGCATGTAAGTCAGATAGACAACAATCATGTAATGAAAAGTATTACAGTTTCTGAATCCCATCTTTTTAATGTCTAGGGAAGAGTTGCTTCATGCCCTCTCTGAATCTGCCCTTTCTGTATAACTTTATTATTAACAATGAAAAACACCTCCAAATCAATTTCTCAGTCTGTATATCTTGTTCTGTCAGCTCCCGTGATCAGGCAAATCCACCCCACCAAAGCTGATTTTAATATTTTGATGCCTGATGGTGAATTGAAGAGTAACATGCTATTTTTGTATAATTCTCTCTAGAAGGAGGAATAAGCAGAACTGGTAGATCTCAGAAATTGATAAACTTTAGTTTTCCTACTCAAGTACCTTCACATATGTCACCATTTCTGGAGAAACTCTGTTGATGTTAAAAATGGGTTAAAATGAGAAATGGATACACATAGTATTTATACTATGCATATCATGGTACTCATTTAAGTGGGCTATTTTACAGTCATGACTGATATTTGCACGTTGATTTGCATTTTCTTTATACTTTCAGCTGTCCTGTCATATATCTGAATTTTCTCTCCAGGCATTTACGAAGGACTGCTAAAAAAAAAGCAAACCCAAAAGAATCACTATTATTTTCACACTTGGGTGAAGAGGGGTAGCTAAATTCTGTGGAATTTAAAATTCATTTTTTATTGTAACTTTCATTGCAAAAGATCCTTAAGTGCTTCAGGGTAGGGCTGACTGAAAATCAGGTTCTTACAGCCACTTTTGAAATGACACTTCTTATAACTTCTGTAGTATCCTCACTGTCCATGAAATGCAGCTCTTTTGGGTGTGACAAAGTGCAATGGTGGAATTCTAGAATCTCTGGATTCCCAATCCCCAATCAAAATTGCAATTTCAGGTCACTGAACCTTAAGGCATTAGGAAAAAGTATCTTGTTCTCTCCTGGGTTTAAGTATCCAAATATCTTGAGAGGGATAGAGTCCACATCTCATTCATCCTGCTACTCAGCATTTCCTATCAGATCTAGAGTGTGTTTCCCTATCTAGCATGCTGGGTCTTGGCAATCCCTTTGAGTTAAACTAGCAGTCTCCAGTTTTCTGCCACTTAGAAAAAGGAGACCTTACCTTTTTCTGCTTGAACAAAGCGCAGGTAGGGAATCCATAGCACAGTAGTGAACACTACAGTGAGTCTGAGGGAAGGTGGCACCCACCAGGAGCAAATATTCCTCAGACATTTCTGTGTTGCCCCTAGGCAGAGTGCCTATAGACTGATGGTGGTAGGATGAGCAGGAAACAGCAAGTGGAAGGAGCCCTAAGAAAACTGACTTTCAGATGTCCAAACATCTTGAAAACTTTCATAATCCCACCCTAGTGTTTTAAGACCAGGAATAAAAGTTTTCTGTCTTTTCAACCACATCAGCAGTGAGAACCTTAGACTGGAAAATGATGGACAAAGTGATCCATTGATCTACAGTCAGAAGCTCTACAGCAAATCTAATGAACAGCAGAAAAGATTTTCCAATGCAGTAGAAACCTGTTAAACAGATTGCACTGCAGTATGAAAATATCATTTTCTTAACAGCCCTATAACACAGATAAATAGTGGCTTAAGGACAGAGGTGGCCTTTGCTGAACCTCATACATTCTTTCGATCTCTGTTTGTAAACCCTGCTCTCCAGAGGTTTATTCCAGATATTCATGCGATGCTTCTTTTTAGATAAACAATAACAAAAATCAGTCTTTCCCTGGGCATATCAGTCCTCTTGTCAGGTTTATTTCTCTATATCTTTTAAAAGGTCTTTCTTTTCAAAGGCATTTAATGAAATACCACTTGGTGTGATATCAGTGAGGAAATCTATTCATTTAACAGATTTAGTCTTTTAACCTGTTCAGTTCTGTTTGTACTTGACCTTTTGATCTCCTGTGTGTTCAGACTCCTAGCAAGTTTATACCTTCAACTGATATTTGTTTCTTAAGGAGACATCTGAATTCTCAAAAGTAAGCTGCATTATTTATTTATTAATTAGATTTTTTCATCCAGTGGAAGGCAAATATGTTCTGTTAACAAAGGTCTGTTCTATTAACCTGTTGGAAGCTTGGTTTCTCTGTAGTAAGGAGCAACAGAAACATTCTTCTTCAGAAAAAAAACCATGAAGAGCTGTACAGATGGCATGGAAGCATAATATAAAGAATGGCAAGCACACTACCATTGCTATACTACTCTGTTGCTCCTCTTGTTCAGGAGAGTCAGCATGTGATAAAGATATGGGAAGATACAACTAGTACTCCAACAAGGGTGACACCTTTGCAGTTATCTCAGGGAAGAGCCACAAAACCTACGAAGCAGAGGGGGAACCTTGCAGTTTCAGTTTCATTGGGACAAATACAACAGCTACTGAAAAGAAAAATGAAACAAGCAAGAAGCATTGGCTGGCTTCATCACTGTTTTTTTAATAAAATTCCTGGCATGGAGAGGAAATTGGAAAGAGAATGTAGCAAAGCCTGTTCAGGTAACTGAAAAAAGCTTTAGAAAGCTTGGAAAGATTAGTGGGCAGAAGTAGACAAATAATTTTTTGCATGGCATTTTTACTTAAATTATGTTGCAACGGTTCCTAAGCAAAGTGCAAGAGGGTTTTTACTGTCATATCAGATTTACATGGTAAAATTTAATGTAGTACTTGTCAGCTTTAAATACTGGAAGTATCAATAAAATGTCAAATTATACTTGACTTCAATCCCAAATGGTTATAAAAACGCAATCCAAATTTACAATCATTTAGCCTTTCTTCCCAGCCTCCTCCTTTTCTTCCTCAGTAAAGCTCATTATATGAGATTGTTTGGGAGGAGCTAATTTTTTCTTTTCTGCTTGAAGTCTGGTGATTCATTGGGGTTTACATCACCACTGAAATGTTCTTCCTTTAGAAATCAATGGCTGAGGACTGGAGTGGGGACCCAACTTTTTAATTATGGTTTGAAGTAATGTAATTGTGGATTTTAATGGCTCATACATCTCTTTGACAGATCATCTGAGTTTGTTGAAAGTTTTGAAAGCAATGAAATCAATTTCTTGGACAGTTAGCTAGCAAAAAGAGAAAACATTGATGTTAATTGGAGTGTAGACATAATATCACCTAATACCTCTGCATTTTTGTGAGATGTTTTACACATTGAAGATTCAGTCCAGGAGCGTAGTAAAGGGGAACATAAGAAGAGATACCTGCTGCTCCTTCTATTCAGTGATATTTTATATTCCTGGTGCCTCGGTGAGCATAACAGCTCTGATTGCATGATAAATTTCAGCATTGCCAGCCCTGGCTATGTAGAGAGTGAGTCTGGGAAGATTTCTGAAGATTAGGATACATTGGCTGACAGTACAGGGTATCAGAGTCATAGTACCCTATTCCAACATTTAGTATGCTCTTATCCAATACTCTGCAATAAGGCTTTTGTCTCAAGCCTATGGCAAAAAAGTCCATTTAGGAAGTTTGCCTAGCCAACAGGGTTTTATAATAAATACTCTAACAGTTCTTTCAGGCTTCAGATGTCCATTAGACTCTGGCTTAAAAAATCATCACCTACTTAAAAATTAAGCAAGGTCTTTTAAATAATATTATTATAAATAATAAACACCTTTCCCAGAAGCTTGGATTGAAAGTATTTGTAAATGTCATGGGTTCAATATTAATAGTCACTGCTGATGTTGGTTAGGCTAATTCTCAGTGACACTAACCAAACTCATTCCATTTACTGTCCAGGTTATTCCACCGTCCTGCAAGGAAGTGCCTGTGCTTATTAACACCCTTATCATTAGTGATTTTATAATTCATGTGAAATACAGAGCAACAGGACAAAACACAACTCAGAAAGGAAGAGATTTATGTCATTTACTAAGAAATTACCAGCATGTGTTGCAGCTTTGTTCTGTCTAATTAGTTGTTGCAGTTGTCAAAAAACTTGGCTTGAGTCTGATCTCAAGAACCAGCACAAATCAGGATGAACCGAATTATCTAGTTATTCTTTTGTTACTAAGGGGAAAAACAGGAAATACAATGGAAAATAGGAAATACATGTTACTGGAAATATTAAGTTACATTTTTTCCTAAAAAGACTCTCAGGAAAAAATAGAAAACAGCAACAACAATAATGTATTCTTTACAAAAGACATGGGATAACCATATGCAAGCAATGGAGAATGTCAGGCAGAAAAAAGGATTCCCAAGGAAATCCTTGGGCAAGTTGCCCCATAGGTATTTCAAGAGAAAGGTAGGATTCATCTAAAATTCTAAGTAAAGTAAAATACAGCATTAAAAGGCCTTCCTAAAATGACAGAATAGCTTCCTGAAGTGAGCTAATTCTTCAGCATTGGCCCTCAAGAACAAAGAAGAGTTCAACTACCTAAGAAATTAAAATGATCTCCAAAGTATTCATGGAAGTGACATCACACCTGTAGTTAAGGGCCAGCCCTGACATCCCAAAATGAAGAAGGGAGTGAGAAGGGACAATGTGAGATACTACAGTGATCTTTGCTGCTGTCATTGGGGTAACATCACTTGACAAGATGTTCAGTGTTTTTTGGGCCAAAATGTTGTGTGATTGTCCAGAGAGAAATTGTCCACAAAATTTGACAGTGTAAGCCTGATTTGACAGTGAAAGCACAGGGAAGTCATGAGACTTTTAACATAACGCAGTGCTCAAAGATGAAGCAGGAGAGAAACCCCAACCTCTTCAATCTTCTGCTTCCCCTTGGCACCAGTCAGAGCAAAGCAGCATCTGCCAACCCCAGCAGCCAAAGTTGCTTGTGGCAGTTCATCTGCCCCTCGTTCTGGACTTACCAACTGCTTCTCACATCAGGCAGAATTGCCAGACACATGGTCACTGCTGTCAGTGGCTTTCTGGTGTCAGATCAATAGGACAGTGCCGCTTTGGACTGACAGCTCAATTGGAGAATTCTGGCATCCACATTTCAGAAGCAAAGACAAATCTTGCAGTAGTGAGCCACAGGAATGACCCTTGAAAGAATTAAATGGTGTTTATCAAAGATAGCTCAAATTTTCTCAGGGATTAACTCCTAGCAGCTGTCTTATACAGAGTGCCAGGAAACTGTGACAACTTAGAAACTATTACAATTGTATTTCTCTTTTTGCTTCTCAGAACCCCTTTATTTTTGAACTTTAACGTGCACTGGACAAACCTTATCAGATAACTAGACACAAAGCAATCTTCTTCTGTTTCAGTTGGATAAGAATCTGGCTTCTGGTGTGATACTAGTTTAGGATGTATGACTGCATTGTTCCAGAGCTTAGCATTTCTGTTGTAAATGGCGTAATTCTCTCATAACATGTAATTACTCAAACATACATATACATATATAATAAAATCTGCTCATGGGTGCATGCCAACTAGATAAACAAATAAGTACTGGTGTTGTCTTTGAGATATCTTTGCAAAACATGTGCTAGGAAAGCCTGTACCTCCATAAGTGAAGATTAGGAGTCAAGTGAAGCTTCCAGGCCTTTAGATTCAGCAATGTCACCATGTTTCAGTCTTACAGCCTTGGAAGTCTCAAGGTCCAACCTTACATCAGTTCCAAACAGATCCAGTTATATTTGAGCTAAAAGAGAGAAAGGACAGTCACCACTGTCCAATCATTAGCCTTGAGCATTCACAATTTAGTTTGCACTGGATAATTAGATTTCTCAGGTCATTTGCAGACTAACTTTTAAGTTTAATTGGAAGCCCACATCCTTTTGAAAAGGGGACTTAAATTCACCTGCACCTCCTCTGTTCACACCTGACTGGTGGTGACAAGGATACAGGTTGAAATTTCAGGGGTCTTTAATGAAACACCACACTGTGCTCCCTCCCATAAAAAGTAGGACTTTCCTCTCCAAAAATAGACATGGGAAGGACAGGTCTGACCTTTCATCAGATCAGTGATTTCCTCTCCAAATTTAGACATGGGACTCCAAGGAATATATGACCTTGATGTTCAACTAAATCCCAGACACCATAATTTAACTCTTGCCTGCAGAATCAATTTCTCTTCAACCACCTTTCTGTGGTTTTTTTGCATTGGCTGGCAAAGGGCAAAACTTTTATCAGGACAGAGGGTGGGGAGCAAAGGTAAAGCTGATGAAGAAGCAACCTTCACAGTCCCTGAAAGGCCACATTATCACTGTTTTTCTCTCTCCTAACAGAAGTCAGCCCAGTCTTATTTCCTTTTTCTGCTGAAAAACAAGACCTGAATTGCAAATCATGCTCATAGGGTATAGATCAGATTTGGTACATCTCCACCACCTGAAAACTGAGCCAAAATTCCCTCCTATTTTGAGCATGGCATGGTAAGAATCCCCACCGGAGGCTGCTCCTTCTGACCTGTAGCTCCAGAGACATCTCTGCAGAGGGAAGGTATACGTAGCACTGAAAAATGAAGGGCTTTAGCCTGGTAACCCAGGAAAAACTCCTGATAACAGCAAACACTTTGGAGAGGACCCTAGGGAATCCCAGGGCCTGTGAAAGCTTCTGTCTAGGGAAAGGAAGCTAATGAGAAAAGGGAAAAACAGTCATCCTTGTGAATACATGAGTACTTTTTGAGCTCTTCAAGAGAAACCTGGCTAGAAAGACATGAGACATGTTAAGATGGGGCAGAACATAAGTCAGGTCTCTTGGGGTCTGTGCCTTGCTCTGCTGTAGACTCACAGCATGATATTGGACAAGTCTGACTGAGAGTTCCTACAGAAAAAATGGTGCCCAGTGTGAGGGCCAGGATATAATCATCTTCCTGTTTGAAAACTGCAGTGATATGCAGTGCTATAGTTTTCTGCACTCTGGGTTAGAGGACAGGCAGGCTTGGTTATGGGTTTGTGGCACTACTTGGGGAGCTACAGCACCTGAGCAGCAAAAGAAAGGTCTTGGAATAACAAGGAAGGCACATCACCTGGGCACCTCTGTCCTCGTGAATTTGCAGTGTTTGTACAGATGTCTGGGAATTGAAATGGAATTGTTTTCTGCAGCCAGAATATATAGAGAAAGACCAGATAGTAGCTAAGTTTGGTGCAATATACAAATAAACTTTCCAGTTAGTCACACAAAGCCTAGGAAATCCACTTTCTAGGAGATTAGAAATTTCATATTAAGGAGTCTGCCATTATAATGCTGCAGAGAAGACTCCTGAAAGGTTTCAAAAGCCAAACATGAGCCGATTAGCTTCAATATCAAAGCAGAGGGGCTCATTAAGTCCAATGCTATTGATCTTAAATACAATCTCTGCTTAGACAGACAGCAACTTCAAACAGAAAAATAACAATAAAAAAAGAAGAAAAAAACCTCACTCAAAAGCAAATCACAACATGACAATTGTAAAGAAAATGGAAACATCTTATTTCATTTCTTCCAAGAAGCATGGGGGAAATGCTGCCCGTGATTTTGCATCTAAATACACTTTGAATCAAAGTTTTTCATCAACCAGCCAAACTTCATCTTTTTAAAAGTCCAGATAAATAGAAATGCCTCCAGTCTGGCCAGCTATAGTAACACATGGTGGTTCACATAATAGGGATATTTACTAGATGGAATATTTGAAAAATATTTACAACAGAAAAATTCCAGATAATTCTCAGTAAGATGGATTTCACTCTCCTTTTACTGAGATCAAGTAAAGATGAAACTGAGTCTTTGAAGCTAGAGGTTTACTGCCCACATGATGGCCAGATTTCCAAGGCTATGAGAAACTTTTCTTTACAAATTCATCCTCCATAAAGCACTCTTTTGAGCACTAGGTCCATGTAACTTCGAACTCACATGTTTTTGAATGCACTCATAGGCAATGTCTTGGCCATGTTTTCATGGTCAGAGATATTAGTATTTTTCCTTATGGAGGAAGGTGGGAAAGACACAAGCTCCAGGTGTACTAGTCCAGAATAACTTACTTGGTACTGGTAGGTAAAATGTTTCCAGTATTGCTCCAACATTATATATTGACTAGGCAGTGGCCATTGTTGCTGCTTTCTTTATTTTTCCATGAAAAGTGACTGTATGACTACAGCACACACGAATATGGAGGAATTTATGCATCAGGATGAGGAAATCCTACATGTGTTTAGGCTACCTGAAAGTGCTATGTCTACAGCAGGGATGAGACCCTCCCAAAGAGACCTGCTAGAAGTAGGTTAGATATTAGGAAAAATTTCTTTACTGAGAGGGTTGTCAGACATTGGAATAGGCTGCCCAGGGAAGTGGTTGAGTCACCATCCCTGGAGGTATTCAAAAAGCGAGTAGATGGGGTACTCCAGAACATGGTTTAGTGGGCATGGGTGATGGTTGGACTCGATGATCTTGAGGGTCTTTTCCAACCTAAATGATTCTATTATTCTATGATTCTAAGTAGGAGGAGATATCAGGAAGGGTAGTAGAGACCAAGGAGTCATCCAGGAGTAAGCCCACTAAAGAGACATCTGCTTCTGTGCATAACAAAGGAGTGCAGATGGAGAAATAGAAATAATTATTCAAAAATATTTCACAGTGAAACAATAGCAGTGCTTATCTGATCTCTGCCCATCACTCATGATGACAGGTTCATCTGCTTGATGTCCTTTGGGGAACAGTGTAGTCTAGAAGACAATACACTAGGTGAGGATTTTGGAGATCTCCCTGCTCTTCCCACCTCAGCATCCCTTAATTTCTCCCCAGGGTACTGGCCATTTTTGACAAACAGCTTTGAGATCTGCTAGTTAGAAACCCTTTTTCATAACCAGATAAGAGCCACTTCAGAACAACACAATTGAGACATAACTGGTGCTTTCCCCACGCTTTTTCTGCTCTATCTTTTCCTCTCTTCTGGAGGATGAGCTACCATAGAGCGAAGATCAGTTAGATTCAATCCTTGCTTGCTCTGGCCATTCTGACAAAACAGACTGCCACCTAGGGTCAATTATCCAGATATTTGGGAAGGAAATATATGTAAAAAGATGGACCAGTGAAGGAGAGGATGACATGGTGACCCAGGCAATTGCTGGCTAGAAAACAGCAACTTATTTTGTACATAGCAAAGTCTTGAAGAACTATTAGGTTGTGTGCTCTGAGTCAAGAAAATACTTAGGCACAGGACTGAATGCTCTGTTGAATTGAAAATACCTATTTTTTTGCATTAGCATCAACTGGAGACAAATTTGAATTCACTTTCTTGATGTTCAAGTCTGTGGTAAAATCCTGCTTTAATGCAGCAGGACACCAATGGCATCAAAGCTGAGTGTGATCCTACAATACTATATATTATCTGTAGCACAGATGTTGCTCTTTGTATTGGCTTTGCATCGTAAAGTTTTGGTAGCAGGGAGGGTTACAGGGGTGGCTTCTGTAAGAAGCTGCTGGAAGCTTCCCCTGTGTCTGACAGAGCCCACACCAGCTGGCTCCAAGACGGACCCGCCACCGGCCAAGGCCGAGCCCATCAGTGATAGTGGTAACGCCTCTGGGATAACATTTTTAAGAAGGAAAAAGTTGCTGGGACAGACAGAAATGGCAGCTGGAGAGCGAGTGAGAACATGTAAGAGAAACAGCCCTGTGGACACCAAGGTCAGTGCAGAAGGAGGGGAGGAGATGCTCCGGGTGCCAGAGCAGAGATTCCCCTGCAGCCCGTGGGGAAGACCATGGTGAGGCAGGCTGTCCCCCTGCAGCCCAGGGAGGTCCACGGTGGAGCAGATATCCCCCTGCAGCCCATGGAGGACCCCATGCCGGAGCAGGTGGGTTCCCGAAGGAGGCTGTGACCCCGTGGGAAGCCCACGCTGGAGCAGGTTCCTGGCAGGACCTGCGGGTCTGTGGAGAGAGGAGCCCACGCTGGAGCAGGTTTTCTGGCAGGACTTGTGACCCCGTGGGGGACCTACGCTGGAGCAGTCTGTGCCTGAAGGACTGCACACCGTGGAAAGGACCCATGCTGGAGCAGTTCGTGAAGAACTGCAGCCCGTGGGAAGGACCCACATTGAAGAAGTTCGTGGAGGACTGTCTCCCGCGGGAGGGACCCCACGGTGGAGCAGGGGAAGAGTGTGATGAGTCCTGCCCCTGAGGATGATGAAGCGACAGAAAATAATGTGTGATGAACTGACTGTAAACCCCATTCCCCGTCCCCCTGTGCCGCTGGGGGACGAGAATCCGGGAGTGAAGTTGTGCCCGGGAAGAAGGGAGGGGTGGAGGGAAGGTGTTCTGAGATTTGGTTTTATTTCTCATTACCCTACTCTGGTTGATTTGTCATAAATTGACTTAATTTTCCCAAGCTGAATCTGTTTTGCCCGTGATGGTAATTGGTGAATGACCTCTCTGTCCTTAACTCGACCCATGAGCCTTTAATTGTATTTTCTTTCCCCTGTCCAGCTGAGGAGGGCAGTGATAGAATGGCTTTGGTGGGCACCTGACGTCCAGTCAGGGCCAACCCACAACACTCTTGAACAAGTTTAGAGGAACTCTGTGCAGTTGCATTAGGAGTAGTTGAGTCACTGAGGGCAGAAAGTTGACCTTGCATAAACCAGCTTTTTTCTGAGAGTCACTCAGCTGAATCACTGCAAGTCTACTTAAGCAAAGAGATTTAAACTGTTTGGGCACTGCTGGTGGAATAGAAAGAGCCCCGTTTCAGGATTAGAAATTATTCATTTTTTGAATATCTGTTAGATTTTCAGAGGAAAAATCCCAGCATTCAGTTATACCCCAAATGGTCTGTAAGTACCTAATGCACATGAAATAAAAGTTCTCCTGCAAACAAAACCCTGCAAAGTTTTGCAGCCAAGTGTTTTTGAATTAACAGGTGATTGTTTTACAATCAGGAGGCGGAGCATCAGAATAATAAGTGAATGGCTACAGCTACAGGAGAGGAAATGGGAAAAGTGTTTAACTGCGTCTGTATGGTGTGTGCATACACCTGTGCTTAAAACTGCACCTCTTTGACTGGGCTGTTCATGGAACATGGCTTTTTTGCAGTGGGGAATTAAAGACAGGCAGATGCAATGTTTGCTGCTTTGGCTACCAAATCTGCTAGCATACTGTTAGCCCAGGAAGGCCACTTGGCTTGGGCAGATGGCTGGCCTTGACCCATGTTAAATAAGTAGACAAATTTTAACAACTCTTTCTAGCACCTTTCAAAAAATCTTTCTCCCCTAACATTTTTTTTCTTTTCCTTTCTCTCACTGATATTATTAGCATTTTGAGTTCTTAAAGTAGTAGAGAAAACACCTGTAGGAATTACATATCTGCTAAATTATTCAGAAATGTCCATAACAGTCTTGCAGCTGCTTGTACATGTTATCACCATACATTTGAAATATGCAGGCATAATTTTACTGTCTCTTCTTCCTCTAGAAGCTCCCAGTGTTTATACCTGTTCTTTCCTGGAAAAAAAAAAAAAAAAAAAAAAGCCAGGCTTAGGCTTAAGGTGCAGTTCATATTCAGGTTTAAAATGATTAGGCATTTCTATACTGCTATGCATCCCCATGAAAGTCTGTGCAACCTCACATACTTTCAAATGATGAATGTTTTGCAAAAATCAGTGGCTTTCTGACGATGTTAGTAAACTGAGGTACTATTGCAAGGTGGATCCAAAAATGTTGGGTTTTTCCAGCTAAGGATTCAAATATGGAAGAAATAGTTTTGAGTAGCTGAGGACAAAAGGACAATTATTTCTTCTCTGTCCTTTTTAGCAATACTGCCATGTCCAGTACATACATGCACACAGACATACTAATGTACTTACAAGTGAATGTTTTATTCACTTATTTGACTGGGACCCATCTTTAACTTACAGAGTGTTCATGCTTTCCACATGAATTTAACACCACTTGTTTGGACTGAATATAGTGTCCTTAAATATTATTTTTCCATTCTCCTTAGACTACCCAAAAACTTTGCCCATAATATTGTTGCATTTATGAAAATTTACAATGAAAATTTATGGGTAGGAATCCCAAGGATCCTGCTAAATAAGGAGATACATTTTAATTAAAGACTTTAAACTGATCTCTGAAATAGTCAAGGCATTTTTTTCCTTTTCTCTTTTATTTTGCTGAAATTTTCAATAAAGAAATATTATCCTTCAATAAAAACTGCTTCACTCTGGGGCTCATATTACTCTGTCAGTCACTCTTCAGAGACAAAGCAAAATGTTCAGCTTCTTACATGATATTTGGAAATGGAAAATAGACATCTTTCAACTCCAAGGGAGCCAAAAATATATGTATTTGTGGAAATCTGTGTTACTATAATGTGTCTGTATGCAGTTCCAGTATAAAAGAATACTGTGTGAATAGAAATGCAATGAAGGGAGCTACATATGAAAAACCCTTTGTCCTGAGATGTTGATTAAAGCTAAAGAGAAAAAGAATATAGAAATAATAATAAGAACAATAAATGAAGACACCTTGCTCAAATGGAAGCTCCTGTTTATTTCTCAGGTACCACAGAATAGACAAATCCGATATTATTACCTAAAACAGAAGAGAATTTGCACTCTTATCTAGACAGGCAACTTGCATTTGCCTAGGTCAAGTTGCAGTTAAACGTAAGAAGTGCTTCTGGCAAAAAAGCTATTAAGACCATGTTAGTTCCGACAGTTGTACAGATGCCTACAGGCACTTCTGCATAACCAAGCTTTAATGGAGATGTTCATGATATTTGCTGAGTGTTTGCTGTGTAAGTTACACACTGAGTCAGGAGAGGGATGAGAGGAGTTTCTATAACCCTAAGGTTGTATGTTGATGATCTTGCAGTTATAGACTGAAAAAATGCATACAACTCAGTTTAATGACCCTCTTGGTTTAATAATGTAGCATATCACCGTTTGTAGACATGAAACATCTGTTACAATCACATATCATAGATTTTATAGTGCTAAAGAAATAAAGAAACAGATGGGTTCCCTAATGCAAATGGTGTTAGTGTTTATTTAGAAACCACATATTGAATCACAGGCAATCTTTCCTTTTTTGTTCCCCCCCTCCAGCAGCAGGGATAGCACTGCTAATTTCCTCAACAGCACGAAATCTTCTTCAAAGGGAGGATGACTGGATTCTAGACACTGCCCTGGATTTGGATGTCACCAAAAAAGGTAATTTCCAGGAATGAGGGAGGTTTTATTTGGGGGAGTTTGAAGACTGTCCTACTATGAAAACCTTAATTTTACAGCAGTTTAGACCTTTACATACCCAAGTTAATTGTAATCTGAATACCAAGGTACTGGTAGCCATGACAACACAGGCTGCAGTGTGGACCAATTTCTGGCTCCACATCAAGGAGCCCCAAAGGCTTTGTGCAGTGTCTGCTGGTGTGCTGGTGGTATGACTTGGTGTCCACCAACTCCCAGGGTAGATAGTGTGCAGCAAGTTTAGGTACACCTCTGTGAAAGGCAAAATTATCTCTAAGGTTAAGATTGCTATTTCAGCTAGCTATTATCACTGATCTTTATGATGCTTTCCAGAAATATTTTTTTAAATTTCTTTATAAAATTTATTTTTTCTGGAGAAGTCAGTTCTTCCTCTAGTTTTGACAGTCTTGCTTTCCTAAAAGCTCTTCACATTCTACTCTGCCAGCCTCTATCTAAATTTAACAACTGCTAAATAGCTAAAATCTTCCTTGTGCACATTTCTGTAGCATGTCAGAAATTTAAGATTTGAATGCCATGGTCGCTGAGTCACCATATCAAGTGAGATCAGATCCCTAATATTTTATCAGCTATCCAAAGAAATTTGTATTTCACTTCATGATGTGTCAGGAATTTGAAGAGAAAGTGCCTTAAGATGACTGAAATTACATTGCCACCATGCAGACTAACTTGGGAATTGTATGTGGAGATGGCATTTACCTTTGCATCTCTCAGCCCCAAAAGCAAAAATGCATTTACTACCTCTATTTAAAAGCAATCTTATCTCTCGCTGTTCATCCTTTCTGGGTTTTTAGTTCCATCAGAATTGCTGTTAGTTATCAAATTCTTGGCTGCATCTCACACTTCTAATTAAATTTGAGGTTCCTCTTGTCCGGAAACCAGCAGAGAATAGTTAAATGGGGCTTCTACAGTGACTGATGCAAAACAGCTGTATTCATGATGAAATACAATTAAAAATTCAATATATCTTATCTGCTCCAGCCAGTGATTCAGTTGGAACAAGTCAGTTGCTGCTGTCAAGTGTGTCCTTGTAAACAGGTATTCAGAAAAGTAACTCTGCCTGTGCTGAATTGTGTTGCTTTTCTTAAAAAAAGACCAAAAAAGAGAGAAAGGATCGAGGTCCAAGATGTATAACTTTATATATTTTAATTCTATATACCAGAACTGTGTGGGTTTTTTGCAGTCTGTGAAGCTAAACTGATTTATGCCACTTGAATTTCTGTCCCACAAACTGTTGGAACAACAATCAAACATTTGTTTCCAAGTCAGACAAAGGCTGTCGAGTTATGCGTACTCATATACAATATATATGCCAGGCTTAGAGAAGAGAAATCAACACAAATCAAAGCAGCAACTACAAAAAAATTACAATGTGCTTTTTCAGTCAACATACGATAGTCCATTCTTCTCAGCAAACAAGGGAAGATGGTTGATTATATGGGAGGAATTAATCATACCCACAAGTATGTATCTTTTTTAGTCCATGGTATCTGACAGTGGCTAAATAGATTTCTAAGCCTTCACCAAAGAAAGTATGAACAGAAAATCCTATGGGAAGCTTGGAAACACTAGAAGAAATGAATAAAATATGTTTCTATTTCCCACTGAATCAATCCACACACTTTCTCTCTCCTTTATCTGTACTTTTTTACTGGCTACCTTAAGGGGACCTTTTGCCATTCTCTGGAAATGAGGAAGGAATTCTCTTGAAAATGCAGGACTGCCCTTTTCTATAAACGTGATGGGAGATGATAGATATGTGAAAATGCTTTACAATCTCTATTGGAGTGTTTAGAAAAATAACAATGACATTGAGTTGGAGCTGTCTGCCTAAAAGTCAGACGTCTAGCTTATAGAAATCTTGTATGTACCATCACACATAGTCAGTAGAGCGATTGGCACCACCAGCAAGAGATTGATTCCACCCTACAATAGATACTTAAAACAAATGGGAGAAATGGCCCTCTGAACATGCCTGTGTTTTGCCGTGGATAGCAGTGCAGCCTAAGCTTCTAACTTTTAGCTAAGTGAAATGAAACTCACCCATACTGTGAAGAAACCAGTGTAAAAAAATTCCGTGTATATGCCTACAATCCACAGTCTCGTTATTCATTGCAGCCAAGGGATAGCTATCAAATATCGATGGGAAACAAGAGCCTCTGAGGTGAGGGAGCTACAAGACTCAGCCGCAAAATGGAAAAGACAAAAGATAAGCACTGGCAGTTGGCTGACCAGTGCTCTTCCCCTTTCTCACACTAGGCACTGGGGCAGGGAGTACTCCTCCAGTGGAAAATCCTTTGAAGTCCACCCTACCATCCCTAGTCTCCTTACAGATGCTCCCACTTTATGGTCAATGAAGGCAACTTGGGATTTGGGATATGAATTCTCAACTTGAGACTAACTTTTGGAGCCTCAGCACTTGGGCAAGCAAGGAAAAGCATTTCCCGGCAGTCCTCTTGATACAAGCTGATTTTAGTGAGAAATAGTCAACTTTGATTTTAAGTATCTAGGGTGAGAATAGGAATCCTCAGCTTGGCTTTTGTAATCCATAACAAAGGCAACAAAATATTTTCTGCTTTAGTACTAAGGATAGGTCCAGCCTATAATGTACCAGTATTTTTTAGCTATTATCACATCCTTCTGGATTGTGAGTTACGGACTTGAATAAAAGTCAGAGCCTATTGGATTGCTGTGGCTCCTTCCACATCCATCTCCCTAGGTTTCCATGCTGAAGAAGTGTTGTCCTCACTGTGCATTTACAAAAAATACAGACCTTCCCTGTTAAAACTATGCAGATATGTTAGCTGATGTTGTAAAGGAATGGTTTCATTTGGTTCACAATTGTGCCTCTAACAAGCCAAGTCCTGTGCCTATTAAAGCTTTCATGAGACATCTGCATGGGAAGGGGGACAAGAAAGGGGAAAAAGGAGATGGGGCACCTGGGTGGGCAACTGAAAGATGACTTGGTGGTGAGACCCCCTCTTTACATTCCCTGAACTTCTACCTGGGGTAACACCTTAGGAAACACGTCAGCTCCTGCTGTCCCGTATCACCAAAACTAGACTTGGTGTGCATCTTCCTTAATATTTAACCTAGACCGAACCTAAAGATGGGTTCCATGTGGCTAATTCTGGTTGCTGTTAAATCTCTTCACTTTGAACATGAATAAAGTCAGCCATTGAATTTTTTGTCAGAAGCTGGGCTTGCAGCTGGCAACACCCTCCCTGTTCTGTGTTTTTATTACTAAAACCCATCAACCAGGATTTATATTACAGCTATAACATCGGTTTCAGTACACTTACATTTGTTACAGTAGGTTTCAGGCAGACAGCACATGAATTAGCTATTTCCAGTGACACCTACAGATGTACAAAATGCAGACACCACACATGAAGAAGCACATACAAAACTAAACATGATTTTTTTCCCCCATTAAATCTATTCATAGGAAAGGAAGATGGGTAGACTCCTGTACTGAAATAGCACCACCTTCACTCAGCTTTGTTTAAGCCCTACTGACTGCAGTAATATCATTTGTTATAAACATTCCTTCTTGTTGCTCTTGATGAATTTGCTCCATGTTGTTTTTTTTTTGAACACTGATTCAGAAAAGAAAGTTTCGAGAAACAGTCTGTCTTTAAAAACTGTTCAATGTAAAAAAAAAAAAAATCTTAAAATGAAGTGATGGTCAAGTTTCAGATTTAGTTATAGCCAGTATCCAGCAACAGTTTTGCAAGATTCTTTCTTTTTTTCCATCATATTTAATTTTATTCTGAAGGACAGGGGTAGAAGAGAGAAAAGGCTTTCTAATTCACATGAGCCAGCTGACAATTTGTCTTTTTGCTCATGGCCGTGGTTATATTCTGACCTGGTAGTGGACTGGACCACAAGAGTGACACCTTCCTATTTTTTTATAAATCTATTTAAAAAAAAAAAAAATTGAGCTCAATAAAAAGTTTTGTTCTAATTATTTCAGAGTCTGAAATTCTCTTTCTAACTTATTGCATTACAAAAATGCAAGCAATTACCAAAACCAAAATAGCTTCAGACAGAAGAATCCCCAGAAATTCTCATTTCTGAAGTGTAAAAGTAGCAAGTTCTAAATTCATAATCTTCCTTGAAATACTGGTGTCAAATGGCTTTTTGCTTTCAAAAATTCAGTTTTCACTGAATTGAGATTTTTCAAGAAAAGAAAATATTGACCTTATTATTCTTTCCTAGCTCTCAGAGGAGATGGAAACTTATCTGTTGAGCCTTGAATGAATGTCCATGACTTCTTTCCCATTAAAGCCACAGAACCAACATTTCAGACTACGGGATGTGATGGTCGCCTTGTATTCTGCTCTGGTTGCCTATAGTATACATAGGGCAGAAAGTATCACGTCTTGGTTTACTTTATGTCTGTGAACAATTACATGTACAGACTACATAATTTAACTTAATGTAAACCAGTCTGCATCAAACAGAGAGGAAACAAAATACTGCCTTCTCCCATCTGATAATGCAAGATGACTTACACATACCCAGGGAATAAACGCAAACTTTAGAGATGATATAGCAGAATCTCCCAGTGGTTCTTTGTGTGCTCCAGAGATGACTCAACAACACCCAACATCAATATCCCAGGGATCAAAGCAATGCCAAAAAAAAAAATGGTCATCTCACCAAATAATAATATTGAGCATGAACGTTCATGAGCCCAGTGGTCCTCTCTTAACTGTGCATGTAAAAATAAAAAAATAATTTCATTGTGAATATATTCTCAAGTTGTACTTGTGTTAATAAAACCATATACCAGCAGAGTGGCTTTTCTGATTGGAAAATTTTTTGCCTTTACTAATATCTAATTGATTTTGTCAGCTGTGGCTAGTGGATTGGATGCAAATAATATAATGCTACAGGGAAGCTCTTTGATCAGGCCCTAAAATGAATGAATCATTCCTCGAGGGATACAGAAAAAATCACTTGAAATTTGCCTTTGCCTTGGAAATCTGCGTCACTCTACCAGCAACTATCTCTGTTCCAACAATTATTTCAAATTGCGACAAAGGAGAAGAATAAAGTTAAACAAATAAAATGAGATCCTTTCAGCCTAGATTCATCTTTTGTTTCTGGGAGAAGTGAAGAAATCAGAACTATTTGATTATTCAGTTCAAAGTTTGAGTGGTCCCTACCTGGTGCACGGCTACAGCTTGCAGATTCAGAAACAGGAGCTGACTTCTGAGAAGTGAAAGTTAGTAAAAAACAAACAAGCAAAGTACAACAACAACAACAAAAGTGCAGAAAAAAACAAACCCTCCTGTGACAGATAACAGGCTATAGCTAAACCCTGCTAAGCTCATTTTCAGTTTTGCTTCACAGACCTTGATTCAGATTATAGCACTTCAGGGACCTTAGGAGGTATTGATTAGGAAAGTTTTTGGAAGCCACTAAGTTTGTCTGGGGCTCTTGAGAGGAAGAGAACTGACTCAATACAGAGTCCTCACTGGATTAACGGAATAAAGCACGTTGAGTTAGCATGAGTAGCTGTTGCCTTGTTGCCGCCAGTAACTGAGTGACAAGGAAAGTTTTATAGTAAATAAAAGAAAGTATTGGAAAAAGAACTGATGATGCAGATTATCAAAAAAATTATGCCGAATTCTTGGTAAGAAGGATGTGACTGTGCCAGCTGTAAAGTGATGAGGCCTATTTTTTTTTTAGACTGTCTTTGAAGCCATCTTAAAGTCTGAGTAGAAGCATCTAAACCTGTCAGCATTCTGGTGAGAACAGGGGTTTTCCAAACCAGAAAATTTCCATAATGTTTGTCACATCTATTGCAACAATGAAATCAGCTTCCTTCATTGTTCAGAAAATCATATTTTTCAAACAGACAACCAGGATATGCAAAGTAGAGAAAATTAGGACATAAACGTTTGCTTCCGATTCTTTTAGATTTTGGCAGTAGTCAGATCAGTTGTTAGTTGGTGATGGGGCTTGAACCAGAACTCGGTGTCTAATACAGTCTCTGCCTCCTACATCAGGCCTTTGGAAACTTAAGTTGTGGGGCCATACCTGGATTACCAAGGTTTAAGCATTAGTGAAGTAACTATATCTCTAGACAGGGTCATGATCCTGGAGAAGGGAGCTGTGGTAGATTCCTCGTTAACTTCCATGTCTCTGTAGCTCCTTACGACATCTTCATAGCTTGCTTCAATAAAACTGCAAAAGCATTACTCTCAGTAGCTTCACTCTTTGTGCCTACGCTTGGCACACCCTTGGTGCATTGGCTATCTCTGACTAGGTACTTTAAAAAGTGAGGCAATCCTCATGTTTGGTGACTCTCAGAAAGAATGTACACTAATGGTCATGGTGGGCAAGCGCAGCCCCCAGAAGAACTTTGTCTCATGAGTTTGTGTCTGATCTCTTTCTACTTAATGGAACTTGAAAATCTACATGTGTTAGATTAATACTTTAAAATTACATTTGGAGATGCCTCAGTGAATTCTAGCAGAAAAAATGCAAATAAATGTAGATTTCTGTTATTATCAGCTTCATCAAAGCAAACAAGCAGCAGCCGGGCCATTATTAGGCTTTGACAAGAGTGCGTATTGAATGATTTCCCTAAGGGATTCAGTAAAACTCATCTCATTCCATTTCCTTTTATATAATAATATCAATTGTTTCATACAGGAACACCTGCACACAGTGTTGTCTGACCTTTTTATTTATTTATTTTGTTTCTTGAAGGGGAAAAATGCAAGAACTGTTCATTTTCAGAGCTATATTGTAATTTCAAAATGTGAGAAAGAGACTTGAATAAAGGTACTCAGACAGAAGCTGAGGAAAGTAGTGTCACAAATGCATAATCATGCATTAATAAAATAATGGCTCTGAAAAGAGAACGTTTTAGTGCCAGAGATAAAGACGAGACTGAAAAGAAAGAAAAGCAGGAAAAGGAGAGTGCCTAAAAACATGAATTTGTTTCCTGAGAGCCAATAAAATGAGAAAATTTGCTATGAAGAAATAACTTCCATGGCTTGTAATACTCCAGTAGCATTTGGCAAGTAATCAAAGTTGATTTTCTTTCCATTCAAAGCCATCATCAGAATTATTATTTTTTGTAATACCTATATATATATAAAGCTCAGACATGTTTATAACTCTATTTCAGTGCTGAAAAAACTTGTCTTGAATAATACTGTACAAGGTCACCCATGAAAAAAAAAATCATTCCTAGAAACAATCATATCCCTGTCTGTAAAAGGAATTCTGTGTGCATTTTATGACTGATATTAAGAAACTTCTCAGCTTTGTAGAAAATATCCTTGCAAAAGAATCTATTCTCACAATGAGTGTTTATTTCCACAAAGCATTTGAGAGGAATTCCAGAGGACTATTTACTGTGAGTAACAGTGATCCAGTCCAGCCCTCCGCTACTGATTTATCTTTATACTCCTGTGTAACCCTGGCAGACTCATGGTCTAGCTGGTTGGTGGGACTTCCAGCAAACAGTACTTGGTCGATGGGTTTTCTGGCAAACAGTACTTGGACTGTGTTAAAATTACTGACAATAATTGGCAAGATAACCATTTCCTGTTGCACCTAATGGGAAAGGTGCAAACATTTGCTGTTCTCACCTCCCTTCTGTATCTGTAGTCCAGAGTGAATGATGTTTCTGGGATCCAGCTGTCATAAGTCTATGAAATTTGTCTAATGTCTTTTCCAGAGACATTAAATACTTCCCTGTGTTTCTCCTGGAGGAATCTCACTTTATATATCCAAATTAATATTTGCCTTTTTCTTGGTCACATTGACCCAGTGGCTTTTGGTCATCCCACTGTTGACTCATTTACCTAAATATTACTTTTCCTCTGTCATTTCCTAATGAGGATTCAAGAATAAATCTGACATATTCTATAATGAACATTGACTATAGTTTCCAGGAACATGTCCTTGAACTTTAGTCATCTGATTTCAATTAATCCAGACCTTAATGTCTTCTCATCCATATTATGTAATATTCAGATTTTCTTTAATTTTGTTTAGTGTGTCTAACTCTGTGTCATAGCAAATTTCATTAGCACAGTCTTTTTATGCTACATTTCTGAAGAAATATCGTCCTGATGCCAGTTCTAGGGAATTCCACAAATAACTTCCTTTCAGCTAAATATTTCTCTTTTTAGCATATGCTGTTGTAATCTTTTCTCTAATCATGACTTGCCTTGTAGTTATTCTACTAATAACGATTTTCTGCAATGTAACTACTATATTCCCATGCTGCACCATATCAAACGCAGTTCTGAAGTCTGAATAGATTAAATTTACTCTATTTCCCTTACCTGAAATATAAAGAATGATTCCTTATCAACAGATGAATTAGGCACTAAAAAAAGACAGCAGTATCCCATATTGGGAAATGAAACTAAAAGAACAGGTGGAGATCTGCCTTTCTAATTCTGCACCATACTTTCTTCTGGCTTCCCTGGACTTTTCAAATGGACCTCTACTTTTTTTCCTGAATTTGAAAGGATGGGTTTTTTTTCATCTATCAGTAGTGATTTTAATTAAACACGTCTGCTGAGATCCAGAAGGAAACTAGGTAACATACCTTTGATCACGTATTTCTGCCATGTGTACTTTCGTTTCCCTTTTGATTTTCCTCTTTGCCTTTTTGATTTTCACCTGAACAAGGTTTAGTA
The DNA here is from genome assembly GCF_964188355.1 of Buteo buteo. Classification (NCBI taxonomy): domain Eukaryota; kingdom Metazoa; phylum Chordata; class Aves; order Accipitriformes; family Accipitridae; genus Buteo; species Buteo buteo. Next base: position 57,090,277 of record NC_134174.1, read on the forward strand.
TAAGTTGACCTAAACCATATTTTAAAGACCAAAAAGCAGCACTGAAGAGATTCCATATCTACACTTTGTGGATGTTAAGCTGAGATCACTTGTGGAAATCAAGGATGCTCATCCTTACCAGCTTGAGTGTGATGTACCATAGGAAGGACTATGGTTCTGCAGTACAGAAATCAGAAGAGGCACTTCTGCCAATAACTATGTTGCAGGTTACAATGCCCAGAGAATACTGCTGTGCTAGACACCATATAAAGAAATTTGGAGCTCAGTTCTCGCTTAGGAGGTCACTAAGAGCTCAGTTTTGTTGTCTCAGCGTAGGAATCTGGTGCCACTTAAAATATCCTAGGGTATCATGCCTGGTCCCCAGCTATTGTTCTAGAATGTCACTGCTCTTTTGTGCATCCTGTATCATATCTGTCAAACCTGTGTGCATGTATTGGATGGCCCAGGACATCTCAAATGGCTCTACATGCATTCAGTCAGAACACTAAATTGAACCATTACTCTCTTTGTGAAGTACATGTCTTTTACAGTGCATGGTAACACATGGTGTTTGTTTTACTGGTTGTTCAATGATGTTCACAGACTGACAGTTCCTCTTAGGAAAGAGCTGGAATTCAATTGAGGATTAAGAACTTTACCCTAGAGAGGTGTGAGCTGATGTCTGACCTGCTAGGACAGTCAATAAAGAACTTATCATGGAAGCTGGAGAGCTGTTCCTTCAGCTCACCAGCCGCTGTCTGCTTTAGGGAGACCTGAGTCTCCACTGACTGAAGTAGCTATTTAAACACCCGGCCTCAGAGTAGGCACCCAGATGTAGATATCCCTATTTAAAAACCTTGATCTTGACTTGATTCCCATCCTAAGTGCCTGTTGCCCACCACTGAAGTGCTGGATGCACTGAATAACCTGGATATTTCCTCCATTCCTGTGCATCTGTTCACTCACCAGTAGAGCATTTGAACAGTTCAGTGCTTCTCTCCAGCCTGGTTTTAAGTGACTTGTTTGATGGAGCGTCTAACTTGTGAGACTATTGCATCCTCTAATGAATCTCAGTTAGACCCATGCTCATAATACCTAACTCACATTCCCTCTTTGATCAGTGTCAGTCCATTAAACCCATCTATCTGAGATCCCTATGCTCAGCTTTATGACTATTGGGAAATTATTAGAATATGATCATAACCAAATAGACCTGCCTACTCCTTTGGGCAATAACACCATGGTCATTTTCTGGTCTGACACATCTTGCTTGTCAAAGTGATCCGGCAAGAATTTATAGGAAAGGAAATTAACTGGACTGTTGTATTGCACTGTGAATTCACTCATTTGTGGTGCTTCTGCTGATCACCTGCACTGCTCAGCCGCAGCTGACTGAATGAGACCTTTTAGTGATGCAGCATTCCTGAAGTCATTTGGCCCATTTTTCATTATGTGCTTTTAAAATTTGTTATAGTAGATTAACTAATTAATGGTGGCTAGGGAGGAGCATTTATGCTGGGTAGGTTATTTCAGGAGCTTTTTTACTTCTGCTATAGGGAGCAGCTGGGTCTGTTCATGGTTGGTGAGAGAGGACTGAGCCACTGGGCAGATCCAGATTACAAATGCCAGTGTGGCAATGTTTTTGTATTTATGGAACCAAGGTAATGACCTCAGAAAAAGCGAGGTCTCTGTGGTATACAATGACATGAAAACATCCCACAGCCCTTTGAAGTCGTGGCCTGGGGACTTCTGAATCAGAGCTGTCCTGGAAAATAGTCAATAACTTCTGAAATCGATGAGGTGGTTTGATAGGTGATAATATAAATAGCTTTTGTGCATTAGAAGTCATTACCAAAAGTGTTTTGGTTTAAAGTTTCAGAGGATGAATATGTTTGCTTCCTAGGGATATTCTGCAGCATTTTTACCTCTCCTACCCCTTCACTTCCCTCCTTTCCATCTGCCAAGTAAAGGGAAGTGCAGAAGTAAAAGGAGAAGTTTAGAGTTATATAAAAATTTAGGCATATAAAGAGTACCTCAACTTCAGAAAGTTAACTTTTTTCTCCATAAACCAGAACACAATTTACAGAGAAAGGAGAAAAAAGAAAAAAAAAAAAAAGCATACAAAATTAAACTAAGCCAAACCCAAAACATTTTAATGAGAAGTTTCAATTTTTTTCTATTTACAATACCAACTAACAGTGGGGATGGTGTCTCTATTAAAAGAGGATAAGGATTAAATTAAGTATCTATATGTAGTATAAACAATATTGGAGCATATAAAAAGCATTACAGTTAAGGCTGGTTATATACTGATTTCCACTGGTATGTCGTTTAGGTCTAATTTCCCAAGGCATCATAATTTTTAGTCCTTTAAATCTAGAGATAAGTGATAAAACACTGAAGGATTAGATGAAGGCATTCTTGAAACACAGATCTCCTTTTAAAGTCCTTCACAAAGTACCTTCCCCCCTCCTTTTAAACAGTGAAGAATACTTTCTCATCTGAGAAGATGAAGGTTTTTGAATCATGGTAGAGAGTATCTATGTATCAGTCTTTCTGTCTGTCTATCTATCCATCTATCTACGTAAGTCTCCATCATACTCACACTTGGGTGTGAAGCAGGGGGAGGAGGGCTGGCAGACAGACACTGAGCATTCACCATATTGTGGGGACCCCAAAACCCCAGTCATAAGAAGAGGTCATATGGACTGATGGGGTGAATGGAGGTCCACCAGTAGCATCACTGGGAACAGAGTGGTATTGCTAACGAAGTGGCATTCAGGCACAGGGTTTCATTTAAGAATTTAAAGCTAAAACAACCTAAGCTGTGTTTAGGCATAGATTTCTCAATTACTCCCTAGCTGGAATAGCAGCAGGGTTCAGGACAGTATGACCTGTTCAGTTGTGTATTTCTGTTTTGGAAGTGGGAAGCATGAAAAAAGGGAGAAATATGTCTCAAAGTCAAGAATTTTAACTGCTAATAGAGAAGGTGCGTATTTATGAAGCTTGCCTTCTCCCTAGATTGCAAGGAACAAAACTGCATGAAATATGGTGGCCTCCCAGGGTTGGATCTTGATTATTTGAGAGGAGTCCCCACAAACCCCTTTAAAATAACAGTATTTTAATTTAATGCACTTAGTGCTTTCATAGTTATTGTAAGCAAAGAGAGGTTTTATGACCCAGCTGAATGTGCACTGGGATTCATATTACTGACACTTAGAATATAAGAAACTTCATGCCTTTCTTAAAAGGGTGGCCCTGCTAGACACACGTATAAGCTATATACAAACAGGCCTCCTGAGTCTCCCATGTGAGCTGGTAAGAACAGCCAACTTCTCTGGGTAAAGAGTCCTCTAAATGGAATAGAAAAGAAAATCTTCATACAAAACTGAGGTTTTTTATTCTTTTCTCACCTTGCTTCACATGGAGCAATGTCACTTGGCCTGGAAGAGGGGAGTAGGCTCACACTTTACCTGCCCGGGAAGCAGTTGCTTGCTGTGCGGCACCCACAGCATGATGTTCAAGGGCGTGTGGTATGGAGGAGCACAAACTTAAGACCTTAGTGGTCCCCTTGACTGTGAAATCTGCAGCAAACAAAGAAAGACTTCCAGGAAGAACCTACTCTTGATCTGGAGGCATACTTATCTAGTGTACCTGTTGTGAGATGTCTGAGTATTACCAGAGGTAGTATATTGCACAAGAGCAAGCTCCTCGCAGGAGCATGCTGTGGTGAACAGATAGAATTTGAATCTACAGCTCTTCCAGTCTAAGTGAGATTACCCTACCTGAAGCTTCTGTGAGTGTGCTCCTGGCACCCCCTTAATTTCCCAGTTGTCTTCAGCAAACTATGAAATTGAATAGCAAATAATCCACTGAGACAAGAGGCCATGCCATAGTCCTATTGCTCATCTATGTGACACTGCAAAGGCAATAGCCTCATCCTCACTACCACTACTGGTTGCTGGGGTCACTGAAAGATCCATTTTACCAGCTTGTTTCTAGATGTGCCCTGCCCATCTTATGAAAATTCAGATGCACGTATGCCCTGTTGTAGCAACAGAAAACATTATTTCTTGGTATATGGAAAGCTGTAACTGCTTTTAACTCCTTCAGCTTACTTTCAAGAGCTATCAGCTCGGGGCCTCTTACAGGACTATACTGATGGACTTTAGAAACTCAAGATGATGAGCTTCCAAGGTAATTCAGCTTTGCCAAACAATGCAATTGCTTACAACCAAGGTTTGTCAGTCTGCTATCGCCTTCACAGTATGAAGCCCAGGCCTCAGCTATGGAGAAAGTGTAACTATTTGTAGCCACAGGCTTCTACGAAGAATGGAGATATCCTGCAGAGTCACTGTCAAATGGAGAAATGGGTTTCCTCAGCGCGGTGATAGAGATGTACAGCAAGTTTCAGTAATCTAATTAGTTTCTTGATCAGAGGAAGACAACTCTTCAAAGCAAATGAAAAGGTCATTGCAAATCCCAGGGAAGTGTTCATGTCTTTTGTCATATTTGCTGACAGATATTTAAATATAACCACTCACTTTTCCTGCAGACATTGTCAGCAGATGCCAGACAGCTGACAAGCAGCAATGAATTTGTATCACTACCCTGACATATCAACAATGAAGAAGTGGATAAAACTACTAAGTGGGGGTTTTTTGTGCTGCTGTGAGATAGGTCTGGGTCAGCATACACTTACAAGTCTTGGTGATACATAGAGGACATAGTGACTTGTCTGAAGATGCTTTAGCCCAGTGAACAATATTAGCGGGTGAAAGGAAGGGTGTTCTTTCACTGGAGCACTATGAGAGGATGTAGAAGACTGAGGGTCTTCCAGACACTTCCCATGTGACCTTAGTAAAGTCTCTTAAAATGTTTCAGGATGGAAACCTAACCACATATTGACTGCAAGACTGACTTCAGGTACTGCTGATGAAGTGAGTTTACTCTCTTTCAGATCTCTGTCTGTAAAATGGGGATAAAGGCACTTCCTTTCCCCGCTTTTTCATTATAACTTCTTTTAACTGTAAAAGCTTCAAGGTAAGGATAAGTCTGGATGCAATTATGATGTAAATGGACACATTCATGTTATAGCACAGGATCCTGGACAGAGAAGATGTTAACAGAAGAATGAAGGCTCCATGATCAGAGAAGTAACAATTATTGTTGCATGTGTAAACTGTATAACTGGATTCCAGTATTAATCAATATTTTTTTAGGAAGACTAGAAAAAGTACTAGCTTCCTCTCTGCATGGTATCTCATTCCTTCAAAGAACCTGACCCTATTCCATGGTCAGGATTGTCCTGTGTCCCAGTTCCATGGTGTCATGCTTCCAGCACACTTTCCAATCTAACAGTGAAAAACATGTCTGTTGATAGGCCAGATGGACATGTCTCAGTATGGAAAAGGTATATTGAGTCTTCTTAGAAATCTTTGTTCATACAGACTGAACAAGAGATTTCTTGCTAGGAAAAGAATCCAGCAATGAAGTTATGAGCTTGTAGAGAGAGTAGGGGGTTTTACTTAAATAAACTTGTATAGTGCAGACAGGTCTTTGTCTGCACTCAAAGACCTGGTGAATCAAATCTCATGCTTCAGAGTATTAGATGATTAATTCCTAAATCAGAAAGGAAAGAATTTCTCACTGTTCATTCACTAATTAGGTAGAAATGTGAGTATTAAAGTATAGGTTACTTTCCTTTGATTGGGAAAGTGATGGAAGCAGGATGCATAGCATATCCTATATTCCTGGAGGAATACTAAGCTTATATTACATTAATGGCATGAATGTGTTAAAATCATAAATATGTAACGTGATAGGTACTTTTACACGCTTGAGTGTATCACCCACTGATTATCTCTCTCAAAACCAAAGGTAAGATTTTACTTTACATTGAGTTCCATGCCCCTCTAGCATGTAAATGTGCAAAATAGATGTGTGAAATGTTTTTAGATGTTCAAGAAAAAGTAAGAAAGACATCAGCAGTGTGCAATCTGATGGCTACGCATAAGTCATGTGGTGCCTTTGTGTCATTCACATTGTGTCTGCCACAGCACTGGTTCATGAGGATGAACTGCCACTTGCATTGTTTTGCAAGGTGAAAAAACCTACCTGTTGCTTGGGCCAAATTAGCAGCTGAAGAGAACAACATGTTCAGTGTTGTTCCTCACATAACATTTATGTCTGTGTGTGTGTACATATAAACTATGTTCTGTCTGTATACACTGCCCATTCATAGGCATGGACGATGGCTTTTGTAGCCTTTACAAATGTTCAAGGAGAAGAAAGTGTTTTTGTATGGGTTTTTAAGTTCAGATTCATCACACCAAACTGGGATACCTGAATTACAAATCTGAAAGATAGGAATATCAAGAGAGAACTTAACTTCCTTAAGATGTGATGCTTCTCCCATTTTTTTCTCTATTTCTTTCACTGCATTTCCTACTGTATGATTAAACAAACTCTAACCCCTTGTGAATAAATTCAGCTTAAGAAATTGGCAAAAAACTAACCCGGGACAGGGAAATTAGCTGTTGCTAAAATTGTTTTTCACCTGATCAGTGCCTCACTCTGATTCATAGCAGGCACCCAAATGTTTGTAGAGGTGTAGGGACAAGGACAATGTGTGGAGCAGCAGTGAGAAGCCACAGCTGGGAGAAGGGTGTGAACTGCCTTTTCCCATGGATGTGCTGGTTTCTCCCAACTTGAACTGACATGGTAGGTAGAGCATCAGCCGGCTCAGCTTATGCCCTACGTGGCATAAGATGGGATCTCATGAGTGGTGATGCTTTTTCTCTTCTGAGTATACCTGTTTATAGAGATGAAAAAAAGACAGGAATATTTTAGAGCTTGCCATCAAGTTGTCCACCCTGGACAGATCATCTGTTTGGAGTGTCTACACTGTGGAAAGACTTGGCTTGACAGGACATGTGTCATTTCATAGGTTAGCTTCCTGCCATCCTCCATTTCTGATCAGAGCTTAACCAGCAAAAGACATTGTAACCTGGTGTTGATATTCAGTCTCTTGCCTGTATGCTGTAACATATTTTCTTCCTCCAGCTTTATAAAGTACAACACGTCTGTGTGCTGCTTTTTGAAGTAGGCATGATTATTTCACCACTCTATGTATAGGGCTACTGAGGGATGTAACTATTACGTGACTTATTCAGGATGTGAATGTGCCTCCAGAAAGCCCCACTCCCCACAAGTGTCCTAGATGTTTGCTTTTGCCACAGAACTGCATTTGCTCTGAAACAACTAATCAAGGATGTTAGTCTCTTTTTATTAATATACCTGTAGAAAAACTCCTGAAAGAAGGAATGGCTGTTCCTAAGTCAGCTTGCTTGGATATAAATTAACCTTCTGAACTCCACAGGAAGAAAAATCATGTCCATTTATGATTTCTCATCCTGATATTTCTCATGTAAAAACTAGCACAATCTAGATTATGATACTAAGGAATTGTGACAAAGCTTTTTTTTTAAAAACTGAATAAATAAATTTAAAATATAAACCTTCAATTATCATTTTTATTTCAACTATTATGGTCATTTTTGCTGATCTTTAACATGTAAACATAGGAAAAGAGAACATTAAGGAGCTTGCCTTTGTTCATTTTAGAGGATTGTGCTACTTAGGAAGCAGCATGCAGTTATGTGTTTTGATGGCGGTTTGTTACTTTTGACCATTACTTTCAAATTATGCTTCAGTGTGCCTGCTGCAGGGTAATGATGGTATGTGTTTTATACCAGAGGGGATACAGTCAAATGTGTTCCTGTTCACAGGACTAGAGCTGGTGTAGTCAGGACATAGAAAGTAATGTCCAATCCTTTCACTAGCAAGAAAGATAACCAATACAGGGACCGAGGTCCTGGATCTGACCTCAGTATTAAGTAAATCTGTTGACTTTAACAGATGAAGAGCTGGAATGAGCTCACCACATACCTGAAATATTGCTATGGTACTGAATTACAGGCGACCTCGTCCTGGCAAGAAGGACAAGCTGTGGCTCAGAATATTACACTGGGTATGGTCAACGTGCTTGGGAACAGAGGAAAACTGCCATTTGGTTCAATTCAGTCCTTCTCAATCAGGCAGAGATTTGATTCTAATGGTCATTGTTAGTGGGTTAAAGAGGGAAAGCAGATGTAACAATGGGATGGATAAATTTCATAGCCATTATTGTTGCAGGAAAAGTGTTTAATTTAGCTTCCAGCTAAATGAATTCACATATCTCTTAGCCTTAATTTCTAACAACGGACTCAGGTGTCAGAGAACAGCTTCCCATCTTCACAGTGAAAATGATACCTGTACAAATAACTGACTCTCAGATTGAAAAGATTAATAAAATTGAAGAAAAGAAAGATTTTTTTTTTGCTGGTCAACCAGAAACCCTATTTCTGTAGGTTTTCTTTAAATGTACCTTGAATGAAAAGGTTATATATATACATGCATACATTCATACAGAGCTGGACTAAGTGCTTTCTTAGACTGGCGATAAGTTTTTTATTTCCTTTTCTTTTTGATATTAAAATAAAAGGAAACAAAATGCAAGTATAATGTCAAAAAATGTCAGTCTAAACAGAAAAAAATAAAAGAAAACGTTGTTAAATGATCACTGAAATGTTTTGGCTTCTTTCAAATGTCCCTTTTGAAGTATTTACTTTTTTAATGAAGCAATTAACTGAAATTAAAGTGAATCCACTAACCTCTACTTTTTACTTCAATCTGAATTTTCAAGCAAAAAGAATTATTCTAAACATGGTGTCCACTTAAACTGTCTTAACCTTATTTGTCCTAGGAAGGTTTCGCACATGCACTTTAATTATAAAAGGTCCTCCCTTGTTTTTTGAGCAATAGTTGCAAAAGCTGGTGACTCGCTCACTTGAACCCTTGTCCTAGGCTCACTTCAGAAATTGTTTCTGTTCCTTTAACATTTATTTGTCCTCAGTGATGTCCAGCAGTACCTTCAGATGCATACATATGCATGCATCTGTAGTAAGAAGCAAGGCAAAAGCCTGACTTCATACAGTGTAGAACTCTCTTTTCACTCCCATTTATGCTGCACTTATCTCCATGGGCATCTCAGTGCAGCTCCAGTTCATTTGTTAATCAATGAATGTCCAAATACTTGTAAGCCTATAAAATGTAATGCGTTTCCCTCTCTTTTAATGGAACCATGGCTGTAATGTCACAGTCCCATGGTTTCTTCTCCTAGTGCTAGTCCTTAAAACTTCAGTTGAAAGAGATGATTTACTCTTCATAGCTACTGAAGACATGTTTTGTGTGAAACGATATTTTCAACATATATTTCACAGTCAGACTGGCAAAAGAAGGTCATGGATGCCAGAAGAGAAGCAGCATTTCTCTGCTTTTGGGATCCTCCTCTGCAGCGATGTACATTGTGGGTGATTGTCTGTTATGCGCAAGCTGAACGAATCCTACAGTCCTGACTGATCAAAGAACAGCTAATATCACTGGACCCTGCCTAGTTGCTTCAATAGCCTCCACAGTCCAGATTTTTAGAGCTATTTAGCTATGCAAGGATGCAGGTAGATACCCAGAGATTTTCTAAAGCACCTAAGCAGATTAGGTCCTTAACGCCTAGCTGCTGCAGCAGGGCCAGGATTTCACTTAACATCTTCCAGGTGAAACTATGCCAGATGTGGGAATGAGGGATTTTTTAAAATAGAAATGCTGTATTTTGAATGTCATTGACAAGCTGTTTCCAACTTCCCACACTTATGCTGGTTTGGGAGCATAGGCATTTCCTCCTGCTGCAGAGTGGGTTATGAACACCATAGCTTACTCAGGAAGCACTTTTGAGGTGGAAGAAGGGGATTTCTGTTTAAATGAAAAAAAAAAAGAAAAACAACTTGGCAGGTAAAAGAACATGTGGTATTTAAACTATATAAAAGATGGGGGAGAGGGATTGTTTGGTTGTTTTTCTTTAAATATCTATATTTTCCTTTGTTCATGGGTCAGAATTGAATCTATTGAATCTGAGGTAATCTAAAGTGATATTTTAGTTTTAGGTGAGGAATGCAAACCAAAATCTTTCTAGGTAGAGCAGCCCACTGTGCTTCAATTTGAGTAATGGTGGATTAAATACATTTTAAAATAAATTCTAAGTATATTTCAAAGCTCACCAGAATCCTGAATGTAGGAACTAGCATGGGGCTTTTTTTCCCAAGAAAACACAATAAAAGCCTGAAGCAAGTTAACAGTCTGAAGGCTATTTTTGCCTGATTCTTTTTGCCAGAAACAGCAGCAGCAATATTCTCCCAGGAAACTGTGTAACACAACATGCAAACATTTTGAATAGGAGCTGAAGAAACATTTTGTAGATCTCAAGCTGCAGAGGGAGTTCAGGTGCTCATTTAAAGATTATTGGCAACTGGAGGGCCCAGATTTCTCCTTATGTGATGAAGCCTAATTACTTTATAAGAGAGCAATGGACTAAATTAGCCTCTGGAGGTACCTATCTCTCTTCATTACCTCTACAAGGAGTGTAAGGTGAATACGCTCAACAGTCTCCTGGGTATTAAGTAGAATTTTCATAAGTGAATGATATTGCTGCATTTTCCTTTTTTTTTCCCCATTATGTTGCTTGTATATATACATGCTGAGGACACTGGGTTTGTCAGGTTTGTAGAAGCGGAGGCTGAGGGGTGACCTTGTTGCTCTCTACAGTTTCCTGAGGAAGGGGAGAGGGAGGTGCTGAGCTCTTCTCCCTGGTATTCAGTGACAGGATGCATGGGAATGGCTCAAAGCTGTGCCAGAGGAGGTTCAGACTTGACATTAGGAAACATTTCTTTACTGAGAGGGTAATAAAACACTCTAACAGGCTTCCTAGAAAGGTGGTCAATGCCTCAAGCCTATCGGCATTTGGACAATGCCCTTAATAATATGCTTTAACTTTTGGTCAGCCCTGAATTGGTCAGGCAGGTGGACTAGATGATCGTTGTAGGTCCTTTCCAACTGAAATATTCTATTCTATATACATGCATGTTTCTACATACATATGTATACATATACATATGTTGCATAATCCAGCCTGTGACTAGCACTGCAGAACTTTCAAGAAAGCTTGAGTCTCTTCCTTCTTGTCCCTGGAACTCCCAGCTGCTCTGCACAGGTAACTTAACCTGGTGTATGAAGATATATTTGATTTATTTCCACCTGATTCATGCACCTTACATTGAAACCTGAATGTTTCTGGTCAAACATTGTCGTGGTTTAACCCCAGCCATCAACTAAGCACCTCGCATCTGCTCACTCCCAGCCCCCACCTGCAGTGGGATGGGGCAGAGAACCAGGGGGAGAGAACCGGGGGAGGGGAAGTAAAACTTGTGGGTTGAGATAAGAACAGTTTAACAGAACAGAAAAGAAGAAAATAATAATGATAATAGTAACAATAATAAAATGACAATAATAATAAAAGGATCAGGATATACAAAACAAGTGATGCACAATGCGCTTGCTCACCACTTGCCGACTGATGCTCAGTTAGTTCCCGAGCAGCCATCCCCCTCCAGGCCAACTACCCCAGTTTATGTACTAGGCATGATGTTACATGAATGGAATATCCCCTTGGCCAGTTTGGGTCAGCTGTCCTGGCTGTGTCCCCTCCCAACTTCTTGTGCCCCTCCAGCCTTCTTGCTGGCTGGGCATGAGAAGCTGAAAAATCCTTGACTTAGTATAAACACTGCTTAGCAACAACTGAAAACATCAGTGTGTTATCAACATTCTTCTCATACTGAATTGAAAACTTAACACTATACCAGCTACTAGAAACTAACTCTATCCCCCACAAAACCAGAACAAACGTCATGCACAAATTTTTCAGTGTGATCCAAACTGATTGAGAGTGGACTCCTTTGCACCCTCCATCTTTACGCTATTCCAGGTCTGAAATATTGCAGATTTTCAAAGGGAAGTGAAAACCTGCAGCCAGGGGATTTGTGCCAATGAGAATGGGACCTGTTCTGCAGATGAGGAATCTACACAGAGATTCAGTTCAGTGCAATCAAAAAAAGAGCAGTGACATTCATCGCAGATATCTTTTCAAGCCTCTTGTCTTGAAGAAGCTCCTGTGCACTGACCTTATATATGTCTTGTGACACTAGGCTGGTATATTGAGTGTTAAAGGTGACAGGAGAAAGAATACTTGTCCTTCTAAAGATTTTTGTGCCTTTCGTAACAGCTTCAGTTGTGATGTCTCTGAAGACCTCTCTTTGTGATGGTTTTGTCATTTTGAGTGGGCAATGAAAGGAGGAACCCTTTAGTGAGACTTGGCTGTGTTCAAATCACTACTACACTTGTCAGATACCGTTTAGGATGCAAATCAACAATGATTCTAGTTAAATCCAGTCCTGCTGTTTTTTTTCTCTACTTCTTGATGTATATAAATCCTAAATTGTTTAAACCCCTCCAGACACAAGCATTCTCTCTCGCTCACACAGAGCCAAGTCTTGCTTAAAAAAACCCCAGCAACAAAAAACCCCCACTTTAATATTGAACAGAGTCAGAAAGAAAAATCTCCTTGTCTACTTACTGAAAAAAACAGGAAAGTATAGACTTAATGTGAAGCTAAAATAAGTATATATGCACACATACACACACTGGTGTTTCTGTAAACATGGATGGGAGAAGAAGTTTGGCAAGACAGATACAGTTATGGTATTCAGATACAGATATGATATTTAAGTTCAGCTATACTCCTGAAGGTAAAGAGAGGTCATCCTAGAGGTGAGGAGCACCAAGCTACGGGGGAACTGAAAGGGTCAGGGTTGCCCCTGCCACCACTTCTGTGACACATAGTTTTGCTGTCTCCATCATCCACTAACTACAGACATGCCCTGTGGATTTACCTGGAATTTAAGAGACCCTACTGAAATATGTCATTTTGCTCCAACTCTTTCATATACTTTCAGGTGAGTTACTAAGGCCAGTCATCGTTTAAATCTCCATGGATTCTTTCTCCATTTCAATGAAGCAGGAGATTAACAGGTCCCTCTGAGGAGTTACAGTCTCTGTCATAGTATCAGCAGAAAGAAATGCATGCCCGCTACTGTCGATTGTTCTGTATTTTAGTGTATACATCAGCCTGTAAGCTGCAGCAAAAGAGAAGTGGAAATTGTAGTAGACTGCTAGTGATACAGAAATCTCCAGATAGGACGGGGGGGACTGCTGGAAAAGATAATATCTGAAATATCCACAAGTTTTGCTAGAAATCCTGATCCTTTCTTCATCTCCCTTTTTAAAACAAGGAGCATTACATCACAGGTGTATTATGAAGATAAATGCTTTACAAATTTAGTGATACTCAGTTCTACTATTAATATTGAGATACAGCAGTGCCCAGAAACATCAATCCAACCAGCAGTTCTGACTTCTGACAAGGAAAGCTTTTCCCCTTCCAGAGGTCTACATCCCAAGGCAATCACCAAGATTTTAAATAACCTGTCTAGATAGAACCAGAATTATTCATTATTAGTCATGGCAGAACACAGTCAAACTAATGTTCACAGACATTTTTCAGTGATTATGATTCATCAACACCTCCACCTTCAAGCCAGCTCTTAACCCTGCTTGGTGTTGACTGGACATGGTAGGACATGACAGTTGAACATCATCTCCTCTGACAAAAACTATTGCTGTCTTGTGAACACTGAAGTTTTAGTTTACCTAACACTGAAAGAAAAGTTAGTGCTACCCACTGGAGTCATAAATGTCAGCAGTGGCAGTTCAGTGGGGAAAATAATCTCAGCCATTGCCATTCATTCACTCATAATGAGAGCTACATTCAATGCAATTGTAGTGCCGGGGAGAGTGAGGCTCTCTGGAACCATTACATTTTATCTCCAGAAATAAAATCATGCCCATTAGGCCTTCAAGAACTTGAAGATGACAGTAGGGAGATAAGCAAGGAGTAGGGATAGTTCTTTTTAATTGTTTGATCATTACCTGTGAGAACTCTAATGCCTGAGATGAGAGCTCTCCTATTGATTTCAGTATTCATAGCCTCTTCTAGTTTCGGGGAGGGACTTCAAGTTGCTCTGATTTTTGCATAGATACCACAAAAGTGGATAGTGATCGATATTGGTAAGTAGAAGACATTACAGCTTATACTCTAAGAGTGAGGGTTTATTCAGGAAGTGGTTGTTGGTAGACAGAAGGCCACTTTTTGAAAGGAGTAGCTGACCTGAGCTTTCATTATTTCTCTCATTCTGCCTGTCAGCTTTATTTACCTGTCCTCTTGATTGCCAACCTTTTTTTTCTCAGAAAAGATAAGATTCCTTGGGTAGGCAGATACCAGAAGTGAGAGACTTCCTTTACTCGTTCCCTTTGCGATGGGACACATCTGGTGTCCTTACAGACTTGGTACTTTTGTAGGGAGTAAGAGTTAGAGTTCCCAAATCACAGCAGCGCGTTAATAACCTAGACTGACATGCAGGGATGAAGCAATCAACATGGAAGTTTAAAGTCAAGCCCACAAATTCATTGCTTTGGCTTTTCAGGAAAAATGTGGGTATTTGAGATCTTGGAAAAATCATCTCACAAAGACATTCCAGTAGCTGTCACAAGTAGAAAAGTGAGATTTCCTAAGATGGATAGATCCTGGGAAAGTGCATGGCAAGTTTCCCAAGCAATATCTGATCACACTGGGAAGGGAAGTGTTAGCCAGTCCTAATGCAAATACACAGATCAGAATTTGAGGAGGATGCCCGAGTTAGCAGGTTTTGCATTTATAGAGAGAATCAGGTGCTATTTAATGGGCAGCATGTCTCAGCCTGATCTGAGATCCTAGTCCAAGGCAGTCTGGCTGCAGATGGCTTGTGTCAGTCAGTAACACAAAGGGATTTGTTGTGTTTGTGGGACGGTTTTCTTTTTTCAAGTAATAGCCTTGGTAAAACAGTTTCAGAAGGGTTTAGCAATAACAGCAATGGGCCATGTGAGAAACAAAAGTTAGATTTTTGTTGAATTGATCTTTAATAGAAAGATTATTCTGCTTGCTGCTTTGAAAGAAAATGTGCCAGAGAAAAGACAGGAAAGGAAAAGAGCATTTGTCCTTTTTTCATTGCAGCTTAATAGCCACAGCACTAAGTGACTTAATCACTATAAGCTGCTGCTGTTCTTTTCATTTTCCCCACAGGCAGCCTCTTTCCTTGGTGTGCCTGTATCAGATGGGGAATTAGGAGCCACTTGCTGCCAGTGCTGTAGGCGAGTGAATGAATGACCACTGAGCTGTTGCACAATCTGTTTGACTGGCGTCCCATGATGCTCAAAGCTTTCGAAGGAGATGAGGTCCTAGCGCCAGCCTGCATTACTGCCAGTATTGTTAAAAAGAATAAGATTTTTTTCCACCAAGGACAGCAATGACGTTTAGCTGGACAAGCTTTAAGAAAGAACAGGAATATTTTAGGAAAAGGAATAAGGTACCTCTGTGATTCTCACTTCTGCTGGAGGGACTCACTGAATCCTGGGGAGACCTGAGCTGCAGGGACTGCGGATCAGGAGGAAAAATCAAGGTGTCTCAATCGAGGTGCACGTAGCTGTAGTTCTTCCCCTGAAAAATAGTGAAAGTGCTCAGTGGGGAAGGGACTTAAAGTTGACGTTTTCCAAAGGAAAATATTCCTTTGTGGAGGATACAGGAATTCTGAGTTGACATGATTGTCTGGGACAAAACCAAACCAAAATTTTTTGGTTTCCTCTTTTTCTTTCAGTTCAGCTTTGCCTAAATTAGCAACTACTTGGATCAGTGCTTTGCCTTATGGGAAGTGCATGCCTTCTACTCTCAGTCTCTTTTGTGTTGACCACCACTGTTGAATCACTTTTCTCATAGAGCATATGGTTCCCTTCTCAGCATCAAGTGCCACAAAGATCCTGGGAAACATAGGCAAGTCCAGCCCAGGTCCTGGAGGACATGAGGCATCTGGATGACAATCCTAACAGGCACTGCAGCAGTGCAGGCAGATGTTGCTCAGTGACAAAGTAAACTGCAACATTTCAGAGAAACCAAATGGCATGGAGACACCAGATCTCCCTATTTCTTGGGGGGGGGGGGGGGAAGGATGTTTTTGACTTAGTGTAAGCAGAAGACAAACATGGAAATATTGGCAGATCTTGCAAAGCAGAAATTCCAATTCCTGACAAGCTGTAAAAGGTACTGTAAACATCAGCAAAACTACTTTCTTTTACAAGAGTTTATAGTTGTACCTGATTTGTTGGGGGTGGGGGGTGTACCAACTCCTCTTTGCCAATGCAAGGTATTAATTAAGCACAGGAGGTGCAGAACATACATCCTGTTTATAACTCACATTTCAAATTGTTTCTTTTGCGGAGACAGAAGTAAGTACCCATCAGGCCTCTTGCCAGAAGTTTTAACTCCAGCCATTCATTCATTATGAAACTTGTGTATGATGACTTCCTATACAGTGGCACCAGCAGTACAAGTTTCAAACCCAGTTGGCTTCTCTCTGACACAAAGGAGACAATTCAATACCATACAAGGATAAGCTCAACTCTGTCTCTTTGTTCCATAGCTTCTCTTTCCTTCAAGAAATACCATTTTGTGCCATTTTTGTGGCAGATGTACATGAAAACATGAAAATGTTAGAAAACATGTTAGAAATGGGGAATGGTAGTTAGTGTTTTCTCCCAAATAGCAGAATCTTGAGTCCTTGATCTCCCAGAATATTGTATGATCCTGAGGAGATCACAGTTTCTGTGCCTGTTTTCCCCAGCTTCCACAAAGGGCAATAATGTCTTGGTATTTCAAATGTATATGGTGATGAGAGATACTTACTTGGAGATGCTCAGAAAGAGGATGTAGCACAGCCAGGTTTATAGAGAAGTTATATCCTTGGTTTTAAGCATCCATGAAAACAAAAATGATTAACTGACTTTACAGAACAAGAAAAACTCTGTTTAGCTGTAAAGCTTTGTAAGACAGCATTGTATGAACTCTAAACCACTAAGCTTAAGAAAGTAGTTCTCATTTGCTCTGCATGCCATGAAAGTGTCTTCTCCCTTAATGAAGGTAGCACAATAATTGTATGATATGGAGAATCATAGAATCATACAATCATAAAATGGTTTGGGTTGGAAGGGACCTTAAAGATCATCTAGTTCCAACACCTCTGCCATGGGCAGGGACACCTTCCACTAGACCACATTGTTATCAATTAATATGGATAATATGATTGAAATAACCAGGGAGCTGCTAAAGTCCTGTGTACAGCCCCCATCAGTTAATATTTAAAATAGGGAAACAATAACTAGACATGCTTTAGCATTTAGGAACGTTTAGGAACTAACTACTAGCCAATGGGGCTTTATGTTTATGTCAGTAAAGGTAATGGATTATAGTCTGGTCAATAAACCTTGAAGAACTGCTTGGAACTGCCAAGACAGAGTGAGAAGTAGCTAAAAGGTAATTCCTGCAGGGGGAGATCGCGACCACCAACTCATTGACCACCTACTCAAATGATACCGCCTACTCAAAAAAAGACAACGAAGGAAGAAGACAGAGTCTGTGCACTAATTTACATGAGGTGCAAAGAAGAAAGAACCAATCATTAAGGAAAATAACAGTGAATATGTATTAATTAAGTGTAAAAATGTGACAATTTTTGAGACAAGGGTGTGCTGTCTTGAGACAGGCATCCATTCATGCATGTCAAAGAAATTAATTTGAAAATACCTCGATTCTGTGTGTTATTGGCTTACACACTGGGTAAATGAACCCCATTTATGGGACAGCAACGTAGCTCAAAACCTCAGCCAACCTGGCCTTGAACACTTCCAGGGATGGGACATCCACAACTTCTCTGGGCAACATGTTCCAGTGTCTCACCACCCTCACAGTAAATAATTTTTTCCTAATATGTAATCTAAATCTACCCTCTTTCAGTTTAAAACCGTTACCCCTCATTCTATCACTACACTCCATGTTTAAAAGTCCCTCCCCATCTTTCTGTAGTCTGCCTTTAATTACTGGAAGGACACTATAAGGTGTCCCCAGAGCCTTCTCTTCTCCAGGCTGAACAACCTCAACTCTCTCAACGTGTCCTCAGAGGGGAGGTGTTCCAGCCCCCAGTCATCTTCATGGCCCTCCTCTGGATCTGCTCAAGCAGGTCCATGTCTTTCTTATGTTGGGGGCCCCAGAGCTGAAAACAGTACTCCAGGTGGGGTATCACAAGAGCGGAGCAGAGGGGCAGAATCACCTCCCTCGACCTGCTGGTCACGCTTCTTTTGATGCAGCCCAGAATGCGATCGGCTTTCTGGGCTGTGAGTGCACATTGCTGGCTCATGTGTGCTCAGTATCATACAAGACATGTATATATCTGTTCAACCTGACTTTGACCAACATCTTCCAGTATTCAGCTAAATGCCTAAACACAAGAACGTCAACCCTTCAAAGTCATTCTAGATATAAGAAACAGTGTCACTGGAAATGTTTCTTCCTCATCTTTTACTCACACTATTAGATCCTACAATAGAAGCTGCAATTATTAGATATATCCTATATGGCCCAAGAATTGCAAGCAAGATGCTAATCTGTATGCAGAGATGCCCACGACCATTTGCATGCACAAATTCTTTTCAGTGTTTGATGAGGGCAACAGGGCTTTCACTCTGTTTCAAGAGAACGCAGTGCTGGAATCCAGTGAAGCACTGCTTTGCAATCTGCTGGAGTGTGGGTTCTCCTCTATGTGGTCCCCGTAGCACAGCTAAGATTAGAGACCTACAATTAGTGTGTGTCATTTATGAGGGTGTGCAAATCTAAAATTTGAAAACCTCTGTAATAAATGAATGCAGATAAGCCAGAATCAGAGGTGAAGGTTTTTACTCGCTTCATTCCTACCCCACACAGGACAATGAAACAGTATGTTAAAAGGAAACCTTGACATCATTGTTTATTTACCCCCACTCAGAAGTAGGTCTTCAGTGATGGTAGTGAAGAACAATCAATTAAAATTTTCCATTTTCACTGTTGGTAGCTATTGTTTAATGTTGCTGCAAGCATGGTATGGTAGAAGTCTGGAAGAAGGAAGTGGAAACGCAGCAGAAGTAGATGATCAGACCAGCAATCACTGCCAAGGCCCAGAAAGATATGAGGTTTGAGCAGGGATGAAGGGGTAAGAGATTAGATATAAACCAGGGTAGCGTTATGCAGCAGCCTGAGTGTCAAGAAGAGAAATTGTTGTTGTCATGTTTTTTTCTTCCTCTGGCAGAACAAAAGCCACAACTGAAACAAATGAAGTGAAATGCTAAAAATCACAAAAGGTCTCTTGCTTGCTGCCATGACTGAGATGAGAGTGGAAGAAACTGAGATGAGACTTATTCCATGTGAAGTTTGGCATTTTCTAGAACATAAAGCAAAGATGATAAAAGACAAACCAGACTGGGATGAGTGATAAACTGCCTCCTTCATTCTAATCCTATCATTTTTTTTCAGCTAATAAACATAAGGATTAATTGACAGAAATACAAAATTCACTGTTGTATGTGGGATTGTCAGTGTTTGCAGCAGGTCTGCCTACTTAACATCACTGGTGTCATTCCTTCCTTCCCTAGAAAATATAGGCAATTAGCCAAGTTAAAACTGCTTTCATTGAGGCTGGGTATTCATTATACCAGGGACTGTATATTGAGCTGGGCTAAAGAAAAAAAAGACAAAAAATAGAAGATGAAAACTGGAAGGACCACAATTATTTGTGAAATTCTTTCAAATTTGGCAGATAATATTAGCACCTCTCCCCTGCACTGAAAAAAAGGTTTGTGGATAATTTATTTTTTAAAATTAAAAATTTATTGTGTCACTACTGTTAAAACGAAAAATAGTGTTCTGGATGCTAAAACTATTGCATTTTGAGAATTTTTAAAGAAATGAAAGTGAAAAATTGGTAACATGAAATGTATTAAAATGTATTTTTAAAAAAGAAAAAAAGAATTGGTAAAAAACCCAAACCAAATTAATCACATCATTGCTTGGGACTGAATACAATATCTATGTATGGGTTTTATGAAAAATAAAAAATACAAGGAAGATATCTCCATTTAATCTAAAGCAGTATTTTTCAAGTCAACCACTGAATAAAAGATCTACTCTTCATTTCGACCTAGTTGTGATCTATGCGGGGTTACATGAAGATAATCATAGTACCTTGATCTTACAGATCAAAAATTAAAGCACAGAGAGAACAGATGGCTTTCCGAGATTACATATGAAAAGTACCCCATAGAAGGAAGATGACCTAAACACCAGCTTAAACAATAACCTCATTTTACCTGTACTGCATGGAGAACAGTGAATGGGCTTTCAAATTACCATATACCAATAAATTCCTTCTTTGTGTAAAATAAGACTTGTCTGTCTATAAGTAATTTGCACAGCATTTCAAGGTATGGGTTCCACATCCCAAGAACCCCATATTTGGTGACAAGGGCAAGTACCTGTGAATAAGACAGTCCCAAATTTATCATTATCAGCTGCAGTGACTGAAGGTGAAATTTCAGACTTGTTTTTTTTCCAGTGCACCTCTGAAGTCCTTACCCTGCAATACATCAGAGAGGTTGCCCTGGGAACGATGTGAGCATTTTTTCCAACACAATGCAAATGAATCTCTTTGAGAACCTGATGTTTCCTAAGAGATGTGTTGCCTAGAAATCATTTATTTGGCAGAATTGGTCCAGTTTCTTTCCTTATGTCCATCTAATATACTCAGAAGCTGGTCTTTCCATTACTGTTGTTATAGCTGTAAGAACCTCAAGGTTAACAGCAAATAAGAAATGGGGTTTTGTTTTCATAAGGATTGATCCCAGCTCCATTGATTCAATGACATGCTGACTAATAGTGTGAGACACCGAGCTCCTCCACTCCTGCAGCCTTCAGTGCCAAGGGAATATCTCCTGAGTTCATGGAGTGTTCGTACACCCAAGGCAGTGAAGCACAACACTGAGGTCAATGCACAGTTGAGAAGGGAAGTTTGAACCCCAAATTCCCACTGGATTAAAGAGGAAATGGGAATGCTCTGTAAGTCACTCGCTGCAGGCCTACACTTTACCTAATGAGCAGTAGAACTGGGGTGGGAACAAGACAGTTCTGCATGGTACCATCCTAACTTGGACACTGAAGGCAGCAGATAGCAATTGGCATTCAAAGCTCTGCTGATTTTAAAGGCATCTGCCTGCTGCTGCCTTTGCTTTCTCAAAATGCATGGGGAGAATGGAGAAGACACACACGGTGAATGCTGAAGCGAGCTGGCCTGAGAATGAACAAAACTGAATTGTGCTTACATTGGTGAAACTTTTACGTTGGTACACTTTTGAGGACAGAACACAGCGTTGGACCCTGGACAAATAATGGTGCTTTTGTTGCCTGCCCAGGACTCTGGAAACTTAATATCAGCATAGTCTGAAAAACATCTGCTGCTCTGGGACCAGTAACTCAACCTCTATTCAGACTATCAGAAGCAGATATATTGTCCTTACCCACAATCACATTTGTACTGTGAGCATCAACACAGTGAAGACCGTAAGATATCAGATGGCTATTTCATTACCAGTAGAGGCAGGCCCAGCTGCTGTTGCAGTCAGTGGAGATTTTCCCTTATTACACAACAGGAACTGTGGTGAGCCTACGTTTCAGCTTTTGTTTGGCCATTCATTCAGTACCTTGTAATGACCAGTGTAAAATCTTTCAAATCATTAATGGACCACTGCTGGGGAGGAACATATTTACAATTCCAGAGAATCATGACCTTCCTGTGCTAAGATCAAGATCTCATTTGACTGAGATTTCAAGCCCTTTTTACAGAAATGGCTTGGCAATTACTCCCTGGCTCCTGCCTTTTCCATATAGAGGGAACTTCGGCTTTCTGAAGTACCAATTAAAAAGCCCCACAACCCTCTCTTTGAATTGCTTCATTGCTCCTGTTAATTGTCTCGTTTGAGTCTCTGCCAGAGTGAAAGTACCTTGTTACAGAGTTGTGAACCTGCAATCAACTTTGAAAACTTCCACTTTACAAGTCCAATCTCATGCCTTTTTTTTTTTTTTGAACTTTAAGTGGAAGGAAAAAAATAGAAAAATGTATTAGGTGTTTTCTAAATCAAAGTCTTTAATAACATGTTAATCTAGGTTATTACAGATTCTGAAAAGCAGTTATAGACAGCTGAAATTTTCCTATAGCTTACTGTCAAATATACAAGAGAGTGTTTGGAAAGTCTGTAAGCACTGTAATCATGGATAAAATATATTCTGCAACGGGACTCTAAATTTGCAGTAATTATGTACCATTTAGTTAATCTGCCTACATTATTTATGAAGAGTATTTTGTAGTTAAATACTTGAAGAGTTGACAGGGTAATGTTCAACAGCTCCTTGGAACAGAAATGATGGAGAGGCAGTAAAAAAAATAATTTAAATTTTAAATGACTGTCTTTGTGTTCATTTCCCTGTTTGTTT
This sequence comes from Buteo buteo, assembly GCF_964188355.1. NCBI lineage: Eukaryota > Metazoa > Chordata > Aves > Accipitriformes > Accipitridae > Buteo > Buteo buteo. Next base: position 57,112,736 of record NC_134174.1, read on the forward strand.
TTAACTCAAAGACATAGTGCAAGATCTTTTTTTTTTTAAAGGAAGATACAAAAGAAAAGCTCACTCTCTGTATGTGTGTGTGCATAACTGCTGTATATGTCTGTATGCCAATGCCTACTTTACAATGAGATACAAATAGCTTGGATTTTTTGAGAGACCTCAGCTGCCTGTCCTTTTCCACATTCAGCTCCATGGATGCCAACAGTTTCCCACCCTGATTTTGCATTTGCAAGAGGAGTAGACCTCGATGGTGGGGGTCCCATGAGAGATCAGTGTTGTAACATGCTTTTTGACCCACGTCATGTAACATATATGGATACACATGTGCACTGAACTCTCATAGTCACAATCTTAGTGAAGGCAGAACAGGAAAGACAACAGGCAGCAAAAGCTGCCTTAGCTGTTCTCCTTCCCCTTTTCCCGCTGCCATACAAGAAGGGGACTGGGACAAACCACTTCTCTGCAATGACACCTGTAATCTGTGAAAAGTAGGAAGGAGAGATGGATCCCCGGTGGAGAAGACAATGAAGGTAGAAGGGGAGAAAGCGTCACATGTACACATGTTGTGTCCAAAAGTGGGCCTGACAAAAAGTCAAGTGAACAGATGTTCCCCCTGACTTCATAGGAATTTCTGTTGTACAGCATTTCTGAAGCTCTTGAGGTGTGTGCGTGTGTGCCTGTGGGTGGGTACGGGACGGATGATTGCGTGTGTACATATCCTCCCAAAGCACAGACGCTACCACCAGCTGGGACAGGTTCTTAAACTATTTCCCCTTGTTCTTTTCCAGCTCCTAAACCCTGAGATTAACTGGCATTAGCACAAATTCCCAGCTCCCTCTGGGATTTCCTTCATGAATAAAATCTGCTTTATTTGCCCACGTGAGCTGTCTGTACAGCACATATCAGATTCATTCTTTGTTTATAACCCCGTGAGACATAACATGCAAATGCAGTTCCTTCAAAACCAAATTAATGCTATTCATTATAAGGTGGGTGGTGACTCACCACCAGATGACAAGCCTGTTGAACCCAGGGTTTATTACCCATGCAAGTTTTTTTTTTTGCTAGCTGAAGATGAGTGGTCTCACTCTCCCAGAAGGGAACAGTCAGTCAGCCAGTTTTATCAGGTCTCACTGAGCATGCAAAAGTATTTTTTCTGTGACTGATTCACTGACATCCATGGTTATAGTGGATGCCTGTAAGGCATCGTCACTAACAAAGCTTCATTTGAATCAGGTCTCTGTGCTGTTCGGGGGTTTTACTGTTTTTGGACCAAAGGGCTTAAACACGCGGTAAAGTCCCAACGTGTGATTTTGAATGAAGGTCATCTTGAGGCCAAAACCAGTTGCTGTCAGAGCTACTGTCCAAGAAATGGCTTTTCCACCTCCCGCCTGTGCTATGGCAGTGGCTCGAGCTGGCGTGGAATGTACTTTGTGTGGCCAACACAAGGAGAGAACAAGCACCTGCGAGGGGAAACCACCTCTTCTGATGGCAGCCTGCACCATGGTGGGTTTGAAGAGGTTCTGGAAACGTACTCTAAGATGAAAACGGACTTTGGCAGCAAATCTCCATAAAGCTACAGGCATTATGCATTCATGATTTATTTCCTGGAGTCAGAGGATTTATTACATGACAAAATCCCAGGTTTGTTCCAGCATCTGCACAGGACAAGCACTTGGCAGAGGAGGAATGCTAGTTTTTCTCTTCTGATTGCCTGTGCAGTGATGTGGGACACGTGTTGTAACTCACTTTCTACATTCATAACACTGAGGCACATTTTTTTCAGTAAAATGTTGTGAGACTTGCTGATAAAAAGAAATACATACTACTTCTTTAGGGAGGCAAAGAAAAACTTGAGTTATAATCCACAGATATGACATATACAGAGATCTGCCAGGCTCTACAGAGAGCCTGCCACAAGACCTACCTTCTCTGTCACATCAAGAAATTAACTACAGGAATCCATCAGAGCAACACTGTTGTTATTACTGCTGTAATAAGAAGGACGCAGCAGAATGAACTCATCTAGATAATGTCTGATTGGGAATGTGGTGGGTCTGCTGCTATTATTCCTAACATATCAGAGGAAGATGACTCCTTAGTGGTGCCTAATAGCATACCCTGCTGCTATGGACCTTTCCTGAACTATTCCTTGACATATTTGCTCCTGTGTTGGGAGGACGCAACGGAATGATTCCTTTTTTTTTTTTTATCCACCCAAAAAGGTGAATAGAGAGGAGTGTCACTTTGTACCCATTGCCCCCCCTCTCCGGATGACTCTGAGATGCATCTCCACCTTTTGAAGCATGATCCTTACCAGAGCATGGAGGCTGAGAAAAGGGGCAAGGACTCTGTCTCAAATAAATTCTGAGCCAAGACCTGCATTCTGAGCATTGAAGGACTTTTGCTTTCCATATGCCAGTGGATAGCTTAGGCTCAAAAGTAATGAATGGAGGGGTCTGTGGTGGAAGGGAGCAGTTACAGGAAAAAAAGAGGTGACCAACTTCAGTGAGGAGGGAGGGTGAAGTGAGTGAAAGGCTTGGGTGCACCTGTTGCAATATATAGCACATAACCAATTGTTCTTGAACTGCTGTTTAAGTCAGAAGTATTTCAGCTAATTTTAACCTATCTAGTTGAGGTTAGTGTTGGCAGCATAGCTGTAAAAGGACAGAACTCAGCAATTATCTTAGCATTTACGTTGGTACTGAGGGAGCATTCAGGTGGTCCTTCGTTTTGCTGTCAGTTTTGCTTTAAAACCATCTTCGATGTGTCTTCCCTCTGCAATGCAGACATGTGGAGAAGGTTGCTTTATACTTTAGCTAATGCAGAAAACACACCTGAGACAACATTACTGACTGGTTCCCTTCAGCTTCTTGCCACCTCCATTTTTGCCACCTCCATTTTTGCCTTCCTTGACTCAGCCGCACACCAGTAAATGCAGAGCCTGCTCTGACTGAGGAGAGCTGAACCAGCCCTGAAAATTGAAGAGAACTGAGGAATCTTTTCTTCTGGGATTTTTTTCTTGCACAGTTATACAAGCCCACGGACCATTACAGTGACAAGGAAAATAAATATGCTATAAAATTCATGATGTTAAACTCCCATTGGTCTGTAGTCTCAAGGGTTGGACTTTTTACTTTTTCTCCTCTGTTTTTGGCATTCAAGTTAAGCAGGATATTAGGAGATGCCAGCTTTCTGACCAGGAGGCCATCCTCTCAGGAACAATTGACATTTACAATAGAAGTCAACAAATACTTTGAAAAATGGTTCCTATCTGACTCACCCTGTGATTTTATTGAAGCGGTTGGATTTTTAAAGAAAGGAATGCCTTGAAGGATAATGACACGGAAAAGCAGTTTAGTAAAAAGGAACTGACAGGTTTCCATCTGCTAAGCAGGCCTTTCATCCTGATTGCAAAGAGCTAAGAACACATACAGACACACAGACTACACACAGTTATTGACACTCACTGATGAGCCATAAGTTGTTATGCTATGGCACTGTTAACTCACTGCTTCTGTTAACGTAGCTGTACTCTCAGACCACTGTGGAAGTAAGCCTGTCCCTGACTTGTTATGAGGTTAAATAAAGAGATGATTGCTAAATGCACAGATGCTAACTTGACAAGAATCAATTTTTATGCTGGTCTCTGAAATTTGAGCAGTTCTACCAGCAACATGCAAAGTCTGGTCTGAAAACCCTTTTTCTTTTCTTCAGCAATTTCTGCTATTCTTTCAAAATGAAAAACTGAAATCTGGGTATTTATCATTAATTATTTTTTCTAAATATTTTTGTAATTTTGAAGAATTTTTAAACAATTAAATAATAGTTACATACTCTAGTAAAATAAATTTGTGACTACAGTATGAAGATTATATAAAATGTTTTTACATAAATGAAAATTCCTCAAAGTATTTAAAATAAAAGTGTTGAAATAACTTTTTATTTCTTCAGATTTTATCATAGGAGATGTTTCATGTTCAGAAATGTAAACTGGATCCAAGTTTCACATCAAGTGAGCATCTATCTTTAGAAACAGCAGATAAAAAGGAAAACAGCTCATTGCAGATTTTGATGGGGGTTTTTTGTTGTTTTCTTCAACTGAATCAGAACACCATTGTGAGTTTTTTCCGAAGGAAGAAGGAATAAACTCACTAGCTTCAGCTCTCTGGAACATTTATGTCTTGAGTGTGACGAGTCCAAAGAGAGATCAGATATTCAAGGGGTGATATGCACCATTTTATAAACCAAACGAATTGGAGACACTCAATTATACAGGGACCCTAAAGGACTTTCTGGGAGAGGCTACTAGACTTTGGACAACAACATGTGAAGAAGCTGAATTCAGGCCATTACGTACACCATGACACTTCTGATGGACAAAACTCACAACTGATTCATAGAGATTACCCATGGTTTTTTGCACCGAACACGAGTGTGGTGTGTTAGGATGGGAACTGAATGTGTAGATAGGGACAGTGCTTAAGATATTGCAGGCAATTGGAGTTGCTGCTTTCCTTTTGTTCCTTTTGAAGTCCCATGCTCATTCCAGATATGAAAATCTAATGAGCAGTGAAAAATAAAGAGCTTGCTTTGTCTTTTTTTTTACCTCAAAGGAATGGTCTTTAAGAATGAGATTTATGAATAGTGCTTCAAAGTCCTTTCACCAAAGGGCTTTAACAAGCAATATGACAGGTACTAGGATAACTTTTAACCCAGACAAATAGATAAATAAATAAAAGATTTGAAAATTCAACTTTGTTCTGCAGGTGGACGTAAGCAGTTTGACATTTCAGACTGGAATCCCAGATTGTCTGTTGAACCCAAGGATTAAAGAACGACAAGTATTTTTTCTTTTCTTGGTTTTATAGAAGTGCTCTAAGAAAGCAAGAGGCACAGTCCCAGAGGGCAGCAAGTGAGTATAACAACCCATTTAAAAGGGCAGAGAAGAAAGAAAACAAGGAATCTGCTTTCTCAGGAGTCTGGTGATTCCCTTCTAAAATGACCTGAGAGATTTCACCTTTGTTCTATTTCTGCATTAGAATTAAATTCAAAGCTTTAATGAAATGGAATTTTGTTAAAACGCCCCTTTCCAAAATAAGAAGGTTGGGGTTTGGGTGAGCTTCAAGGTCCTTGGAATCATCCAAGGTGTCTTCTCCAGGTCTTAGGAATATTTCTGTCAATGGTGGCATTGATCAACACATTTTCAAAACCTGGTTTGATCCCAACAAAGTAACATCTGAGGAATGACAGATTTTGAGTTTATGCTCTGAACAGCCCTGTAAATGATCCTCTGTGTATACGCTGAATGAGTATGTGTGCACTCTCAACTGCCTTAGTTATGGGTCCAGCACTGCAGGCCTAAATCACCTTCTTACTGCCATGAAGGATTAAATCCTTTATTAGTAAACTCCTTTGGGCTCCATGCAAGGAAGACATGTTTGTGGGAAATTTTAAGCTGTGGGTAGTCATCTTGTCTCCCTCTTAAAGTGGCTCACTTTCAAATGCTTGGTTCGACTGAGGCCAGAAAGCTCAGCATTTTGGAGGATCAAGTCAATAAGCAGCTTATTGAACTGCAGAAATTATCGGCTGGAATTCTTTGGCTTCTGTTCTGCAGGTCACACTGGATGATAATAATGGGCCATTCCAATCCTAAAACCTAGAAACTGATGAGCTTAAGTAGACTACTAATATGCATAAGCCTTTTCCGGACCAAAGCTCGAAGTAGCAAAAATTAGAAAAAAAATCAAAGAATCAAATTTGCTGCTGCCTGCCCATCGATATTTGATTCTTTCATCTGTTTTGCATCTTGCAATCCTTGCCTTTTTCACCAGAATTAAGATTGGACCCACATGAACTCGTGCACACGTTTGATTATCATTATAGATATTAGTCCTGGAGGAGAAAATGGTGCTGACTGGTTACAGTGTTTCTGCTGAGCTGTTCCACTATTTGACTTTCCAACCAGTGCTGCTTACTAGCTGTGAAAGCAAATGCGAAAAATGTTTCTGTTCCCCTGCAAGTCCCCCCCTAGCTTTTCGGTCATTTTGGAACTAAACCAAGTGTATATGACATCTTTTTATAAAGCTGAAGAGTCACTCAGAGGACAAAGATATTTGAAACATTGATGGATAAAGAAGAGAAAGGTTAATATATTTCTCTCACTGCTTTCTTTGAGGGAAAGGAGGTCTTTCCGATGTGTCTATCTGCCTGTTCCCATCTCTCCCCTCACCATCATTACTGAATACACTGGTTATTACTAGCCACATTTGACTGAAAAGTTGCAAGGAGAAATCTCAAGATAAGTGGCCATACGAATATGAGACAGAGATTCTTCCACAGTATCCCACTGTGCTAAAGGTGGGAAAGTTAGCCTGCATGTTTTAGAAGCTAAAGAGATAACAGAAAAGATAAACCTTATGTATGTCCCAAATGGTAGGAAGAGCTTTGGCTGTGCTCTCAAGGCACTGAAGAATCTATGCCCAGGACCTGTTGCAAGGAAACTGGCTGTCTTCCCTCCACTGTCCTCAGCACAGCTTGTCCTAACTTTTAAATGTAACTTTGAAATGTGTAATTGTTTCCCCTCTTTATTTATTTATTTATTTATTGTAATTTTGATAGTGGAAAGGTTGAATCCATCTTCTCTAAGAACTGGTGGCCACACTAACAGCTGGAGTGGTTAACACAGCCTCTGTCCTCCTCATATCTCTATGACTAATAATACTTCAAGTACATTTGAATAATAATGGCTTACATTTTTCTAAACATCTATCTAAGCAGATACATGACCTTCATTGTCTAAGGACCCCAAAGCACATGAAACGTACTAATTAACTAAGTCTCACAATTGCTAAGTACAATAAATATGAGGCTGACATTTGATTACTATTTCTAATTTTATCTGGGATGCCTGAGGTACAACAGTATATAAGGAAAGCTCAAAATCTATTACAAGTATAAAGATTAATCTAACTTTCCCAAAAGCAGAGCTGTGAAAAAAAGCTCTGGATTCTTGCCTCCTGCTTTCTGGCTCAAGCCATGCACATGATTCCTTTGTTTAACTGTTAGCCCATTAAATCCCTGATTCAGCAATGTCCTTTAGCACAAATGTAATGTGAAGCCTACAAATAATTCAATTAACTCTGTGTTGCATCTAATACATTTTGAGATAGGCAAATACTTCTGTAGAAGACCTGGTTGAATAAAACAGTTAAAGACGTATCTTAGGCCTGCATTTAAGAAATTCTTTGATGAAGGTATTTTCCTAAATCATTCTGCAAACTGGTCTGCCAGTCACCCTGCAGTCCTTCTAGTACTTTAAATCCTTTAAAATATGTTGCTAATAAATGACATTTCAGTGCAGTTCTTAAACATTGACATGATTGTTAGCACATGTACAACTCCTTCCCCAATAAGTAGATCATGTAGGACAGTGTAGGACAATATATCCACTAAATATATACATGAGCACTCTTCTATAGTAAAGATGGAAACGGTTAGCTTATTCTTTCAGTAGACATTTAGTGAAGCCTTTAATGTGCACTACATATTCTGAGACTGTTTTTATTCTTGTGCGGTAGCTTTAGAAATGCTTCACTCGGAAGCACTCAGCTTCAAAGGACCCAGCGTACTGCTCCTTGTCAGGCCTTGCCCATCACATTGCTCAGATGAAACGTTGATTGTAAACTGACAATGTCTGGGGCAAAAAGGCAGATGCAGTTCTACAGCCTGCACAGTATGACAATGATTTCATTCATCTGCAGAAAGAGTTTACTCATTAGAGACCAAGCATGATTCGTGAAATCACAGCGCTATGCATCATTCCCAAACACTGCTTTTGCCCACTCAGAGCATGAGGAACTGAGAACTGAGCCTATGTGAGGTAATGCTTGACAAACCCATACTGGATATCAAATTAGACAAAGCCATTGGCTCTCTGGTCACTGAATCTGCTCTCTAACAGTAAGCAGTGCCAGATCATCAGAAAGAAATACTTTCTTGATGAGCAGAACAAAGACTGGGTCCCCACAAATTTATGCTACTTGACTTATTGACTTCTCTTATTGAATAAAGAGAGACCTGAGAGATGCTTTTCTATGAAGTTTCTTTGTTACTTGTGAATTGGCAGTGAGACTCCTTTCCTTCTGTCAACTTTGAATGGAGTTGGTCAGTGTATTAGAAAGTTATTGGTGAGAAACGGAAAACCAAGTAAGCAGGATATGACCCCTGTGTGTGTGCACATGCAACTGTGTGTGCGTGTACACGTTGCACAATACACACAAAAATATGTTTGATTCCTCAATTCCCTACTAGAACTCTATGTTGAGAGAAAGGCTGAGTGTATGTGGAAGATATCATAGCTGGATTTTCTACTCTTGGCCATATAGGGAGAATACTCATGCTGTGCCTCATGATAAACTTCTTAGGTACACTTGGGGGTCTGCCTACCAGGCATTTAGAACTGTCACTTCAATGAAATTGTTTCCCTGAATTAACTCCCATGGTGGTCCCTCCTCTGTGGGACTTCAGTTCTGCGGCACAGAGCTAATAGGGAGGAAGCCTGGAGGTCTGCAGCTGCAGTTACCCATGAAGGTCCCTCTAGAGCCCAGTCAACGTCGAAAAATCAACCCACTTTGCGTATGGCTGCTCTGACCTACTTTAGCTTTTCCTTTAGACTGAGGAATTTGCCCCTGAAGCACCAATGTGGGTCCCACCAAGGGTAATCTGTACAAGACCCCACGTGTGAGGACCACACTTGCAGGTTGTTGAATCTCAGCAGGGGAAGCTGCATTTTGACCCCGAGAAGAGTACACAGAAGCAAAACAGAAGTGCTTTTTATGTGCACTACTGACCTACACAGGGAACGATTGTCTTTTCCCAGCTTGGCAAGTACCACTTTGGACTTTAACAACGAACGCTAGGAGCACTAAACACATTGTCCTTGCTGATCATGTTACCTCCATCTCAACCTTGCTGCCTCACAAAAAGGTGGCTGATGTGCTTGGACTTGACCAAGCCTCTCTAGCCATAGCCCCATGCGGGGACCTCACTCATCATTAGGCTGAAATAAGGAGGACTATGTGTGAGGGATAGTTGGCACCACAGAGGCAAGGGGCTTTATAAATGAAAGTTGGCTTCCACACTCTGCCAAAAGTTTGCTGCTTATATTCAACCAGACGGGCCATTAAAACAGTGCCAGAGGCCTTTAGCACTTCATGAAAAGGAAATAAAGCAGCAAAATGAGTTTTACACTCAGAAACAGCCATCCCTTCCTGTCAAAAAAGAGTGCTATTTACCCCCCCCCCCCCCTTGTTGAAGTATCTTTCCCCTTTCACAGCTTCTAGGAGGCAATCTGTGACTGAGGAGATGGGAAGTCTGGCTTCTCCAGGTTGGCTGGCAAGACTCAGACAGCAGGAAATCATGGGGCAGTATCTGCTACTCTGTGTGCTCATGAGGTTGCCACTTAACTGGATATGGAGGTAAATCAATCCATTAAGTTATCCTAACCATGGTCCTAATTAGTTGCATATGTATAATCAGCATGCTCACAGGCATCTCATCAGGGAATGGGCTGACAGACACAAATTTGTTACCCTGCATCTGCTGCCGGATTTGGAAAGTCTGAATTTTTTGAAAATGAATTAAAGCAACAAAACCCAACCAAACTTGCCAGCTGACAATGTCCCTTGTGAACAGATGGCTGGGAACACCTTTTTTGAAGAAAGCCCCTTTTGACAGGAGGACAATAAGAGTTCACAGTTAAGATGAAGTTATTTCTGAAGTGAGGAGTAGAGAGCTTTCTCTCCTTTTCTGTACTTTATATATGCATCGTAAAAGACAAAGATGAAAAGACCTCAGTGCTTTAAGACTTGATACTATGCAGATAAATCTTACACTGGGGAGGAATGCATCTTTGTATCAAAATCCCATAATTGGCCTGACTGAATTTGCATACTGAAAAGGTGGTCCCCATAACCGTTAACCTTGAAAATGGTAGGTGTAGAGGGCTGCAAGTCAAAATGATTCCCTCCTCTGTGTTAGAAATTGCTGATTTTGTAGCTTATAGTAGTGTTTTTCTTTTGCATCATGATTTTCATCTGAAAGCATAATGTATTATTCAACTACTAAAAGAAGCCTGAATTGTTAATAAAGGAACATATATAGATACACTTGTGGGTCTGCCAGTGCATCAAAACTAGGGTTTTTTTATTTTATGTAGTTTTTATTACATACTTCTTTTCAGTATGGAAAAAAATTATAGCTTTGTTTAGACTCCCAAAAAGTTTTAATCATGTGCCTTAACAAGTTTAGCTTTGTTGAATTACAACATTAATGTATTTTTCAGCTCATGTGGTTTTGGGTTGGTTTGGGGTTTTTTTTCCTTCTTCCCCTGACTGCATGTTGAAAGAAAGAAGTTAGCTTTATTGGCTCACTTATATTTGATTTTCCATAATTATGGGCTATTTTGTGGTATTTTCCATGGTGATAAACTGTTTGATGATGTGTGGCCTTTTTTTCTTCTCTCTTTATCTCAGTTGGATATTTTACACATTTCAGTTATTATTAGGAGAAAAAATATATTCATAGAAGAAGACTCATCAAAATAACTATTAATCTTTCCAATAAATCTTAACATAGTCATATTAACTAACTATAAAAGTTGGAACTGTAAAGAAGTAAAAAAGCTAGCAAAAGAAATTCACTATAAGCAGCAATATTATTCACTGGTGACAGGACTCCACAGTACCAGTTTAGATCTGAGGGAATTTTAACTAATTTTAACAATACGGTTTAATTAGTTCTGTAACAAAACCTCAGTGGAAAAACATTGTTTTTTCTCATTAAACCAACCAGCAAACAAGTGTAGTTTTGAAAGAATTATATGAAAAAAGTAAATTTTTTAAAGGGTAGGTGTTCTTTCTTTAATTGTTGGGGGGGAGAAAAATGTACTATTACAATTTCCTTTTCACTCAAAATCTGAAGTTAGAAATTAACATTTTTCCCCAGAGAAATTTACTTTCCATTAAAAAGCATTTCCTTTTTAAAATGTTTATTATTTCATGGCAGAAAATAATTAATTTATTAATCTCTGAACTTTCCCTTTGGAAAAATGAAATGCTGTGAGGGTTATCTCTGCAAAGTTCTGGGACAAAATCCATTATGTTGCCTCAGAAAGGAAAGGGTTTGTAACTGAGGTAAAGATTTAATAGTGCTCTGGAGAGAAGACTGATACTTAAAAAGTGAACAATACTACTCTTAGCAAGGACCAGGATTTTTTGAGTGGTCACTTTCTGAGAACAGATCTAATTTTATCCTACAGTTGGAAACAAGTTTATATGCCGGTTGAGTCACTGCAACTGAGTTCTTTGTAACATCACCTGGTGTTAAAAGAGCATCCAATAAGTAATTTCAACTAGAGATGATCAAAACAGAACATCAGAAGATTGAATTCTGATTACTAAACTTCCTCTGAACTCAAGACAGACCTTTCTGAAAAAAAAAAATTCTTATTTTCCAATGAATTTTATAGTGAACTAATAGTCTTGGCTATTGATGCCACAAAAATGTCAGTGATAATGAAACGCTATTCAGGGCTGTCTAAACTAAACTCTCTAATAACTTTATAGAAGCTCCATTCCAGAGCAAGATTTCACAATAAATCTCTATCTTTACAGGCATTACTGGCTAGAAAAAGGTATTGCTTCTTCTTAGAACCTTCTAGACATATCAAAGTAGAAATACGTATCCTATTAATAAGGATAGCAACAGTAAATTGGTACAATGAGCAGTTGATCCTTCAAGAGAGCACTCAACCCAGACATACACTCAACCATACCTTTCACTATGCAGCCGAAATAAAGGTTGGTGAGAGCTCATCTCCTACCCAAGGCTGGGAACACCATAAGAGCAAACTGTGCCAAGACACTCAAGTTAATGTGCACAGCTGGCAATGGAGAGATACAGGACCTAATCCCTTTCTGTCTTTTATTCTGCGCACCCACCTGATTGTCTCAGCCAGGTGATTGTCAAGTCAGCCTCCTGCAATCCATTATTCAGATGAAGGGGAGCAACTCTGCCAGTGAAAAACAGTGAATGAAATCTCTTTCATGCTCACTTATCTGAAATTCCATCTGACTTGAGGGAACTTTTGTCCAATTGATATATTTCAACAAAAGCAATCAGTTTCAGTGAATCAGATTTTTTTCCAATAAAGCACACATTGTAGAGAATCTGATTTATACACTGAACGTTTGCAGAATCCAGTTTGTGCAATGCTTTTTCTTTTCAAATATCAAAACATTTTATAAAAAGGAGAGTGGGGAATCAATGCTTTATTATTGGAAAGGGAAGAGTGGTGGTTTAGAAACAGAATAATATTTTGCCGATAGTCAGACAGCAGTGGAGCTCACAGACCAACCCACAAGTCCTGCCTCCCAGTTCATTGCTTCAGCAGAGTTGTATGAAATCCTGTATTGCTCTGTCCATTCCTCCATTATGTGAGTGGCCAAGAGACTTTTGAAAGGTTTGTAAAGCATTAAAATATATTCTTGTGCAGATAGCTTATCTGCCAATTTCTTTTCTGGAGAGATTTTTGTTATTTTTGGCTGAGTAAAATTTAGTCTTAGAATAAAGCACTCTCACAGATTGGTTTTGGTTCTATTCTAATATTTTGTTTGACAAAATAAACTCAGTCTCCATGTTTCTTGATCTGACAAGATACCCCCTTTGGTATCAACTTTTAAGCTCTGCTAAAATACAAAAGGGCTTAACCAGCTTTTCATTTTCCACAGATAAGGAGCACGATGAGGCGAGAGGAAGTGTTTGATGTTTCTCAGTCCATTTCTCAGTCATTAATGAAATCCCCAATGCCCTGACATCTCCAATTAGTATACTCATCTGTTACCTCTGCTTTGTTCAGTAACGCTGATCTATTATAAAAAGAAAACCAAGGTAAACCAGTTCCTGATTAAGTAATACTGTGTTTACACAGAAGGAAGGGTGCAGGGGGCAATAAAAGGGGAACAAATAAACAGGGATGTTAGGAATACTGATTTAGTTAATTATAATATTTGTTTGTCAGTGCATAGCTTCAGGCAGCTTTCCAAATCAAGCCCTGGATGTGGAACAAAACTCTTACCAGTCATTCTAGAGGTCCTAAGATGGCTGGAAGCCACAGTGAGGCATAATGAGGAAGAAGGTGACACCTATTCATGGAATCCCTTAGAACTCCCACATCCTTCAGAATATGTTCTTCAAATCTTGAATCATAGGAAATAATTAGGTCTTTAAATCTTATAGTGGTGGGGAAACAAATGGACTTTTCTCCTCTGCTATAGCAAAGATGAATGGACTTGTTAGAATTTTACCAGAAGATGCTCGTCTTGACTTGGGAACTCACTTTTTGACTCTGAATGAAAAATTGTCAATCCAAACCCATCTTGAATGTTGAGGCCATGTAAAGTGAATGAAAGAACAGTTTTGTTTATGGTAATTTCTCAACACCTAGATTTTCTTTTCTTTGCTGTCTCCTTACAGGTGGTGGCTTCAGATTATGATGGAGGATTAAAAAAAAAAAAAGAAACCAAGATTTAGAAAACCTATTAACTAAGATTTATATGGCATTAATAAGCATCAATACATTTGACAGGCTCAATATAAGGGCATCCATTTTTGGCTTACATTCATGAATAAACCCCTTAGCTTCTGGCTCTGAACTTCTGCCTAGTAGTAAATTTAACAGTTCAATTTGAAATAGATTTTTTTTTTTAAAGGGTCTTTAAACCACAGCTGTATCTAAACTGAGAAAGCAAATGCTTCCTTGCAATGAATAATTGCTTAAGTCATACTAAAACAAATATATGCTTGACTTGCAATTCTTAGTCTAATACAGCATTGTTGGGAGAACTGCCAATAATGCAAATAAAGTAAATTACAATGAGGAGAACCTGTGTGTTATGAACCAGGTTTGGAACAAAGCTAGTGAACTCATTTCACTCAATTCTGGTGCTAAATACTGGAGTTCATTATTAAGCTTCACTGGCAACCAACATCAAATCAATGGTGTAATTAAGGGTAAATGCAGAAGAATGCAGCTCACCTATGTTAAATTTTAGCAATATATAGAGGAGACAGAGCTTCTCACTGCTTGTTTGGGAACATCAGGTTAGTAGGTTTACTCACTTTTTCATCAACCACTTCACTACTATTACAGTGAAATTTATCTTTGTAACACTTCTGTATAGCTACCTAAATCTTAAGTGTAAAATATGGGCTAGCTGTCAAGGTTCCCTTTTCAGTGAGTGGGAGTAGGTTCTTCTCATTGTAGACATTTATGTTAGGATAGGATGGATCAGCCTACAGAGGTTCTTCACCTTACAATTGCTTTACAATAGATGCCTGCCTTTAATGATGTAAGACTTTGTATCTTTGTAGTAAGCCCATGTTGTTAAACTATTTCTTCTTCTGAGAAGAAAAGACTTTCATACTAGTACAATAATACTGAAATAATAGAGCTACTTTGGAGTAGAATGTGGGTCATTGTGTTAAAAATCAATGTTGCTTAAATCAGAGAAAGGTAATATAATTCTCAAATTTCAGAAACTCTGCCTTGTTCCAGTGGGAATTTTATACCAACTTATATAAAGAAGTAAGTGTAAAGCTCATCAGGAGCCCATGTGTATTTATACATAACTTCTAATGTTCTGTACATAAGAAAACAGTCTCCATGCTGGATTAAGCAAGATACTATCATATGAGTAATTAACTTCCCATTCCATGTCCTTCCTCCAGCAATCATAGAGGTAAGTATTTACCTGCCGTAAATAACTTTTGATTTAGAAACAGAGCTTGTGTTCTGGGTATCCAATTAGTTCTTACAGTTCTCTCTGTTAATGATTGCATTTTGCCTTGCAAGCTTTGAATTGGTTGAGCTAAAAAACAGGATGTAAAGAGGGAAAGATGTCAATGTTTTTTTTAGAATCGCTGAATAATTCAGCTTGGAAGAGACCTTTGGAGGTCTCTGTTCTAAACTCCTACTCAAAAGCAAGGCTTAAAGTCAGAAAAGCTTGCTCAGTGTGTTGTTTAGGTAAGTTCCAAAAATCCACATGGAAGAATAATCTAGGGCCTCTCAGGCAATCTGGTCCAGGGCTACTGCCATGGTGGATTTTCTTCTCCCTACTTGATAAGTGCAATTCCCCTTGCTGCAGCTTATGGCTGCTGCCTCCTGTTCTTTTTCTGCACTCTGAAATCTGCCTGCTCCTCCTGCTGAAAGGAATGACTGTCCAACTGTTGTTGACAGCAACAGTTAGCTCTCTTCTTAGCCTTCCCTTGCGCAAGTTAGACAGATCCGTCTCTCCCTCCTGGCCTTGCATCAGTCTGTCAATGTCTCACTTGCATGGATGGCCCAAACCCATATACTACTCCAGAGGCCAACTTAACTAAGTGCCAAGTAGTAGGAATAATTAATTCCTTGGATCTGCTATTGATGCTGTCTTTAACACAGACCAATAATCAGCCTTCATTGCTATAAGGAAGCCTTGCTGACACACGTTCAATTTGTTGTCCCCCAGCATCTGCGTGACCTTTTCTTCAGAACTGTTCCTTGTGCAGTCAGTGCCCTGCTTACACTGTTGCATGGAGTTATTCTCTCCTGGGTGCAGGACTTTGCATTTGAAACTTTTCCGCTTCTTGAAATTCCCATTGCCCTGCTTTTCCAGCTTGCCAAGGTCTCTCTGAAGAGCAGCCCTATCCTACAGCTCCCTCTCCCCTGTCTTATGAGATATCACCTGTGGCTTTGCTGAGGGCGCATTTTCTCCTATTAAGTAGGTCGTCAAGGAAGATGTTAAACGGTATTGGACCATGACACCTGAGGAACAACACCTTTCTTAGCTGGACATCATTTATACTTCAACTGCTGTATTGTTTGAACAGTCCAGCCAGTTTTGCACCCACTTTGTAGTCCACCCATCCAGTCCCTATCTCCCCAGTTTGGCTACAAGGAAGCAAGTTGAGATTAACTACACTTACTGGTCCCCCCTTCTCTACAGAGTCAGTTACCTTGTCAGAGACAATTTTCCATAATCTGGGTGTGGAAGAGAGAGGAATAAGGAATGTTTTCCATTAGGAGGGTTTGCACACACAGAACAAATCTGTTTTCTGTTTTCCAAACTATCAAAATAAACCCACAGCCTTTTGCTGAATATGTGACAACCCCCACATGTGAGGGGTTTAATCAGGCCATTATTTGTATGACAGCCCAGAGCAATTCACACTAAGTGACAAAAGGTAGCTCGGGACTGTGAAATCTAACCTCCTTTTTGAATCTGAGGCAAAGAGACTTCTGAAAGCCCTAGCTTGGGTCTGTAGCCTATCATTAGAAACAACTCTGCTGCTGGAGGTGAGGGGAGCAAAATGAAAGTCCCTTTGCCTTAGTGATCAGTAAAGATCCTGTGCTACTCCCAGGGCCCTAGGCACATTTGAGTACAAGTCCTTTGTCAGTCTAAAATGTCCCCTGCAGTTTCAGCTAAAGATCTGTCTACTTTTAGACTCTGCAATACTGTGCTCTGTTGGAGATTGTTAGATTCCTGTGGGGTTGAAAGTATTAGCTTTCTTGTGGGTGGTGGGGCAAGGGAAGGAAAACATTATTAGTACATTATAAATGTTTATCTTTGGTGATGAAGTTTTAACTATCCTTCAGAGAACAAACAAACAAACAGAAAAGCCCTGATTCTAATTGCAGTTAATTTGCTATAAAATAAATTCTTTATTGTCATTGTTTTCATGTGAATTAGTCAAGTTTTACACATATTTCAGCAATACCTGACCCAAGGAATCTATTAATAAGGCTGTTGAATAACTCTAAAAAGAGCATACCACAGTGCGGTAAATGATCAGGGTATAATACAGCATAACTCTTAAGCCTAAAATGCGCTTTGAAGATTTAAAATGGAGAGATTCCCTAGAGCAGTGACCTGACTGCCTTCATCACTCAATGGGAAACGAGTTGCTTCTTGTATGCAAGCAGAAGACTAATTTCCCCCGCTGTTTCTGGAGGGGAAAGGGAAATGCGTATGCCTTGCTAGGCAAACGTTTCCTCAGGAGGTTATTGGTGTGCTCTGTTCAGGAAAACGTGCACAACAAATTCAATGTGATCAGCCCATTGTAAGAAAACGGTGAGCCAGGTAAGCTCAGTCTGACTGAAAGGCTCGAGGCAGGGTGTCCATGGATTTTTGGGAGAGAGAGGGCATTGCCTCTTTGTTTTTCCTGATACCTTGTTAGGGGAGAAAAAGTCTGTGGCTGACAGTGTTACAAACCCTTTCGTAACACCTCTGCCTTCCCCACCAGTCTCTAGTCCCATCTCATTTTTCTTATTTGCCTCTTCCAAAGGCCCTGGCTCATCATTTTGTGTTACTCCCCTGATACTGCACTCGTCAGGCAGATGGGAGACCTATCCGTGTGCCTGAGACAACTCCTGCCCTTCTTTGAAGAGGCTGCAAAGGCTGCCGAGCTAGTAGGGCACTTTGCTTTCTTCAAACTGACTGCAAAGGCCTTCTCTAGTTCTTTCACCTGCTGACTCCACCCTTTGAAGGCTCTTGCTCAATCACTCACTCTACAGCAGATTGGGAGAGGAAAAAAGCTTTTCAGCTGATCTCCCCAGAGAAGCAGGCACTAGGGGATTTTGTAATAGTACTTTGAATTTCTGTGGTCTCTCTCATCCAAGAAACTCTGAAGGACTTTTAAATTCATTAAGCCTCCTGATCCACTAGCGTTATTATCCCCTCTTAGAGATAACAGCACCAAGTCTTAGAGCAAGCAGTGCAGATAAATGACAGACCAGGACTGAGACGCTGAGGGTGTCTCACCTCCCATTCTCCGGTAGTAGCCACAAGGAAACATGGCTTTGCCAAAGCCCTGTGATGTGGTGATCTATATTTTACATAGCTTTTGCATAGCACAGTGTGATTTAATTTAATGCAAATGCTCATGTGAAAGGTGCATAACTTTCCATGTTCACATATATGATATTCTTAAGGCCAAACCAATTGAATATTAAATTATAGTAACAACTTCTGTTTATGTTGTCCATAATGATGAGACTTTAGAATGTAAGATAATTGGATAAATGATCTCCTTTTCCATGCTCTATATTTCAATTTTTTAATTCAAAAATATACAGAAAGAACGCAAAGTGGGGGGGGGAAGAGCATGCTTGTAGCTCAGTGTCAGGGACATCGACAACACTCTTGACGTGGACTACTCAATCATGATAATCCACGTGTGTTTAGACAGCTGTTGATGCTTGACAAAATTGACAGTAACCACAGAAGGTCTCTTCATTATGATATACAATACTGCATGGGTAGGAAAATGAATATTCTAGGAAGCTCATGATGAAAGGAAAATATAAATGTCCTGCACAGTCTTGCTTTGTGAGCACAAACCAACAGGCTGGAGGCTACTTGCTATTCCAAAGTCTGCCATGGATTTATAGCTTGACCTTGGGAATGACGCTTCTCTGTTTCCTTTCCTACTTTTTGCATTACAAGAAGAGATGTGATTCAGAGCCAGATAAAATCATAATATGATTGAAAGCCAGAAAATGGCCTATTCCCTGTCATGCCACCCAAAGCGTATGCTGTCTTGGCTAGTGGGAAACAGGCAGAAATAGCACAGACCTTCTCTCTCGTATAAGTTTCTGTTGCCTGGTTTGAAATAGCAGCCTCGTCAGTTCCCAGCCACCAGCCACTGCTGTAACAATAAATAATCAAAATTATGCATTGCTAGGATGAATGAAGTCTTGCACAAATAGAAACGGCTGTTCAGACTTTCAGGGAAACAGTGACTCATGCACAGGTAGCAAGGCCATTGCTCAGGTAAACCTCACGACTGAATCTACCCTGAAATTTTCTGAGGAAGCAGGCGAGTCTGCCTGGTCCTGCCCAGTCCTTGCTACAGCGTGATCTACAGCTCCCATCCACCCAACCTTGGCTCAGCTGCGGAAGCAGGTGCTGCTCTCTGTGCAATACCACATTCTGTGCATGTTCCCTTGTTCCCTACAAATCACTTCGGGTGAGCCAACAGCCATTTCAGCCTTTCAAAGCAGCTTGTTTTTATTCCTCGAGAAAGAGTTTATAGCTAGGATTTAATAAGCCTGTAGTGTTTTATATTTTGGCAAAAAAAAATCACATTCTGCTCAACACAAGCTATGTAAACAAGGGCAGTGATTATACATTCGAATGATGGAATGAATGTGATGTTTATACAGTAGGATAATACACAGAATATTTCTGATTCAATTGGTGATTATTTGCCATAACCAATGGAATTTTTGTTTTAGTACAGTAGGCTCTGACATATTCACCCTGGATTAATTGTGTTCACAAATTTGGTATCTCCCTAGTCTATCTTGTGGATATTCTAGCTTAATATTTTCATGCTGTGCAGCAATTAATTTTGTGAGGCTGTAATGTGTGTTGTTTTTTTCAGAATTTCATTCTTTATATTCCCCTCACACCATTTTTCAGCACAATTGAAACTGAACCCTTTTGGTATTAAAAATAGTGCAAGACAATCTTTCTTAGCCATAGTTAGAAATCTGGCTTTCATCTTCCTTAAATCACACTGAAGATGGTAGGTACACGTACTAAAAAAGGACATGCAATAATAATACTTTTGCTTCTTTCCTGTCACTTCATGTTTACTTTCTCATCTCTCTCTCCTTTGCTTCCATCTCTTTTGTTTTTTAAATATTCTCTTTTCCTTTATTCAGTCCTTACCTAAAGGAAATAAAACACCTCATTCTACCCTCCCTTTTTTTCCTCCCACATCTCACCTTTACTCTCTAACAATAAAATGCAAAACATCAGGCTTGGTAGGAGCCTTAATATGGAGACAGACAGCACTGCCCAGAGCCTTTAATTAGAATCTTACTTCCACATCTGAGCAGAATGTTGATTAATAAAAGACAATGCATTGTGTTGTGGGTTTTTTTTCTTTACAGGCAACAAAGAAGACATCAAAGTCTTCATTATGGATAAGTCTATCAGACAAATCCAGTAAAACACCTGACAGAAAGATAACACAACTAAAACAACTACCTACTCTCTTTGCTGTCTAATGAACCTGGAAGGAGTTGAGGAAACTGTGCAAGCAGCCAAGAAATTACCAGAATGTCTAAACCCATTTTGTCTAACCACAGAGATGATAGAGCCTCCTTGAACTTGTAAGTTTGAAGTCAGAGGAGAGACAAAATATTGTGAGGAAAAGCACATTAATGATACAGAATATTCACTCAATTAAGGATAACTCTCTGCTGATTCTTTTGTATTGTCTAAAGTATTTTAAAACTACCTGGGACAAAACAATAGACTTCTACCACATCTTCCAGGTAACTAATATTAGAGATCAGGAGCACTTCCCACCAAAGAGGTTTTTTTACTAGCTTCTCGCTACTATTGCTCTAGGTCAGAGACCTTGTATGACCTGAAGCAACCCTCCTTTTGCTCAAGACTTTTCCTATTGTGTTTTAATCCCTTTATAAGTCTCTCTGTGGTGTCTGTAATGTTGGGGGTTTTGTTGTTGTTTTGGTTTTGTTTGTTGGTTTTTTTTCACTCTTCCCTTCCATACTAACAGGAGGATTGCAAAGGTATATTATCTGTAATATCTATAAGAAAGCAATAGGGCCAGGACCCAGCACAAATGACTTCTGTTTCTTATCTCTTCATTGTTTCTTTCCCTTTTCATACAGAAAAAGGTTAGGGTATAGAATAGATGAGGAAGCTGCATCAAACTGTCTGGCTTGGTCCACACAAAAAATTCAGAGCTATTGTGTGTACAAATCCCAGCTTTTGTGCTGGGAATGCTTAGACCACAAATGCTGAATCTGAAAAAAAATCTGGAGGCTAATAAATGTACATTAGTACTGTGGATTTAGTTCTATTCTTCTGGAGGACATCTACCTTAAAGTCTGTTAATGAGCGAGGAGTTACTCCTGCCAGTGAGGAAAGTATTAGTGCTGCTTCCTATAGATGAGAAAAGTGATTGTTAATGTAGGCATTCACAAAGACTGCTCTCACAAGGGTCACATTAATCTGTTTTACTGTCCAGAGTGTAACCTAGCATAGGTTATCAGGGTGACTTGGGGAGTTTCTGACTTGCTTTTGACAGAGGAAAGAGTATAGGAGGTAGATTTTGGGAGTAACCTAAGATAAGATTTCTTTTCCTGGCTCTGTTCCTAGATTTCCAGGATGACAATTGACAGGGTGTATCCAGAAGCTAACTTTAATTAAGGAAAGCAAACAGAAAGAAAGTGTTATCAGACGTAGGTGAACAATATGGTGTTCTCCCCCAAAGAATTTTGAGAAAACTGAAAAAAGTGGTTTTGCTGTTTCCAAGGAAAACTTGGAATCTCAAAACTTTAACCTAGTTTTTTTAGGTTACAATAAAACTAAAAGGTTTTTAGGTTACAAAAAAATAACATGGCAACATTAAAATGTTTGCTCAAATGTAAATTTTGCATGGTCCATATCCTCTTATGATTATTATTAATTTTAAACTACTAAAGTGGACTTCACATTTCTTATTCAAAAACGAACCCAAAAACTTTCTAATGGAAAGAGTATGTATGGCTTTTTTCCTTAATGTGTGTGTTCTAACTTGAGGACGAAATAGGGGTGGGGGAGGTCCCCTAAGGTTAGGCTAACTCTACTATGTGGCTAAATCTGTTTATTCATCCATATATCTCAGAGGATCTCTGTCACTTAATTCTAAACAACAGAAGGAAGTCTGTTAAAAATGAGTATTACTCAGTGACATAATGTGCCAATGTGTGTATTACTTGTTCTTCTACTGGCTGATTTGCTACAAGATAATAGCCTATTATTGCTTCCAGCTGCTAATTAGCTGCTAATTAATAGGTTGATAGACTCTGAAACCAGGAGGGACCATTAGCTCATCTGGTATGACCACAGCAGTCTTAACACATTTCACCCGTGCTACCAGAACTTGTGACAGGCTGTTAAAGCTGGTCTTTGGCAGCAGCAACCACACTATTGAAGTAATCTAGAAATGGAAAACTTCCTGATTCCTTTATAGTTATTCCAGTATTTTACCACCATCAGTATAAGACACTTAGACCTTGATTCTCACTGAATGTGTTTTCAGATACGAGTTGTTCTCCACCAGAACAAAGACCTTTTTATTATCTGGTATTTTCTTCTCACAGAATTGTTCACTTATTGTAAACAAGGTATGTCTCCATCATACATTTCACAGACTAAACAGACTTTTCCCATTGATTGCCTGCCCACAAGATTTCTCATTCATCTCTGAAATGATTTCCTACACTATCTTCACCATTTTATATAACTTTTTTAAAAAGCAGAGATGCTAAAACATCTGGAAGGTTTTACTAGGTACAGGATTGAAACCAATCTTTATGCATCCATCACACATGAATGTAATCTATATATTGTCTTTGTTAGAGGTGATAACGTCAGATTACCCCACTGCTAGCTGCTTTGCCACCCCTGTAGCCATCGTTCAATCTACTAAGTAGTATCTTCATTTGGAAGGTTTTTTGACAAGCAAAGAAAGGTGACACACCCTGCACTTCAAATGGCTTTTTTTTTTTTTTTTTTCTTCACAAGATAATAATTCTGCTGTGCTGTCCCAAACAAAGGGTGAGTGTCTTCAGTTTTAGTATGTGACTAAGAGGTGATAAAAAAGGAGTTACAATTCCCCTGGAAGGAGACTGGCATAAGGTCAGCACAGTAACCCTGGCTCTCCCAGTTCTTGCTCAAAGGCGCTTGATTGGGCACTCTGATTTCTTAAGCCTTTATTGTATCTTCTAACAAAGGTCACATTTTTGTTTTCTACAGAAGTAGCCCTGAGGAGACCCTAAGAGATTTCCCTTTCTTACTTCACTTTCTCATCACTTCTCACACCACAGCCTCCCCACACTGGTTTATTTTATTTATTTATGTTTAATTTCTTGAAGTTTTTTAGGTTCACATATGGCAAGTTCTATGTTACTAGATACTTGATTGTATGTAGACCTGTGATATTATAAAAAAAGAGGCAAAAAAAGTAAATTGTTTCATAGCTTCTTTCCTACCACTGTTACTTTCTCAGTGTCCTCACATCATGTGGAGGGAGGTAACACCAAAGGTACTTATCTGTTTTGTGTACATTATTCTCATGAGGCAAACATCACATATCACCACTTCGGTGAACTAAAGCACTGTGCTGGGAATGCAGTGCCAAAATGATGTAACCAGGTACAAAAAAGATACATTCAGCAGCACACAATAGGCAGGATGACTATGTGCTCTTAAAGTTTTGGTGAGTGGGTCTCCTAACCTGCCTGGACACTGCATGTTCTAAAAAATCCATAGATACTGTCAACACTGTATATTAAGGAAGTTTTCATCACAGAATAAATTAACCAGCAAAGCTAAGCCACTGAATGTGTTATAGTTCCTTCACAGCTCCTCAGCTTCCCACTTAGATTTTCCTCAGCCATGGAGGAACAGACTCCTCCCTCTTCAGAAAATACAATGAAATAGCTATCAGTAATTTAACAAATCCCACAAGATCCTCCTTGAAGAAGAAGAAGTGCACACTCTAGAATACCCAGATGCACAGAGTTAGCCTATTAATTATGCTTTTATGTAGACGAGTTTGGTTTCTTCAACCTCTGGCTTTGCTGTATAAATATACTTACCATTCTTCTGTCTTCTGAACCAATCTTGTGAGCTGAAGTTCATCTAATCTAAAAGATATCTGTTCATTCTGGGAGTACAAAACCTTTAAAATAGACACTTGCTGAGTAAAGGGTTGTACAGTAACTACCATGGTATGGTGATCTTAGCTGACAGAGTTTGAGTAAGATTGACTGTCAGCACCATGGGTTCAGATCAGTGGAGCTAAACAGCTGGTTTTGTTTGAGCTCACATGGGTTGACCTCAGCTATCTGTTTCTATTGTTTGAAATAAAAACAATCAATATGGTGCTGCAGACATTACTAGGGATAGCAGAACATAAAACATTGATTGTTTCGTGTGCAATCATTACCAGTATAAACAGGCAAAAGCCGGTCCACTGGGTATTTTACTAAGCCATAAGATACATCTTTTGTCCCAGTTTGAGACAGCAAGTCCCCATATCCCTATTTCCTGAGACATAGTGGCACACTGATTCACTGGCTTCACGCCAGGAGCTAATAGAAAAGCCAGAAATTGTATTTAAATCTTTTGTACCCAGCTAAGTTACTTAATATAATAAAAAGTACTTCTTGCTGGTCCATGGAGACCTAAGAACAGTCCCGAGGATGCATGGCATGTAATTTAAAGAAAGTTCTAAGTGATGTGAATTGCTCCATAGACCTGGACTGTCTGATCCAGCCCCCTATCCAATTGAAGGACAGTGCATGGGTCAGTGAGGGACAATTGGGTCTATTATTTACTGATGTTCCTTCTTTGAGCTATATTTTGAACTGTTCTTTCCCCAATATTTTAGGCAAACTTGCACCATCCTTGCCTCCCATGATAAAGAAAACATCCATTATTGGAGCACAACAACCCGATAGTTCCCGTGTCAGTTAAAAAGACCACTCAGTTATGAGAGGTGTTTTTAAGAGATGGAATAGCCTGCCAGGAGGAAGTTAAGTGTTCTGCATGGATTGGAAAACAGGGACTTTCCAAAGGAAGGAGTCATGCATAATATTTTTATACATATTATTCTTTTTACTTGTGAATAAGATAGAGTGGGTCAGGGATGTGATGTCCAGGGAAGCCTTAGGTGCAGTGACAGTGGAATTCCAGATCCTGATGAAAGTGAGGAAAGCAAATAACAATATAAAGACCCTGGATACCAGGTAAGCAGACTTGGGCTTCGTCAGGAAATGGGTACACAGGATCTGTCAGGTTTGTCCAGTTTATCAGACTGCCCAGAGACACTGGATTCTCTGTCTTTGGACAGTTGCAAAACTGGACTGGACAAGGCCATGGGCATCTGCATCTAACCTTGCACTTACCTCTGCTTTGAACAGGGGGCTGGGTTACAGACCTCTAGCGATGCCTTCCAACCTAAATTATTCTGTGATTTATGCTATAATATTTTCCCTTTCTTTCTCTACTCACACTAACTGTTCCGTCCTTTCAGGTCCCAAATAAAGGGCCACCATAACTTTCTCTGTTTATACACATACTGTGAAAATACTCGTATATAATTTGTCATATGACATATTGAGTCAAAGTTGTTCAATGCATCACACTGCTGGACTAAATGCCTGCTTGCTTTTCCAAATCAGTTCTATGCAATGCCTACCTATGACAAACTGCTCTTAGCTGCGGTGCTCAACAGATAACAAGAGCAGGTTTGTGAATTAAGGCCTTGTAGTAAAAAGAATAAGTCTATGAGTTTTGTTTCAGTGAACCAAAAAGGATCTTTATATTGGTTGCCTAATGAAACAGGGTTTATGTATTCACTCTTTGGAGATGAGTTGTCTGTCTACTTGACCATCCCCTCTAATAATTTTTTTTAATTAATTCATCAACTACAATGAGATGAGACAAAAGGTCAAATGGTAGAGGTCCCAAAGATGAAATTACTACAAGTATTATGAAACCTGATAGCTCAGAAAGTATCTTCAGCTGAGGAAGTGCTGCCATATGATTTTGTGTTTTACTAGAAACCAGAAAATAAATGTAGGAGTGAGCTGTGAGTCCCAGCCACGGACAAAGCTTCACCTGGAGCTCACTGCTAGATACCAGAGAACACAGCCACAAGACAAATCCACTAGGACAGCCACCTTTCTTAATTTTCTCCTATACTGCACAGCTCATTTTAAAAGTCGGTGCTAAGGATCCACTGCTTTATACTGTACAGCAAGTTTTGATCATGTTCATGTGTTGTGATTATAAAAGTAGGGCAAGTTCTGGCCTGCTAATGAAACATTACTGTGTGTTGTATGATTGTTCAGCCCTTATGAGAAAGAAGGAGAGGACCTTTTATTGACATTTGATCTACTAAAGATACAAATGAGTAACAAGTACAGACAGGGTAAGATTTGATTGTTAACACAGAATCTGTGAGGTCCTACTCTTGGTATTATTGACCCTTCTCCCCATAGCAGCTCTCAACTTTGATTTCCATAAACCCCACAATTTTACAGACTGGAGTATGAGACGGTACTGGAAACAGAGAAACTACATAAGCAATAGTTGCTGTCTTTTGAATATAGTAGCATCCAGAACTTATTTCAGTGAATCCTATATCTGAGAAAATGATTCTTCCTGTTAGAGACAAAGTTTTTCCTTCTAGCTTAGCGAATCCTGACTCTGCCAGTAAAAAAAACCCCAAACATGCATGTATATATGCATATAAATAGATAAATATATATATTAACAATTTATTCTCTCCTATGAGTAGGAAATAACAAATACAGACACAGGGGAAAGGTGCTAAATTGTTTTTATTGCATTTCTTTTAAATATACAGCGTGCCAGTTCAGCTCCCAGAGGCATTAAGTGAAAGAGCCCAAAAGCAACATAAACAAATTCAAGCACAAATAAAAACAAATTCAACACTCACAAACACCCAAACACCCCTCAGTAACTTGACTTCTATTTCTGAGTCAGGGTTATGCCTAGGGAACCTAATATTTAAAAATGAATGTATAGGCTCCTTATATTTCTCTGTTTGTAGGTATAGCATCTCAGGATTTATTTTATTTTATATTTTTGACAGCCAGAAGAAGAGTTTTGTAATTATTTCTTGTTAGATACTACACAGAAAAGAAATACCAAAGGAGAATGTTGAAACTGTTGACAGGAATGCAGAAAATAAAAGAAAACCTATTATGACTGCAAGGCTCAATAACAATAATTAAGGACTTTATTGCTGGTTATATTACAGAGTTGTCATTGTTTTTTTGTACTGAATGTTTATGGCATGTACTTTTTCTCTGTGGTACCCATCACCTCTGTGGGGAAACACCAAATCTATTTAAGAAATGCCCTTAAAAAGGTAGAAAAAGGTATTTATGAGTAGATTTCTCAGACGGCCTAAAAAAGGCTCATTATTTCCCACCAAAGTCAATAACAACTTCCCACACTCTACCAGGTACATGGAACAGACCCAATGGAAGGTCCCAAAATTATTATGATTAATATCAGAAGATCAGATCCTTTAAACACTCTGAAAAAATCTGGTCTTTCTGCAGGTCTTGCTGGCCTGGCTTTGAAAGAAAATCATTACCAGCTTTATCAAAAAGGTGGCCTTCCACTGTAGCCTGGAATAGCCTTATGTCTGCTCCAAAAGGCACCTCCTGGCACTTGCTCTGCTGCTGAGGTCTCCAGTTTGTCATTTCCTGGAGTAGATTGGGCAGTAGATTGTGTGCTGATTTGTATATAATAGTATACAAAATAGATAGATCAAACCTTGAAAGAAGAAATAGAGAGAGACATATACATTAGCAGAAATGGGGACAAAATGCAGAATGTGTTTTTCAACAGTAAATTGAAACCAGACAGACAAACCTGATATCTTTCTGTTATTTTTAATGAGAAATGTTTTTGGAGGTTGGTTGGTTTGGTTTTTAAATAGATATGGGATACACTAAGGCTGTAATATACCTGTACCTCAGTAAAGGATTTGATGCCCTCCCTGCACAAAGAAACTCCTTGTTACCCTAGAAAGGAAATTTACAAGTTTAAATTTTTTTTAATGGGTAAGAAAGCTGTAATGTGAATATGTATAGATGTGGCACATAGGAAAGCTGTCAGACTGGAGAGAGGCTAGGAGAAAAATCCCTAAAGGATTAGTCTTTTTTGTGTTGTCTTTGACAACCTGGGCACAAAGTTGTGCCATATCTGATGCCAGAAGCAGTCAGTTATGATGCAAATACAGTGGGAAATGCAAAGTCAGGGGCAGAAATACATGCATTTTCTGCCTAGGACTGAACATGTGCAGTTTTTCCATGCCTGCTGTCCTGGCTTAGGATAGGAAGAGCTGGAACAGATTACAGGTAAAGGAAAGGAGAAGGAGATGGAAACTTTTGGTATGAACATTTATTCCATAACATGCTGGAGGTTTTATTGTATACAGTTCAATGGAGACATACTGCAGAGGTACTGGCTTGCCTGTTTAAAAAAGAAAGGCTAAAAAGAGGTTCAAATCAACCACTGACTAATCCAGTGGTTATGTTAGGAGACTGGGATATGAGAAAGCCAAGTTTAGTTTCTGTCTCAGCACCCAGGTACTTATATGACCTTAGGCAAATGAAGGAATTGCTCTATAAAGTTCTTCATCTAGTAAATGGGGATAAAAGTACTTCCTGACTTAGTAATGGTTGTTATGGGGAAAAATGCATTAAAGTTTACGAGATGTTCAGCTACTGTTTTAAAAGGGTCCACGTGAGCATCATTCTTCTGGAAGCTGCACTGGATTTAATGGAAAATGATGACTTGCAGTAAAAGATTTAGTGGTTATTAAATGTATGTAAACACTTCATGGGCTGTGTATGGTTTGATTCTAGCTGGTTTATCTGGGAAACTCAGTTTATTACTATTCAATTTTTAATTATTTGCCACCTGCAACTTCAGGTGTTACATTGCTTAAAACCCCTTCAACTTCTAGTGCTCTGACTCTCAAGGAAAAAAATCTCGTGCTGAGGAACTATACCCTATCCACGCAGTAGAGTAATCCTGTTTGCCAAGTTTGGGCGTGAATCGTTCTACTTGCTGTTAGTGCTAAATGACACAGCTATGCATAGTGTGCAGTTGCAAGGTTGAAATTGCGCCATGCCTACTGCCGTAGTGGGTACCACCCACGCTCAGCATTAAACTCAGTTTAATGTACTTGTGCTCACACAAAAGCTGGTCACCTGTCAGCTCAGCACTCTCCTGGATTTAATACTAAAAAATAACTACTGGGTGACTGTTAAAAGGGCACACACAGTAAGTGGAACTGGGAGGGAACGGGAAGAGGACAGGGAGAAGAAAACATCTCGGATTCCTTTTTCACTTAAAATGCAGCCTTTGGGGAAAATGTCATTTATTGTGGATAAAAATGCAGTGTGTTGCTGAGCAGGTGTAAGTAATTTTATCTAATTATTACAAAGGGGTTTTCCATGTATGTGAACCAGCTGGGAATACTGAATGGTGAAAACATGTAGGAAGAAGGTGGATTTGGAGAAGGTGGAAAGGAATGCCTTTAATAGCTGATCAGAGTGAGCACTCTGGGGTAACAGGGACATTGAGAGTGGTCTTAGGCAGTGTTACAAAAAGAATTTTCTGCAGCAGGATGTTGGGAATAGTCCTTAAGAGGCACATGAAAAACAAGAGTAACATCTGCAGTCATTTTGTAAATCTTTAAGTATGAGAAATCCATTAAAGCTGGGAGAGACATTGCAAGTCCCATGATCATCAGCTTTTCCTAGAAGGAGACAAAGCTGGCTGTTATTAGGCTAGACTAGTTAGGCTACATCAGAGATCAGCTCTATGTTGTTAAATGATTGGTGACAAAATTTATTTAAAAAAAAAAAAAAAGGAAAACCTGATTTGGAGTAATTTGGTTTTGTGGAGCTGAGCTAGAGACACAACAAAAGACCTTGTTAAGTTCTTGTCAGTATTCACAGACACAGTAATGGAGGAAAACTCTATAAAGAAGGCCAGAAGAAAGGGAATCTGGGCTGTTTACAATCCTACTGATTGTACCAGTTAAAGCAAATCACACAATCTCCCTCTGACTTCATATTTTGCTCCACAGAGGATAATCTCCTACCCTAGATCAATTAGACTGTGGAAGATATAGTTCTGCACAAGGGATGGAGTCAGTTAAAAGCTTCTCAGTAGTGCCAACACGCTTTAGAGGCTGGGCCCAGACTGCTACAGGAAAGGGAAATAAAATGTGAGAGAGATTTAGGGTAGATAGCTAATGAGAGTGTCATGGAAAACCATGCCTAGTTGATTAATTAATATTTGCTGCTCCTGCCAGCAAGGTAGAGGTAATCAGGGGATGCAACCTCTGTTGCTGGAATGGGTCACCTCTGTGTCTTTCAGCAGAAGCTGCCACCCCACAGACCCCAGTACTTTCCTTGACACTAGCAGCACCCAGCATGGCTTTCCAGGGCTTTGGTAGGGATGTAGTAGCAATATTGCTTTTCCCATACAGCCTAGATAGATGGCTATCTACTTTTCCAAGATAAAAGCTGTTATACCAAACACAGTAACACGTTAATCTAATATGGTTCTCTTCAGGCTGTCCACCAAGGTTGATCATAACTTCATTAATATTGTGGCAATTATTATTCTTATGCATTAGCTTTTGGGTGGCCCATCCAGAACATGAAGGACCATAACATGTAGCGATTAAATAGGAACCTGGTAACATTTATACTAAGAAGTCAGGCAATTCTGATATTCTCCTGCAGAGGATGGCAGCCATATATGCTTTTGGTCATCATCCTGCTCTCTTTGGCTTTCTCCTCTAAGGCACTGTGGTTGATTGTCAACCCCTTAGTGCTGTTGAAGCATTCAGCAAATAACATCTGACTTGCTAAAATCAGGTGAGCATCCACTGCATGCATGGGCTGATGGACGCTTTGACACTGTGTGTGGTTTAGTACCTTACTTTGTCCTGGCTGAGGTGCCCATCAGCTCTTCCTGTACCCACCACTCCTGTGGATGGAAGGCCTTGGGAGCACAAGACTCACACCGTTTGTCTGACGTTTTGGCATGCAAAGAGTGTGATATATGACTCCAAAAGGTCAAGGACAAAAGCATGTTGCTACAGGTGGGTAGATATTATGTCCTTTCTGTGATGCAGTGCTGTCAACAGCACTAGAGATATGTGCTAAGGAGAGGGATATCTAAGTTAAAATCTAATTTATCTCAGCTAAGACAGGTGATGCATTGATCTTTGAACAGCAGCAGAGTGGGACCTATCCTTCATGCACTGCAGTACTGCAGTCAAGATTTGGTGGGGGGAAACAGGAATCAGCCTGAAAAACAGTTTGGTTTTAGACGGGGGGGAGGGAGAAATTATAAATATGACAGATGTACTATGCATCTCCAATTTAGGACATGGTCATGTCAGTCTGTTTTAGAAAGCCACTGGTCCCCAGCTGGAGCTAAATTTTCCCCTTCACCTGAAGCACAATAACTGCTTATGTGTGCAATCGCAGCTCCTCACATTGCAGAGTAATCCAGGATGGATTACAGCAGCTGTAGACTAACAGCCACATGCACCCTGGCAGCTTCTCATTTCCCCTTGCAAAAGCATTGATTTTGAAACTGCTGTGTTACCATAGCACATGGTTCCTTGAGCTTTCTCTCTGGATACATATGGAGCTCTGTTCAGAAGGACCCTAAACACCCTGAAAACTTTATCATGGGCCTGATGATATCTCAGAGCAGAAGATATAAGCATGGACCTGCAACTGCATTGCAGTTAAGCTAGATGTACTCTTTTGTTCCTTTTTTAATGCCAAGACCATCAGCGATGTGACAGTATTGAAAAGAAGGCTTTGGAGTACTCTGGAAAGCAGCTTTCTCCGTGGCAGATGACCTGACCTGTGTAGTGGCATGTAGTGTTGCTACATCAGGTTAGGAGGATCTGAAGAAGGAAAGATCTTATAGCCCATAGACGCAGCAAGGGAAACAACAGAGCCGTTGGGGAGTACTTAAACTTGGACTATCAAAAAGCAAGGACTAACTGTCCTCTAGTTTCTTCCTATACAGCCATAAGACCATACATAAATGTATTATCAGCATCTCCTATTATCCTGCTAGCTCATTGCCCAAGAAAAAATAGAAACAGATACTGATCTTCATCAGGATGGAGTTCAGCTTTGATTTAAATAAAATCATGTGAGATCATAATTTGTTCTGAAGTGAAGTAGGGCGTGATACCTCAGCCCCAGAGAGCAGGAGAGAGAGAAAGAGATTTCCCAGTGTAAGAGAAATGCCAGTGTCCCAGCTGGGGAAGTTTCTCATTGAGTCTAAATCTATGCCCCAGTTTACAGAGTGTCTGTGGAAGGTTAATAGGATCCACAGTGACCAGGAACATCATCAGTACAGAAAATGCCAGTGTCATCTGATGACATACAGGGTAAAATGTGTACTCTGAAATCCACTTTGTGAAAAACTCTGCTTGCTGGCAGTGGAAACAGCAATCAGGATTTGTGCAGGAGGGCTCTACAAGCTTTCTTATTCATGCTCTTACACCTCAGTAAAGGCTTATTTGCTTTTTCCCCAGTTTCTCTTTACCTTTCCCTGTTGCAGTGAGTTTTCAGAATAATTCTATCAGTTTCATGACA
This sequence comes from Buteo buteo, assembly GCF_964188355.1. NCBI lineage: Eukaryota > Metazoa > Chordata > Aves > Accipitriformes > Accipitridae > Buteo > Buteo buteo. The sequence goes on from NC_134174.1 coordinate 57,145,056, forward strand.
GTTGCGTCCGGAGGCTTCAGACCGAGGTGATGCTCCATTGCGTCAGGTCTTCCTTCTGACCTGGGAAAAAGGCAGTTCTCTGGTTCATATAGGGGAGGTCCCTGCCAGAGAAAGGACTAATCTAAACTTGGAGGAAAAGTACTTGCACCCTGCTTTGATAATGAGGCACGGGGATGTTAACTGGCCTGGCCAAGATCTCGTAGAAACCTATGGCAGAGATAGGAAGTGACTGTAGACTCCCCAGATACCAAATCTAAGCTTTGAGAAAAATCTTTCTTACAAAGCTGTAGCACTAGGTCAACCTAAGTGACAGATCTGGAAGATCATGAAATCAGGTAGCAAATCCTATGGAGAAAACAGATGTTACACTTCTTTTGGCTGGGCCCCAGATTCACTTCAGCTTGCAAGGAGCAAGACCTTCTCCTTTCTCTGGGAGAAAGTACTGGGTTTGGCATGGATGACTGGTTAGTTGTGGCAAATAAAGGCAATTCATCTTAACAGATCACTAATTGGGAAGAGACAGGTGACTTTGGATTGGACTGCAGGGGTTTCTGGAGATGGAGCAATGAACTGAAAGGAGGGTGAGAATCCAGCCAGCTGGTCAAGCTCTTCTCCCATTTAAGGTCCATCTGACCTGAACCACGCAAGGTGTCCCCAGCTTTCTTCCTACCTTTGGGAGTAAATTTGGCTCTGTAGTAGGTAATAGAGGTTTTTTGACTCCCTCACACAGCATCTCAGACTTAAACCTTCCAAATAGGCTCACTTTACCCTATTAATTTTAAGCAAAATATAGCATTCACCTCCTTCAAACCTCTTCCCTCACTCTCAGGGTAGCAGCTGCCTTGACTGAACTCTCTTTTTCCCTCTTAAGCAGGAAGCCTTTTAAACCTTTAAGCTGGGAATTAAACCTCGTTGCTTCTACCACTCAAGGCACTTTCCCATTAGAGGTACATAGTCACAGTAGCTAGAAGGTCAAATTGCCCTCCTGGATCTCTAAAGGACCTGTACCCTCCATCACAGGTAGCTCTCACGCTGACCACAGGCAGTAGTATGGATCCCCCGTGGGCAGCAAGACACATCATGCAGCCGGATTCCTGTCAGCAGCAGCGGCTCGGCTTGCTCGGGGTCCCCCGAAGTGCTGGGCCCACTCGCCTTCCCGGGCCTGACTCCCCCAACCTCCCCTCTCCGGCACCCCGCGGTTGCTAAGCAACCTCCTGTGAGCAAGAGCTGCCAAATTTATTATTTTTTTGTCTTAAAGTAGCAATGACTCCTATGTAAAAAAAAATTATAGTCTAGAATTAGTTGTTAGTTGAACATCACAGTTAGGCCTAATCCCCCCTCCTCTCCCCATTCCCTCATTTACAGTCCTGCATAATTGCAGAGGACCCAGGAAAGGGTTGCACCTGAGTAAGTGAAATGAAATAAAGTTTGAAGACAGCTCTATTTTTCACGTTTGCAGCTGGTTGGGAAGTGAGGGCAGCAACAGGGTCTCCCAAACCATTGAATTTAGCATCTGACAAACTGCAGGAAGTTGAAGCTGGTTATGCACAGAAGGTTGTATTTGCAAAAGGCAGGGGAATGGTATACATTTAAAAATAAAACAAGACTTAGATTTACCATACATCTGCAATATATTTCTCATAGTGATTGGCATGTGTAGCCTGTGCCCACTATGGTTCTTCTGAACTGACCTTATGAGGTGGCAGAAATAACTCTACAGCAGGAGTAAGACGGCGCTGACATCTGAAGTCACTTAACATGAAGTAGTCTCTCCTCCACACACACTACATTCATACAGATATATACAAGGAATTCAAAGTCAAACACACGTACAAGATGGTACTGAGTTGTACATTCAGCTCTTAGTTTGCCTGTTTGAATAGTGGGTCTCGACTGGGAGAAAATATCCCCTTCATCCAAACTAGTGACCAAGTCTTTAACTCTTGCCAGACTTCTGCACTTTATCTGGCCCTGGAGTGTTATGGAGGTTTTATAGTTCTTATACAAAGGAACATCATGGGTAATATTTATAACATGTAGTATGTAACTGGGTCTTGAATCAGGATTTAGCATGCAACATAGATACATCCCATGTATCACATATCACAGGGAGCGAGAATGAGAAACGAAGAGCATTGCAAGGGTGTATGCTTCCCACCTTAATAGGAAATTTATTATTTTGCAATGCTCTCATTACCCTAGGAAGCAGACTACGTCCCACACTTCAGAGAAAGGTGAAAGAAACTAAGAAATTAGGTTGTTATTGTTAACCTAGTCTAAGGAAAATATCTTTCCTGGCCTCAAATCTCTTGACTGGTGTAATTGCATTCTGAGATGTCTAGTATTTAGACAATAATGACTATAGAATGAATGAATTCTGCTGCTTCTGCTTGAGATAAAGTATCATGGTAGTCTCTTCAGCTCTGTCTCTTCAGACTACAGTCTCTTCAGGGCTTTCCTGACCACATCTGCTATTTCAGCAGGTTGCTTGGCCTGGTGATTCATGAGCCAGCCACGTGGACAGAAGGCATGAGGCACAACCCTAGGCTTGGCAAACTGAACCTATGGTCACAGACTTTCAGAAAGAGAGGCATAGCCATTACCTATTTCTCTTGAGACCTGAGCATAGAAAGATGTGTACAATAAACTGAGGCCTTAATCTTTGCATGGCATGCACCCCTTAGGAAAGGAGAGGTCAAAACATACTCAACTAAAACCCTCCTCATCTCAAGGAGGACTTGATAAAACTGAATAATGAACAGATTCACTAGCACATTTGCGAACCAACACCTCAAGTGTAATTTGCTGCTACCTCATGGGAGCACAGTGTTTGCTTACCGGTTATATTTAAATAACTGATGGGTAGTAATGGAAATGCATGCTTGTGATTCCCAGGCTTCATGAATTTGCACCAAGTTTGCATTCACTATTCATTACTTGTCCTTTATTGGCCTCTTTGGAAAAAAAAGTAAGTCATGGAAAAGAAGCAAGGCTTTTGGGGCCAAAACCACACCAGTGATAATTATGGGAAACAAATAAACAGCAAGTGAGATCATTATTCATCCACAGGTAAATGGGGGAGTGAGAAGGAGGAGTTTTTGAATGATTCACAAACCTGGGGGGAAAAGAGTTTGATTTATAAGTTTGTTTTATCCATTTTAATCAGATTTACTGGCTGTGCATCATAATGAGGTGGTATTACCTTTATTGAGCAGAGAACATGTATTTCTTACAGTGAGGAACACTCATTAGAAAGGTTCTTCCTCAAAAATAACCTTCCTTATTTTTTCCACTCCTTATCTGTACAGGGGTTTATACAATTTTCAAGCTAAACATGTAAGAAGTTCAGGTAATGACAGAGCAGGTGTGCCTTGAAAGGACTAAATTATGGGAGTCAATAAACAATTATGGGGTAGCATCTGGATGATTGAAAGAATGTTAGCAGCACTTATAGTTACAGAAAATAATGACTCTTCTGCTCCATGTGTAGGCCTTTTAATGTCCAAGACATAGGCTTACAGATTCAATGTTTTCTGGGTTTGAAACTCCATAAATAAGACCAATCTTGTGTTTACACTGGTGCTGTCTTAGACTCTGATAAGATCTAGCCTTTGCAGTATTGAAAGTCCATAGTGTGACTGTCGGGAACAGAGATGATCCTCGTGACAGAAGATGGAATAATTTACACTGATTTCAGCAAGGTTTGTGTGATTCCATCATGACTCTTAAACCAGAAGAATTTGCCATGAATTTCAAGAAAGTCTGGTTCTGAACTGTCGCATCTTCTCCTGCCACTAATATTAATGTATTAATCTCTTACACGTTAAAAAGTCTTTATGTAAAAGGTAAAAGGAACAGTCCTGTTGCTGGACATGACTGTAAAGACCTGAACTTTTCAGTATGTCAAAATTCAAGAGAATAATGTTTCAGAAGTAGATGGCACCATTTAGGTTCTTTTTATGGCAGGGTACCTTTGGCCTTTCCACTTGTGGTTACCTGATCTCATTGTCTGTTACAAGTGTTTTTAGTGAAGACACGAGCAAGCTTTGGGGCAGGCTGTTAAAGGCAGAGAGCACAGGAAATCACTTTGAATGTCAGAACTACCAACGACAGTGAGAGGAAACCTGGGCACCATAGCACTTGGAGAGAGGCAGTAGTGAGGCATCAAGACCATTAACAAATATAGCTGAAATTGCTTAAGCAGCGTGGTGTTGACAGCAATCTAGGCATATTCATGCAGGATCATAACAAAAAATCATATTTTTCTTAGGAGGTTTAGATGAAAAATCATCTATAATATGCACTGCTACACAATTTGGAATGTTAATGAAAAAAAGACTCTAAAACTGATGATTGAATATTGTACTTTAGCCACAGGAGAAATGAGCTCCCTGGGCTCTTTCCTTTTTGCAACCTCTGGAGTATCTTTCTGTCATGCAGAATATGAGAACAGATTCTTCAAAGTGTAAGTCTGGGTGTGCAATGCCTGTGTATGAATTAAAATAGACTGAACGATAGAGGTAATTTAGCAGGCAGCTGATGATAGGCTTTGCTTTTCTGAGCTTGTTCTTGACAAAATACACCAAAACCCAAGAAAGAAGTGTAAAAGCAGCTAGAAATGAGGATGGTCTACTGGCAAGATATACTTGATTCTACAGATTTCTGCCCCAAGGCTCAAAAATCTCAATGTCAATATTTTGCAGTGTTGATAGATAAATCACCACTATAGACCATAACATTACGCTTTTTCCCGTGACACTTGTCTATGTCCTGTTATACAAGATGAAAACTCCAACCATGATGCCATGCCGAGACGCTCCTTTGATGTACAAAAACCACTGGGGCACTTGAGCTTCCCTCAGGATGTATCTTATGCCAAAACCTCCTGTCAGTTTGAAGCTGGACAGCCTTGATTGCTCAATTGCTTTCAGTCATTTCTGAAAGGCTGATGTCCATCATATGGTGACTGAATGAAAGGTGTTGAATTTGATTGTTTCTTGGCAAAGTCTTCTTCTGACTTTATGTGAAAGTGGAAGGAGTAACATATTGATCTACTGATGACTTCAGGTGGAAAAGAAGATTTATCCAGGGCTGTTATATGACCCATTTCTCAATTCTCTGTAGTAATTTATTAAATAAAATCTGTGGTGGAAAAAAGTCTCTGTTTCAAAATGTCATTTTCCTTCTAAAAACCTCTGCCTTGAACATAGGAGTGCCCTTTTAGACATGAATCTTTGACAAGGGTTTTGTTATCTCAGAGGACATACTTCAGGGGTCAGGATCTCACCTAACAAGACAGCATTTGTTATCACCTTGAGATGGAAGCACTGCAGATAGTTGCCATACAAACTCATCACCAGGATTGCTTTTGAAGGTCAAAATGTCCATCTCTTATTTTGCATATTGGCAGAAGTCTCGATCTAGGATGTGTTCAAAGAGAAGTTTAGTCCCAAGGGGATTTGTTGTAGGACTACTCCCACACCATGTAGAGACAGGACACCCTTTGGATCACTCACTGAACCAGCTAGTGTCTTTTGCTTCTGACAAAGGCTGCAGACTTCACCGAGTCAAGTTAAAGCCTGATGGCTTGTCGTAATTAGCAAGAACTCCAATGAAAACAAGGACAATCCTCAAGTTCATGGACATGCCAATACCCCCTACTGAAGAAAGAGTGGATAAGGAGGCCTCAGCCCTAGTACAGATGACGAGTGATTTTGCTGACATCAGTCAGGTTAGCCTGGATTATCTTTTATGAAGCTGAAGCCACTATACCACAATACAGTGGGTTAGAGAGGTGGAAAGGCTCTGCATAGGAAAAAAGTAAATACTACTGACTGACTTTCAAGGTTAATTAGACATATGGTTTTAGCGGCTGTCACAACAGATCTGTTATGTCACACTGTAATCAAAACTAACACCTTCCAGTAGGCTTGTTAACTATTCTAACGTTGGAGGCAATTGTTTCAGTAATAATGGTAAAGGTAAGGAATATTCCTTTGTGTATTACAGACATTTATAGCAGTAGCACTACCTGTCCCCTGGAACTGTGAGCTGTACTGTTTGTGAAGGAAAGACCTGATTTTTTTGTTTATTTGCTTGTAATACCAATATAGAAGTCTGGCTGAATCAGTGATTCATAGAAAAAGGTCAAAAATAAAGAGCTGCTTGGTCCAGATGATGACAATAAGAAGCCTTATGAATAAAACCATAGCCTGAAAAAGAGTGCAGCTGTATTTTAAATTGAAATATGTCATATTCAAGTATATAGAGAGATAAGCCTAAGAAGCTCTCAGAGAGAATGGAGGGTCTGAGGATAAAATAATTTACCCCAGAGATGTGTCTTCAAGCAGGACTGAATCCAAACTTCACCTCCAACCATGTTATACAACAAGAGGCTCATGTTTTGGACCAAGGGGCACAACAGAAAAGAAGGGAAACAATGTACCTTTTAGCACCTCCTCTGTGTAGCTCTGCCCAGAAGTACACCCCAATGAACATCTCCTGACAGAGATTCCAAAGGCTGTAGGGTACATTCGACATACCACTGATACTATGACAACAGCAGATTTGTCAGCCCATCTATTAGCCTTTTCATGTCCTTCTCACTTCTTACCACAACTGGAAGGTTTCTGTGTTTCCTTTGGCCTGACTTGTTCTATTTAGTAACATAGGAAATGGTTTGGATCCTTCAGGCATACCAAAATGCCAGTGGAGCATTTTTCTTTTAGTTCTTTCAGGTCCACATTCCCATGTGTCCATGTGACGTTTCATGAATTCCCTCTGTGGGCTGAAAAGGATCTCTAGCAATGTCTGAAAGCCTCAGGGATACTCAGGCTCCTTTAGTGATTCAGTTTCTCTGAAACAAGATATTATTCTGCCCCAAACCAATCATCTCTTCAGTTATCTCTTGCACTGGTAGTAAAGACTAAAATTAGTACCCAGTCTCCAGAGCATGAAGCATGGATTAAGCACTTTGTTCCTTATCAGAACTTGTATAAGTGCTAGTAAAGCCTGAGTTTTAGCCATGTTACAGTGACAACAGATCACGATCTTGGTTAATTATTTTAAGCCTGCTCATGGATTAAATCTGGACTTGTGTCAGGGCCCTCCTGGACATACTTTGTTGTGCCCATGAGTACTAGGTTTCTGCTAACCTCTAGTCACAAATGAAAACTCCTGTCTTTGTCTGGGTTTGTAAGAAGGATAAGAAATACTGAGACACACTTAAAGGAAAATCTGAAAAATTAAATGGCAAATGTGAAGCTAAGGAAAAGTATAGAGGTGAAATGAGAGGCAAAGGAAGTTTTTCTAAAGCTATAATAATTACTAAAAATCCATTTTTAAGAGATTATGACAAATGCAAATATTGTATTCCAGTGACTCATTTGAATTGTATTACTGGAAGCATAATTTTCCCAATACCTGTACGCACCATGAAATAGGGACACAACATTGCCTATGCTGTATTCAGTCTTTTTTTCAAGTGAGAGTCCTCTAGAAGATGAAGCATGACAGGAAAACTTGGCCCAAAGACTAAGGAACCAACCAAACAACAGTTTCCAGGAGGTTCTCTATCAAACCATCACACCTGAAAGAGATCTGAGTTTGTCTGAAGACGCTTTATTTTCTTGACAAAAACCTGAGTTTTACTAGCAAAAGCAGGAACTCTTCATAAATACTGTTTTGCTCATGACCCCATTTTCAGTTCAAGATGAATTGACAGACATATGTGCCCCTCATCTGTATATGACTAGGTCTTGCAAAAATATTACAAGACATGTTAGGGGAAATGGAAGAGAATTACTGTAATGAAGTGCAAACATGGTCTAGAGAAAAAAACCCAAAACATCAAAAAAACCCACCAGCGGAGGGGAAGGAAATCATAGAAGAAAGATGCAATTGGGTGACTAAGACTGAAGAAGGAAGAAAGAAAAGTCCATGGTGAAAAAAGAAAGTCCTGATCTGAAATTAACAAGACCGTGTTGCTACATAGACATGACACAGGAATAAATATGCTTTACATGCCAGTACCTGTAGGGCTAAGGACTGCTTTAGCCCCCTTCGTAACTCTGTGCCTGAAACCAGAAAACAAAGAGCTTCAAAGCAGTTTTGCTCTCCAAGCCCATGATTCAGGTGTTCTGAACATCAGCACATTCCCCCTTCCCTCAGGCTGTTTTCTTTGGCAGCTGCTCAGCTTTTCCATTAAGATTTGTGCATTATTGCACAGGCTGCCGATAAGTTGTTGCACACACGGCTGGCTTTGCCAGCTACAGCTTGAACCTGCTAGCAATTTCCTGGTAGGTAGGAATTAATTCTCCAAAGTAGGGAAAAAATCTGTGGTTTATAAATATCTTTTACTACTCGGTCTGCAAGAAACTCAAACCAGGAAGACATTGTTCTTCTTTCTTTGGTACAAACTCACTGCCCAGGTTTTTTACTTTCTTCACTATTAGTAGATGCTTTTCTCAATATAGCTGCAGCTGACCTCTCTTGGATGAATGATGTCAGACAGCGCTTCACCAACAGTTTTCTGGATAGTTACAGAGCAGCTCAGATTCCTTTGCTGGACGAGAAACATCAAGTTTCTCCAAACATAAAACAGCACTTCTCCTTTAGAGAAGAGTTGGAAAAGCTTTACTTGACCACACACTGGGAAGAGGCAGAGACCAAGAAGCAAACTATGAGCAACCCAACTCAGAGCCTCCAGCTCTGTCTCACACATGAGGCTTGTGCTTTGTGGCAAAACCTCCCATAAACCATCTTCCCAAAAGCTGGCTACTCCATTCCTCTGGCAGAAATAGAGTGTGCCCCGCTGTGAACCCCATATCCCCTGAGATGGAGGAAGAATTACTGGCCTGGGAGATGGCAAAGTCCTTCTCTCTGAGCCATTAGTGGGGTGGCAGCCATCTCCAATGCACACAACTCTAAAATAGTACATATTTTTTGACCCATGCCAGACTGGTTGGGCATTTCATAACTAAGAACACTCCCAAACTCATAATTTCAAATTCCCTTTGCAATAGCAGACTGCGCAAAAAGACATTCACAATCCAAGTGAGCCTTTAAGGAAAACTAAGCAGAGAAATCTGGGCAAGCATCACCCTCTAATCAGCAATCAAATTTCCCTATGAAGCTCTAGAGGGCCTGATTAAAGGCAGATGTGGGTAATCTTAGTGAGGGAAAAGATAGAGCTACCAGGAGAATAGAAAGTTTCATGAAGAGCCCTTGACTCTGTAGTAGAACTCCATACAGGGTTAATAGATTTGGGCAGGCAGCTAGCTAAGGTTTTACGACACTTTTTATTAATCACAGGAATTGTGTGTTGCACTGCAGGATGAGCAGAGGGAATTTGTTAAAGTGCAGCCCTCCCTAGCTGCACAGCTCTAAAATTGAAACACAGTCTTGTGATCACTTTGAGAGACTTAGGAAACACTTGTCTTCCAGATATCCACGAGGTTGCAAGATACCCTTGTTCAGTTACAGTACCTCCTTGAAAAAGTGGGGTGTAGAAGAGAAGGATTCTGCCAAGCAAACCTTCCAAAAACAAACTATGGTGAGAGGGGCAGTTTTATTCTTCCTAACTGGTGATGGCTGTGGTTCTCTGCCTGCTGAAGGGCTGGGGGCTAACAGAGGGAGATGTTCACTTCAGAGCCCTCTGGCAGGGAAATGACAGCAAAGTTTACAAAGGTAATTAAAATTTATCTTCAGCTGCTGGAAAAACAAAACACACAGGGAATGCCTTAATTGGCAGCATTGTGGAACAGAATGTTTGTATTTACAAAAGAAAAGAGCAGTCCACGCGTCAGTAATGGAAGCAGGTTCAAAAAGCATTAGTGGGGAAAAAAAATCACGCTCTGAGACTCTCCAGTTAGAAACTTTCCTCAGCAGCTTAATGCAGTGGTTTTCAACTGCTTTTGAACTCTCAAGTCCTAACAAAGACCTCTAGAAGTGAGGATCCAATGCAGACATGTCGCTTCCATAAATTACACGTACATGTCTACATGTATGAACTGGCGTTTCTTCAGGTGCCTAACTGGCATGTCTCAAACATAACAGTTCCTAGACCACAGAACACTACTCTTGCATGTGACTGATCTGTTGTCGTGGTTTAACCCCAGCCAGCAACCAAGCACCGCACAGCTGCCCGCTCACCCCCCCCCCCAGTGGGATGGGGGAGAAAATTGGGAAAAGAAGCAAAACTCGTGGGTTGAGGCAAGAACAGTTCAATAGAACAGAAAAGAAGAAACCAACAATGACAATGATAGCACCAATAAAATGACAGCAGTAATAATAAAAGGATTAGAATATGTGAGTGATGCACAACACAATCGCTCACCACCTGCCATTCGACACCCAATTAGTCCCCAAGCGGTGATCCCCCCCCTCCCTCCCCCCAGTTCCTATACTAAATGGGACGTCCCATGGTATGGAATACCGCGCTGGCCACTTTGGGTCAGGTGCCCTGGCTGTGTCCTGTGCCAACCTTTTGTGCCCCTCCAGCTTTCTTGCTGGCTGGACATGAGAAGCTGAAAAATCCTTGACTTTAGACTAAACACTACTGAGCAACAACTGAAAACATCAGTGTTATCAACATTCTTCGCATACCGAATCCAAGACATAACACTATACCAGCTACTACAAAGAAAAGTAACTCTATCCCAGTTGAAACCAGGACATCTGTTTATCTGTTTCCACATCAAAAAGCCATCTGACCATGTCCGGAATATGTTTATCCTTACAACATTCCTATAAGGTAAAATGATACTTCAGCCCATATTTCAGACTAGATATTTCTGGCAGTCATGAATCACTTTCCCAACTTGAGTATACTTTCCATGACTTCGGTCACTAAAATGTCTTTGTCCAAATTCCTTCGCTTTTAAGAAGTGACATGACATGGTTAAGAATTTTTTCTCAAAAGGTTTTTTCATTTTAAAATCCAGCTTTATTGAAACTATACTTTTGGCAGAAGAGAGTTAGTTTGGATGAATTTTTAAGCTGAAAATGGGCCAATGTTGTCCAAAAAATTGCTTTGACACTCATAAAAGGAAGAAAAAAGTGTTCCAATCTGAAGTGCCTTTGTATTTAAACATTAAGCTAATTTTAGTCAAGTCTTTTTTTTTGAAGTCAACATCTAAATGAATTTTTTATGATTTTCAGTATGAACCTTTTCAGTGGGCCCTGACAGAACACATTTCAGCGTGACCAGTTTGGGGGAAGATTTGTGGTTTACATTTTTCAGGTTTAAAGTGGAATTTTTAAAATAGCATCTCGAGTTTGGTTTTTTTCAGAGGAGAGATTTTTTTTTTTTCCCCTGACTCAATTTTCCCTGCCCTGTTCACTTGGGAGATGATTAAATAAACAAAAAAGCTTTAATATTACAGAATTTATCCTGATGATCAATGCAAGTTTTTTTAAATGGCCTCCACAAAGCAGAGCCTCACAGCTATGCAAAACTGAGATTAATTTTACATATTCAGATATGCATTTAAATCCCAGTTGAAGAAGTTTCTTTTTCAAGGTAGAATATAATTCAGAAAACCTTGAGGAAAAAGCAATGATCTCAATGGTAATTGGTTTTGTGCACCATAGACTCCAAATTTGCAAATAATCTTAGAAGACAATTTTTTATTGAATAAGGCACATATCAATTGACTTTGGGGTTTTTCTAAATTCATCAAAGGCAGCATGGATTCAAAAAAATGCATAGGAATGATGTCCTTTTCCTTAAGGGTAAGAAGCCTCTAGAAATACCACGTACAAGCAATAGCACCTGAAAGAAAGCCTCCTTGAAGCTGGAAGGAGGCTGTTATGAAACGTGTGGTGATCCAGAACACGTCTGTGCTGAAGCAAAGTACATACTGTTTCCCAATTTAAACAATGGGGAGAATTTAGGGAAGACACTGGAAATGAGCCCAAGCTAACTTTATAAATGATTAAGTGATAATAATTCAAAATGAATTCTAGTCTGCATAATGTAGCCATGTAATTTACCCACTACTTTTTGGTACTCAGCAGTTCTTCTAATGTAAGCACTTGAATTTCCTCATCACGTCAGCAGCAGTAGGTGTTCTTGAAGACCTCCCAGGTGATGTTCTCTACTGAAATGAAGCCTTTAGAGTTAGGCTTTTTCATCTGAAGAGTGTTTCAACATGTGCCGCTGCTAGGCAGAGTGGTTCTAGCAGTTACTGCAGTTTTGATGGCCTGTGAAGGTACAACCACAGGACAGCCACAACATGGATTTAGTGTTCAGGGCTTCTGCAGCACATCCTCAAGGGCTGCCCTCAGATCACACCAACTGGCAGAGCATTTCCTGTAGGATTTGTTGAAGCAGAGTAAAAAGTAGTTTATTGGCTGATATTTATCTGCTGTGCAATAGAGCTCATTTGCTCTAACACAGACACGTATACCTCCCAACTGTGTTTACACAGCAGCTAATTTCTACTTGCGGCTGCTGCTGTTTATAAGGAGAACCAAGCATTTGTTCCTAACAATTCTCTAAAAATAAATGTGCTGCCTTTACTGGGGTCGTTAGAATTCTAAATAGCGCATTTCATGATCACTTATAATGTAACAGCCTTAATGAACAGTGCCAAATCGGTCTTAGTATTCTTGAACCACCCGTTGCTCAGTTCCTCTCTCTCTTTCCATTCTCTTTATGGAAAGAATAACAATAAATCATTTTATATTTAGAAAACTCCTTTTTATCCAGAATTAACCAAAAGGATTAACAGTCCTCTACCCAGTCCTCAAACCCTCAGCATAGAAAAAGAAAACATCAGCCATGACAGGAATTGGAGCAATTTCTGCAGCAGGACTTATCTGTATTTATTTATTTTTGATTGCAGATATTACAGCAGAGTAGACTAGGATGTAAAATATTCTGGGTCACAACCAGAACTGCAGAACAGAATTTGGTCAGACATTTAGCATAACTCTTTATTCTTGAAAAAAATTGACATGAGCTCTCTAATTACATGAATCAAAAATTCCTTTTTTAAAGGCTTGTATGAAATGTAATAGGCTCAGAAAAGGTGTCCCTAATAGCAGTCTTTGGATGTTGACTCAGTATGGATCTGTAGGTTAAACTATCCTCCAAGGCTCAACAGGACCACTTACTTCTATAGCGAGGGACTCCATCCTAGTCCCCTAACTAACTCTGTGATAAAGGTTGCATATTTTTTGGCATATTTGATGTGAGCTTGCTTTTCACTAGAGCTAAAGCAATTGAATCCAGTGCTCTGAGTTCTGCTTAAAAGGGACGCTAGCTGAGAGGAATGAATGGCTGAAAGATATTGATGAACAGTGTTGGATAGCACAGTGCTTAATAAAAATGAGTCACACCTTGGCAGCTCTCGGGAATGACCCTACCAATAATTAGGAAATTAAACTTACTGGAAGAGAATCTGGTGCAGAGTCAATTTTTATTTTTCTTCCTTCAAATTCAAGTTTCTTTTTCAGCAACAACAGAAGTCCCCCCAAAAGAACCCAAAAGCCTGAGAGTTAAGCACTCCAGGAACTACACAGAACTCTGGACAATGACTTTGTCTTATTTGGTATTTGCTATTTGCCTTTCTCGAAGTGTCAGGGCTAGGACTCATTTGTTTCGTACAGGACATCCACAATCTTTTCCAAGTTCACTCAGATTACCAAACTGAATGTCCTATGAAGAACTTATTTAAAAAATCTCTTAAAATACAAGCTTCTATTTTTTTTTCTCATTTTCTAGTGTTTTGGGGGTTTTTTTTTGGAAGGGGGTAGTTTAAGAAGTTTACAACCATTTACAATGTAAGGTTACACTTGACAAGTAAGTTTGGTAGGTAAAAAAATGAAAATGTTACAAGGATTTTGAACCCTAGTATTGAAAATTGTTAAAAAGATTTTTTTTTAACTTTCCGAGTGAGTTTTATTTTGCATGTTTTCAATGTTTTGCTTCAGAATAACATACATGTTTTTGAGAATTTAAAGCTGAACTATATCAAAATTAAAAGGCTAAATCAAAGTTGAAAAGAATAACATCATTGAAATGAAACATGACATAGTTGTGCTATTTGAAAGAAAGCTCTCAAGTTGGCACAGAAAAGGTGTTTTTCTCTCTCATACGCACTATTTTTTTAGCTCAACTATAAGCAATTATTGCTATGCAATTTTCCAGTTGGATGCCAAATCAAAATGGCAGCTGTTCTGCACATTGGTTTAATCTGCATGATCCATATCTTGAATGGGTGAATTTGAAGAGAGAAGAGTTTCAAATCCTTACTGGATTTCAACAGAAAAAACCCCAAAACAGTACAGAGGAGAAGAGATGCTGAGAATTAGCTGCATCTATATGGTATAAAACCCCAGCAGAGTAATGAGATTCCACCACCTGCCGGTTTATTGTTGAAGACTGTAAAAGACAAGCAAGCATTGACATAAAACATATGTTATCGATATTTGGTCTGTGGTGGTAATGGAGGAGCTGAAAATGAGGGTCAGCTCAGCACATTGTTTCATACTACCTTACTTATATCCTACCTGTTTGCCATATATAGCTTGGTGAAATTCAGCTAACCTCCATCTGCTTATGTTAAAAACAGAAGTGCCAGAAATATCAATGTGTATGAAACATGCGAATCATCATTACTAGTATGCATCTGGCAATCCTAAAAACGGAAACATTAAAAATGTGCACAGAAATCAGTTACAGCTAATACAAATGGATGTGGAGGAAAAGTACTTAATAAACAAGTTCTAAAGGCAAATTATTTTATTTTTTTTAAGACTGGAAGGATCATGGAAAGTTTAAGTAGGTGCCTCTTGGTATATGTGTAAACAAACATGAAGGAAGGGTTCACAATTTCCCGTAGTACAGAAAAGACTTTCATAAATGTGTAAGTTAAAACAGTTACTTATGTATATATAACATTGGTTAACATAAACCAACAGTAAAACAGTTTAAAAATAAACAGCAGCAGACAGACAGGAGCAGTTAACATTTCACGAGTGGTGGAAGAAATATAAGATTGTCTGCAAATTTCAGTAGCTGGTGAGACAGCCTTCAGAGCTGTCATCCCTTCCATTCATCCTGGTATCACAGCCTTTTCACTCTTGCATAATCATTTTTATATCCTCATGAAATATTACTTGCTTAGTTTCATAGTCACATGTATAAATACAGACTTTTCCTAATAGTTTCTGATTCCATTAAATATGGGTTGTTTTTTCCTCTGTGATGGAATTAGACATTTAGAAGTCAAGGATATGGTGGGTCATAGTTTGAACCGTATTCTGGCCATGGGTGTAGCAGTAAAGATCAAGACTCCACATGTATTGCACCTGGAAGAAAACAGCTATATCCCTCTTTGCACCCCTCCACACTCTTCAAAGAGGCATGCACAATATATAGAGAAATTGTATAGGAAGCAAATACATCATTCCTGGTGAACCACTGCAGAGGTGAGGCTAATTCACTTGAATGAGGCAGAAAAGTCCTGGGAGGTAACTGAGCTAAGGTAGCTGTATGAAAAGTTAAGCTTGTGATACAGTGGCATAAAGAACTGTGAAGAGTAATTACTGGAAGGGGAACTCAATTAACTGGAACAAACAACCGATTGTGCAATTAAGGAAAACCCTGTAAATCATTACAAACCTCTTGTCATACAACATTTCTCCACAGTCCTGCTGTAGCGGCCCAGCTCTATCAGCTCAGAGTTACGGCTAAGCTGCAATCATGTTTTCATGGCTATATTATGAACCACTAATGATGATCACTTGTATACTTTTCTTAATTACCTTGAACACCAATGCACATCTCTAACCCTCCATTTTACTAATGTTTTGGCGCATGAGAAAGTGCAGGAAGTCATACAGAATCATACAGCACTCCATATACCACATTCAGGTTTACAGGTTCGTATTTGTACCTTTCATACAAAAGACCAGCTATCT
Organism: Buteo buteo; assembly: GCF_964188355.1. NCBI lineage: Eukaryota > Metazoa > Chordata > Aves > Accipitriformes > Accipitridae > Buteo > Buteo buteo. The sequence goes on from NC_134174.1 coordinate 57,160,986, forward strand.
AAGAGAAGGCATAAAGTTCCTTTCTTATCAGATCATTTAGCCAGAATGCAACAAATGGTTATATTTTGAGTTTCAAATTCACTCAGACTTCATTGAGTGGAAAACTAGATTTGCACTTCATTGATTATAAGGTTTGCTTCTATTTAGAAGAGATAGGAAGAGAAAGAAGAAAAGATCTCATTTCAGTATTATTCAAAAACAGAATAATAGAGAAAAAAGAGATCAGTAGAACAAAGCACAACAGTGAGAATATGTGAGAAGGAGAGGACATACAAACTAAGTCGGCAGGACTGGCTGGAGATAAGATTCCTTGAAATTTCACCTTTATGAGCTTGCTTGCAATTGTTTCGCTAACTCTTTGTGATGAAATTCTCGTGTTGGACTCTTCCTCTGGCTGAGGATATTGGTTTCGTTTAGTCTCTAAAATTTCAGCAAAACTGGTTACACTGTTTATGAGACTTAGATAAGAGGGTAAGAGAGGAAAATAAAATGTTTGTGCTACATTTTGTTATAGCCTTTCCTTTACCTGAAAAATGTTCATTTAAAAAAAAAAAAAAAAATCCTGCCATTGTTCCTCTGTGAACTTCCTAAGAGGTTTTGTTTTGTTTGGTTTTGTTTTGTTTTTCCTTTCAATCTTTATATGTCAAGAGAACTTTGTTCCAAAGGCAGCACCTACTTATTCAGAAAGAGTGTGCCCTCATGGTGGATGGGCCATCACTGTCACCTGGAAAAAAGAAGTCCTCTTCACCAACCTCCTTTCTACCATACTTAAATGTATAAGCAACTTCTTTCTGAAAGCACAACCACTGATACGTCCTCCAGCACTGACTGCAGCTAGTGAGAAGTGCCATACTGACTGCTCTGAAGAAATGCCATCTTTTTACCCACTGAACAGTACAGGCAGCTGTTTCTTACACTGCCCCTTGGTAAATGCATTTTTAAAACATGTTGGCAAAAATAATCTCTAAGGGAAATTTACCTTCTATGGCCCATCAGTCCTTGGCCTGGGTTTAGAGAAGCTGCTAACGAGGCTGATGATTAGTGACAATTCTGGTGACAGTATTTGTGGTAGAAACATCTGGCTGGATGCTCTGAACTAGATGCAGACCTACCAGCCTGACCCACCATTTGCTACTGTGCAATTGGCTTTATATTTCAGAGAGCAAAGGATCATTTATCTTCATTAAACCACAGTTCCTAAAACCAATAATTAATGACAACTAGTTTGGAAATGTCTGTGCAGAAAAGGAAGTACTAAGGGAATAAATTCTGAGAAGAGGAAAAGTGCAGGCTGGAGGAAAAGAGACATGAAAATGTTTTCTTCTCTGAAAGCATTTGGGATCCTGCGAGGATCTTTCAGTGCAGGCTGAATCATTGATATTTCCTGACCAAAGTGAGCAAGACCACTGGATGTGTGAAGCTGTCTGAACATGTGCAAGTGGACACAGCTGGCAGAGGGCAAGCTCAGCAGCTTTCCTGGCAGCTCCAGCATGGGCTTCACTGGTCTTTTGCTGCCTTCCCTTGTTATTGTCAATAAGTAGCAGAGCCATGGCTGGGATTTTTAATCTATAAGGGGAATGAGAGGTGGCTCTTCATGTGAAGTGCAGACAGGGACTATGTCTTTTCTTCTGAGTATTTCTGCTCATCCCTTCCTAAATTTCAACCCAGCCTTGCTGTACTGATGCTGTCCACTTTCCTGGGCTACCTGAACTAAATTTTCCTTATTCCTCTAAGCAAGGTACCACTTCCCAGATACCTTGGTATTCAGTCTTTGTGAAGAAAGAATACAAAGCACAGCCATGAGATAGTTGCCACAAGTTTCCCACAAAGAAAACTTCAGTGAGAAAAAGTTAACAGCTTCCATCTAAGATGGACAAGAAAGTGACAGCAGTCTTTAAAATGCACTTTAAAAATTCAGTGCACTCAGGGAGCACAGGAGAAGGAAGCCTGGTACCCAGCTCTCCTTGGCGTCACAAGCTTCTTTTACAGTCTGCCCTAAAAACCCCAGTGACTGTAGAAAGAAAGATGATTTGTAAAAGCTGTGTTTTAAGGTAAGAACAAAAGTGTTTCCCATTTATTCTTGTATTATGCTGAGTCTCATGAAGACTTGAGAATTGACCACTAATTTTAAAAAAAGTTGATGGGAATTGCTGATGGGTTTTGTCCAGTTTGTACAGACAGGATTTTTCATCATTTCTGACCAGCATTTGGTCACAGCACTAAAAATGCACATTCACCCCCGGGCCCATTACTTAACTTATTCACTACTTTGTAGCCCTTTTGTAAAAACAACCTGTATCCAAATGAAGGAAAGCCTCCGACATTCTCCTTTGCCCTATTCTGCAGAATAGCAGATGAAATCCCTCTTCTTATGGCTCTGAAGAAGTTTTAACTTTAAAATGAGAAGATCCCTGTATCAGCAAAGCACAGGAAGTTTCTGGACAATCTTCCAACTGGACTAGTGGGGAGAAAGATCTAACTCATTTAAAATAACCTTGACAAGTTTATAATGAGCTTGTATGAGGAGGCAACCTCAGGTCACAGAGAACTGGACTTGATCCAGAAAAATTGTTTTGGTTCCAAATTTTAAATGTGCTGAAGGTTGTTTTATTAAAATCTAGGAAGATGTGAATACCTTTTCTTTTAGTGTTTCAGTGTTTTTAAAAGATGAGCATCATCCTGGACTTACTGAGAACAAGTACAAGTGTGTAATAGCAGAAGAAGCAGAAATAAAAATTATGAGGAAGCAAGAAATGAGATTTAGGCTCATTCAGAGGCCTCTATTTTTTATGTTAAGGGTAACATGCATGACCAATAACTCACAGGCTGCTGGTGGTCTGAAAAACCATTCTAAATGGCTCACAACTGCTCAATGAAAGAGTGTCACCTTCCCATAGCTAAAATTTAGCAGTAACTGTTCATAACAGGCTATGGAAATGTAGAGGGTTGTCAGGGGTCTCTGATTCCAAAGGCTTGTAACAGTTAAACCACCTTCATGAATATGATCAATTCTATTTTCAATTAGGATGAACAAAGGGATATGTAAAGGACACACAGGAGTGAAGCAGCAAAATCAAGAAAAGAACCAGCTTATCCACATTGCAGTGTTTGATAAGTATAGGAAGGCATGGCAGACACAGCTGCCAGACTTTCAGAGGACTGGCTTGGCTGGGTATCCTCCAAGGGCCATGTTGATGATTGCCATTTTTTTCTGTTACTGCTTGGAAGCAGTTACGAGGACATTTGTGGGTGGGGTGGGCAAGGAAGTGTGGAAGATGCAACAAGATTTAGTGCAGGAAGGGGAGTCCTGAGATTACAAGCAGCAACAAGACAGGGATGATGCAAAAAAAAAGAAAAGAAAAAAAAAGAAGAAAAAAAAGTGACTCTCTTAGCAGGAACCAAGTCTGCTTGCTGGAGGAGTTCAGATGTTCAGCATACATTTCTGAACACTTGATCAGGAAGGTTTGTGCATGGTGATTCCCTGCCCTGAGAGGTGATCACCCTGCAGTGCCAGAGCCACATGTGCTCATCCTCAGATGTGCTCACCCTCAGATATACTCATCCAGAGATCCCACCACCTAGCAACATCCCACACTACAGGGAGAGAGAAAGTCCCCACCCTGTGTGCCGAGTCTGAGTGATCACCTCCTAAAGTAATTGTAGTGACTTGGTTTGCAACAGTATATGGATAGAGACTGACGGGCAGCTCTGGTATGACCATCTTCACACACCAATAAGTACAAGCGATGGAATTCAATTAAGGCATTTGGTACCTGATGGATAGAAACCAGCAATCCTATTCGAAGTTATCCCCTCCCATACGAAAGGAACAGTGCCCAATTTTCAGCCAGCTGACCCTGCATAAACAAATTGCCTTTATATGTGTGTGTTAACTACCAGTCGTTGTGAAGGTCCGATGAAAGCCCCTGGGCACAACCACAGTACTAATAATTTCTTTCCTATACAATGTGGTTGCTATTCATTCCTGGATAAAAATCCAGCACAGTTCTGTGAACTTCAGCCTGTTCTTGTTTCTCCAGTGAGCACCAAATCTCAGAATCTGGTCACTGGTCCTCTGCTTGTTAGGAGCAAAACACTCAAATAATAAGCAGCAGGAAACCTGCACGAATGCTCTCCGTTTCAGGAGGCTATGAAACAGATGGCTTCGTTATAGCATCGTTTCCCTCCGCAATAAAGGTTTTGCTTTAATTCTGTAAGTACAGCTCATCTATCTCAGCCAAGGGAATCCTAGAGGCTTTGTCAGTTTTGTGTGTCTGTTTGGGGGCAAGACAGAAAAGTTGTTTTCTTGCCATGGAAAATAAATGTGCTTCAGTACAGCAAAACAAGAAGAAAAAAAAGACACATTATAACCAAGGAAACAATGATTTTTCATGCAGGAGAGGAAGTAAAGAATAAAATAGGGTATATGGGGAAACACGGCAGGCAGAGCCCCATCTTGTGGCAGAAAGTCCAATTTATGTTCCTCCGGCTGTGTATGAGTCACCATGTCCCAGTGACAATGTTCTGGGACATTGCTCTGTGCAGCTGGCCTTTAAATATTTAAATGTATTGGACTACAAGAAAGATGTCTGTTCTTTGCCAAGCAGCTGCCTATAAACAGCTTTCTAAATTGCAAGTCTAGACCGCACTAGTCTAATCCAGAAGAGAACAGGAGTAATTTTGTAATTAACTTTTCCCTTTCTTGCAGAAAAGAACCCATTTGTGCTGGGAAGGCAGGGATGGGTCTGAGTCTAGAAAGGACCTGAAGTGACACTAGGCTTTTTTTGGCGTGTGTTTGTCCCATTTGGGAGTTTGCTGTGGTCTGGGGGCAGGAATACAGCTACATGCTGACTGCTGGCTGTTTTCTTGCTAAAGATAATTTCTCCAGCTCTCCCTTGCACCCAATCTAGCTATCAAAGTAGACATTTCTCCAGGTAATTTCATATTCCAGAACAGTCATCCCACTCAGCTAGCTGCAGGCAAATAGAAGACTATCAGTCAGTGACCAGGAATTGCTATTTCGGGATCTTCACAATCCCAGAGCTGCAGGAGTGCAATGTAGAAATCTCTTCTATTTGTGCCCAGGTCACTTCTCCTAGGAGTTCTTTCTGTAAATACACCCCAAACCATCTACTGCATGTTGCAGAGGACATGAGCAAAGAACTTGCAGCTAAGAATCTACCAGTTGTCTCTATGGCACTGTGTGAAAGACATCAGAGTTCCATTCACCTTTTTTTCTAGCAAAGATCCAGCTCTTTAAGAGATTTTGGCACGTTGCACTGATTCTAACAGGAGTTGAACTTTGAGATGAGAATTAAGTTCCTAAATACCATTGAGTTCTGAGGTTTCATGACTGGGGACTTTCCAGACACAAAGATGGATTTGTCTGAGTACCGCTCACCTCTGGAAAAGTCTGCTTTAGGTCTCCAAAAAAAGATTGGAAATCATTACAAAGTTATCTCCTGAGCCTTCTCTTGCTTTCTCATCTCTGTTAATGAGCATTTATACATGGAGAACACGTTATCTCATGTCATTTTGTTACCTTTGCATCTAACAATGAAGTAAAATGAGTACAGAAAAGGTACAAAGTTTTTGCATACTCATAAGTGTATGTGAAACTTCTGTCAAGTCAGATGTTTCATTATGAACTTGGGCCCAAACTTGTAGATTACCTGAGTTCATCCAGGTGTCCTCAAAGAAGAACCTCCTTGAAAACAGGTCGGTGAACCATCTTGGCCATTTCTATTTCTTGCTCAGATATGAGTCTGTGGTGGCTCACTTATGCTTTACTGTGAGCTGAAGGTGCAGTAAAAGGCCGACCAGAATCCTTTACCTCCCAGGGGGACCTGTGCTCGGCATGGCTGTGGCCCCAGGTCACTGGTTTGCAGCCTCTGCCATGTGGCTTCTTCATGTTCTCCATTCAGTTCTTAACGGTGGGCATTTGTGTCATGAAGTTGAATGGCAAATTATTAGTGGATTAGCAAATGGGATACAGACCTGTCATGGAAAAAGTACTCCTACATTAGGACATTTATGCCTAAGAAAATAATCTTAAGTACTTGATGCAGAAATATTTTGTGGTGAATGCAGCAGCCATCACATCCTATACACATGGATAAGTATCAACCTTATTATTAATATTTTTTCCTATTGGATGCATCAAAAGGATGTCAGACACTGCTGTACTATGCCTGCTACAAGCAAGACTTGAGGGAAAGTGTCTGGCCTAAGATCTTGCTGAGCACAAAAGCAAATGAAAACAAGAAGATGAAGTTCATAAACAGAACCAGGAAAAGTATCCAGATGTTTTAGCTTACAGAGTCATGCTTCATACATTGGGCTACACTCACTTCCTTCCCTCTTCTTTAAACTATGCTTTTTCTGCCCTATTGGGTGTTCTTTCCCTATCTGCAAAAGGTGGTGTGTCCGTCAGAGAAATGGCTGGAAAAGAAATAAAATCAGAAGGTAAAAGCTGTAATTTATGGTGGAATAGTTGACAGAAACACTAGAAGGGCATACACTGGAAGATCATACGGCATTGGGGAATCTTTGGATTTATGGGGTGGCTTGCTGGGGTGGAGGAAGGTGATGTTTGAGCATGCCAGAACTTTACTTTCTACACTTTTTTATTTGATTTTAGGGAAGTGTGAACATCTCTCCTAGAAACTTCAAGAGACTCAGAGGGGTCTTCACTAGTAGAAAAGGAAAGCACTGCCAATAACATGAACAGAATGTGGATGTTTCCCTGTTTCTGGAAGAATATGGAAATACTTTTATTTTTGCTCAGTATTTTTCAAAGTTTTCTATTTTCTGTTAACAGTCTTTTTAAAAATACTTTACAAGGATTATTTTCAAAAGGTCAGAAAGTGGTATTAGTCAGTTTTGTTTTGTTGAACATCCTTTGAAGACTGTTTTTCTACAGTAAACAAAAACTTCAGAAAACCCTAATTGGCAATTAAATAGTTCTTGTGGACCTCCCTATTTTTTACAAAAAGGGCATTTAAAAAAAAAACCCCAACAAACTGATATTGGCATAAAGTTTTACCTTGGCTTTCTATTGCTTTGGATAAATTTGTTCTCACTGTATTTCAAATGTGTTATTTGCAAATCTGTTTACCCAGTATTCAGTTCTGGCTCCCGCTAAATTATATTCTTTACAAATAACATTATTAATTAAGTTTCTCTGCAGCTATTCGTCATATGTTTTCTTTCCTGATACTCAGTTGTTGGTGTTCACATTTTGTTGCATTATGCAATGAAGTTACTTAAAAGCTTTAGCTGAGCAAAGGTCTTGCAATTTGTGGGGGCCAGGTCCTTTGCTGGAGAAACACATCAGAGTGCTGTGAACTCTGGCTCCCAAAGGCAGAGCTGGGAATTGTTGCTGGTAGATGCCAATACCCAAATCTAAATGGGGTATGTTTTGCCTTTTACAATAACCTTCAGTCATCCAGAAAACTGTACGGCAGCAGCACTCCCTTGCCTTTCCAAGTATCACTTTCCTGAATTCCATAGTCTTCTCTGCACATCCTGTAAGCTCAAATGAGTTTTCTTGCCTCTTTCTCTGTCCCTCCCCCATTCTTCCCAAACACAGTTTCTTGTCTTTTGTCTATGTATCCCTGGTCCTGCCTATCTTCATTACTGACCATGTGACTGAACACTTTTAATTTATTCACCATGGATCAGCTTAACACCGCTCTTTTCTGTAATTCACACCGTATCCTGCCTGCTGTTGAGTGTTGTTTAATTCTGTAAAGCTTTCCAAGTTACAAGCTGCTGTGCACTGTGTCATCTTGTATTGGCATCTTGAATCTTTAATAAAGTTGTTCTCAAATAATGTTTCAATAAATGAAATGTACCTGCTGAGATGAGATTCTGCATATCAACATGATGAGCAATGGCGTTTAATGGGATAGGAGATACAGACAAAGGGAGGGACAGAGTAGCTTAGAGAGAAAGAAGAAGAACCTTCCCACTTTTTTTTGCATTCAGAGATTTCAGTTCTTTTTGTCTGAGATTTCTCCCACATAATTGTCAAATTTAATTATTTAGAACACATATCCAATAATGCACTAATACTAATTCCCTGGGAAACTGTCAAACATGTAAATGGAGTGGCAAGAAAAGCCCTGGAGGGATTTTGTTTAGCATGACTGCTGTTCAGAAAAAGGTGTGTGCACAGATACTAAGGACTTGGGTATTTGCATATACATGTAGACGTGCACATGTGTTTATACAAGCATATATATTCATTTGCATACTAAACAAAAGCAGAATTCCTTTGAAAAAATGAAAAATAGGTTGATGAAAACTGTCCCTTTTTAGACAGAAAAAAGCCCAGAATATTTCATTTCCAACTCTTTAAGTTGATACAGACAGTTGATGGGAAGATTAGTGCTGAGTTATTTGGATGATGAGGTTTGTTTTCTGTGAGGATTCATTATGCTATAGAAACTCAGATCCTTACAGGTGCACAGGTACCCAGTTACAAATGAAAATCAGTAGGAAACAGTGATGTTCACCTCCTTAAGAACCTGAGCCTGAGCACCTGATCTGAGGCCCATTTGTTGGTTTCCATGGACTTGGGAACAGGTCCTATCTCAAAGATGCTGCAAATAGAGACGAGGTCAAGGTCTGCTGCTCAGTGAAGGGAAGATAACGTGTTAAAACATTAGTGCACTCAGCTCCCTGGCAGCTTCCTTGTGTCCGCCAGGATGCTCTGAGGTTCACAGCTGTGAATGAACAGCTGAAACATTTGAGCATGGGGATCAGGCAGAGTTAACCAGCTAGAGAAGGAAAATGTCAGAACTAGAAATAGCTGAGAAGTAGGAAAGTGAGTGCAGGACAGGTTGTTCAGATTAACAACTCTAGTCCAGATATTTCCACTGTTCCTTGGTTCATTGTTCATGGATTAGCACTGATTTACCTCAAAAAGATGCAGGAGGGACAACACACCAGAGCTGTGCTGAAAGGAGCTGTTGACATATCCTGAATGACAGTGGGGGAGTCTCCTAGAAGCCAGCCAGGGAGAAGTGCTCAGCTAAATGGCCTCAGAGGAGCTAGAAGGACAGAGGAAGCAGCAGAGGATGTTCCTCATCTCTATTCTACTTTCAGAGGGCACAAAGAAAATGTCTGGTGAAGAGGGGCTTTCAATAAGCAGAGCCCAGTAAGCCAGCCATGAGCCCTCCCTGGCCTGTCCCCTCCTTTTAAACTAATGAGATTTTCATCCACCCAGAGCTGTCAAGATGGATGGCGAAAGGAAGGACTAAAGCAGACATAAATTTCATGTCTAAAAGCACTCGGAGATTTTAAAGTCCACAAGATATGGTGGAGCCTACTCATTAAGCAGCATGCTTGATTTTCCCCTTGATTTTTGTGAATTACTTCAGGATGTCAGAGACTGATTACATTATCTTTGCTAATCTTTTCTTTTGTCAGTGACTTTTGGGGCTGCTCAGGCCTGCTTTGTGCATGTGTGTGAATGTGCACGTGCATGAGATTGAGGTGTCTGGATTCTCTACAGGTTGTTTTACACAATATATTGATAAAGCCTCAGGCTTTAGGAAGAATAAAGCTGGGAGAATCAGCACAGATAGTAATAGCTTCTGCTAATGGTGGTGATTTGGAGAGCAACCAGAAACTAAATCAGGTATGTTTAATTTTTTGCTACTATAAAATACTGTTTCTGGTCGCTTGCTTTACTCAAGAGTACCCTGAAAACTAGAACTGGGGAGAAGCGATTAATATTATGCTTCTCAGGTATTGAGCAAGTGTATCCTGGGAACAGTTTCTAATATTCAGAATAAAATTAGAGCCTGTGAGAGCTCTACCACCCAGAATTAAAACTATTCCACTCCCTAAATATTCCTTGATTTTACCATTTCTGTGAGTAGCTGAGAATGGATGGTAATTCCCCTGAAAAGAAACCTTAATAGCATGATTAAAGCTTCAATGCACCCTTTGTGCTCCAGTTTTGAACTTCAGGGAAGCACAGTACTGTAATCTCACTTTTGGAATGATATGTATGTGGCTCCCACTGAATTACTGCTGTTCCTGAAATGCATCATCTGCTGTCATTCCAGAGCTGCTCCTTCTCTCTCCTCTGCTTGTGGTATTACTGTAGCACCTCAAGACCTACTGTCTCGACACTATCCTATCTTAAAAAAACACTACAACCCAAAAAGGAAATCTCCTTGCTGTTGCAAGTGTGAGCTAAGTCATGTTTAGCCACATGTTCTCAGTCTGGCCAGGCCACATGGTCAGAGTGTCAACCTTTCAGCAGGTTTCAAAGGGGGAAAATTTCCTTTCTTTTCTCTGTCTCAAGACATGGACTGAGACTTCCTGAGATATTGCAGCAGGGGAAAAAGAAAAACATGGTCCACCCTGATGTGAAACAATTCTTGAAGGGGCTGCTGTTGACAGGGCTGCTATTGACCTTGGCAATATGATGGATTGCCCCAAATTATCTGAATCATCCCAGGGAAGATGCACAGACATTTCCTCTTACACATATCTTTCAAATCACTCATCGAAGTGGGGATTACACCATGGGGTAAAAGCTGAGGTCTTGTTGATCTTCCCAAGCTGTTTTTGCTTAGTAAAACACAAGCAGGCAAAATTTAGATGTGTTGTTTGTATGACATAAACAAATTGCATTGTGGGTCAGATGATATATAGAAGCTATCCTATTAGCTTGACAGCCTATAGTGAGTATCCGTTGGTTTAGAAAAGGAAAACAAAGACAGAATATTTTTGCTCAGTTAGAAAGTGTAGGTTGTTTTTGGTCATCATGTAGAGAGAACTGTGAAGTCAGTTTGTAGTAACCACAAGACCAAGCAGCCTAAGTGCTGAGGTAAGCATAACAAAAGTCTTCTAGGTAGACAATAAGAGTTATATCCTCATGTGGTAGCCAGTGCAGTTAAGAGATGCTTAGGAAGTGACTACGTAAAAAAAACACAATAAAGTATGAAAGGCAAGTCTGAGGGGGTGGCTGTATGGAGTTTTCCACAGGACAGTATTTCTAGATGTCATAGCACCCCACATCTGGCAGGCTGTGTTCAGATAAACAAGGCGCACAACTGCTTTGATGTTGGAAATATGCAGAAATTTTAACTCGGCTTCCTGACTTCTGCTTAAGCAAGCCTGAGACTTTCTAACAATCTTTGTGTGACTGATCAGAGGCAAACCAAACAGAGATAAGGTGTGGCGATTCTGCTACTTAATTTCAGTGTTATCTGATGTTTGTGATCCAGGTCTTCCATAATATGAGCTATTGATACAAAACCAGTCGATTCTTCACTGTCAATGAAGCCAAAGCAGGCTTGCATTCAGTTCAAATCTCCTTTTGAAAACTGTTGTTGGGAGAGAGACATTTAACTCTGTCCTAGGTGATACAGTCATTAGGAGAGCAATTAACAAAAGCGATCCTGTCCCTTGCTGAGCAGTGAAGAGTGGCTTCACCTAGATAGCCTTCCTAAGGGGAGCAGCACGAAGGAGGGAAGAAGGACAGCTTCCCCTGTCGGAGCTAAAAACAGGCTACAGGCAAGCACCCTGCCTCCTGTGAAAGGCTATGAAGTAGAGGAGAGAGTCCTAAGGCAGAAGTTACTCTTGATAAAAGGAAAGACCTCCTCCAAAAAGCAGTGAAGTCTGGGGAGGGGGGGAGAAGTGCATAACTAGTGATGGCTCCGTGGGGCAGAGTTTGCACCTGCAAGAGATTGTTTGGAATTTGGGTGCATATTCCCTGGCAAAATATGAATTTAAACATTTCTGAAATGGTTGTTCGGGTATCTTGAGTTTCACAGAAGTCTTCAGGCAGCTTAACATGAGGTGTTGCAAGCTAAAAACAGTTTTTGCTCTAATTTATACCTCAGGGCCTTTTTGCTGCTCAATGTATGTTGAAATGGAGTGGGCCTAAAGGGAATGTAAATGCATCTTATTTCTGCCCTTGCTTTAGGCTGTTCTCTCAGGATGTAACACGATACACTGTGCATTTTCCTAGGAATTTCTTTCTGCTGATCTTCTCAAAATATATTTTTTCATTATTGTTATAGTTCATGGTCTATATTTGACTCCTATTGCCTACAGTATGTGAGCATGCAATGAAACTCATTTGGCCTCCTAACATCTATGTAGAAGTAGGTAGTTTTCCAGAAATGAAATGGACTCCCTGAATGTGATGCCTGTTTTCTCTGAATTTCACTGAAATGAATGGGAACCAAATTGTTTTATAAAGCTGTCTTTAATGACTTGTAAGAGCTACTGATAAAGACTTGACCTGAGCCTGAAGAATAGCAAAGAGTACTTTAAAAGGTAGAAAAACCTTTTCGTTATGAACTAGTGGCTCTTTCAGTGAATGAATCTCCCTCTCAAATATGTGTGCCACTGACAAAATTAGGCCATGATGCTGAATTACAGAATCTTTGGTGCAATTAGGCAGTCTTATCCTTTGTATTTCATTTTTCACTGAGATTGCATATTGCATTCTCATCCTGTGTTGACTATATTTTAAGTTAAGTTGTGATTCAGAGTAGTTCTGCCTGGGATTCAGTCCCTGCAGTATGCTGGACTTATATCAAGGATGCTGGAATACTCCACTCACAATGCAAAATTCAAAGGCTTTATTAATATTTTGCAGTATTTTTGCATATGTCTCGTTAGGCATATAACTAGACTCCTGTTTAGCATATGTATCAGTGACATGTGATGCAAAGGATATAAACTTAGTTACAGAAATACAGCTGTATCCAGTGCCTTCCAAAAATAGCTAAGTAGTCTTTATCTCCTTTAAAGATAACAATTCTGAAAGCTGTCAATGTATATGACAACTTCTGGATCTAATGTGTATTACTAATAAAGCTAGTCATAGGAAATGTAATGGAACCACAGTCAGTCCATGTGAATATTTTTTATTCTACTGAAATTGAGGTAGTTTGAATCAGTTTAATTTCCTTTTTAAAGAAGAAAGAGTAAGGTTCTAAGAATGCGACGATGGGTCTTTTTAAAATTTGTGAATGTTTTTTTATTCATTTGGAAGTCACCACTTGCCCACTTTACTGGTTTTTTTTTTCCTATAGGGAAATATTTAATATTTCAAATAGAAACAGAAATAAAAGATTTGTGTTTTGTTGGAATGAAACATTTCTGAAGACCCCAAACAACCCACCCTTGTTCTTTTTCTTCTGAGGGGACACCTTATCACTCTCTACAACTACCTGAAGAGAGGTTGTAGTGAGGTGGGTGTCAGTCTCTTTTCCCAAGTAACAAGTGATAGGACAAGAAGGAACGGCCTGAAGTTGCAGCAGGAGAGGTTTAGATGGGGTATTAGGAAAAACTTCTTCACCGAAAGGGTTATCAAGCATTGAAACAGGCTGCCCAGGGAAGTGTTGAGTCACCATCCCTGGAGGTATTTAAAAGACGTGTAGGTGTGGCACTTAGGAACATAGTTTAGTGGTGGACTTGGCAGTGTTAGGTTTACAGTTGGACTCCATGATCTTGAAGGTCTTTTCCAACTTAAATGATTCTATGATTCTGTGATTCTTGGTCACTAGGTAGAGCTCTTCTTCCTGGGAAATTTCAAAATTTTCATATGTTCTTCCCACCTGGAATGAAGCCAGTCTGTGCAGCTCCAGTTACAAGAGCAGCTTTTCTCTCTCTCTTTTTTTGTCTTGCATAACCATCTGGCTTTAAAACTCTTTATTCTTGGTAATATTATTTACCTTTCTTCACAGTTCCTGTTTCAGTAAGCACAGTTAAAATTTCATCCCTTTACTCTCAGGGTTTATGTAACTTGAAGACCAAGATAATACTGCCAGGCATTTCTTGGACTGATCTAATCAGTTGAAAATGCTTCGCAGAAGCAAAGCCAGTGGACTCAATTGACCATGAGATTTGACTTCTGCGGGTTAAACCTAATGATTTTGTCTAACTGCCTTCTGACCCCAGCTAATGTTCCGCATCTCACTCCATCCTGCTCATTTGCTGCAAGAAGTGGTTTGGATTTCTCTATCTAGCTAATAGTTTTTTAGAACTTAAATCATTTTCTGATCTCAGAGACTGTTTAGAGAAGTTTGAAAGGAAGCAGCCTTCTAGCTTTGGGGGGATGTGCTTCTTAGCTCTGTGCTTTTGACTTTTCTTTTCATTATTTCTTATTTTCCTGACAATAATACTATCAATACCAAGTTAAAGGGAATCCCCTGGCTGAACTTGTCTTTTCACAGACTTCTTATCTGTCTAAACATTATGTGCCCAGAGCTTAGATCCTGCCTTAAAGTTTTATAGCAGTTGTTTTTATCAGATGCTTTAGAGATATTTTTTTTGAACATTCTTCCTTTTCTCTGTTAAAGAAGACTGATTTTCATGTAAACTCCATAACACTGTTCATAACCCAGAGTCCCTTTGTAGCTGCAGAGTTAGTCTGCAATCCAGGGCTAAAACAAAAGGTGGTAAAAGGAAGAAGGGACTCTTCAATGCAGAGGTAGAGCAGCTGAGTTGCTCCACCATGGGTTTAATGTCAAGTTGCACCCCAGATTTCTTCCAGAGTCTGTCCCTTTTCCACTAAGGACATCAGTAACATTACGGTGCTTATAGCATTCTCTTATGTGATTTTGGGTGTAGACATCATAGTAACTTAGGCGCCCTGTGAATTCCTTCAGCTCCGGATTGATCTTTTTTGGATTTGTATGACATGAAATAAAACAGTCTTCCTGGTGATCAAAACACTTGAACACTTGTCTGGTGGGCACACAGTGGGCACGCTTTTTAACCTTTTGAAAGCCAATAAGCATATGACAAGGCTATTTGACTAAATATGTGCCATTGACTCTGTGCCAGGACTCTCCAGACCTTCAGTGTTGGATAAGTAATGCACAGTTTTACCCAATACAGACTAATCAAGTGGACTACATCTACTGATACATAATAATTTGTTGCTAGCCACAATCCCTGACACTACATATCCCTTGAGTGTGTATAACCCCGATTGCAAGCCACTCCTTGCTACCTGTGCTTTACCGTCTGCATATCAAACAAATTGTGCTTTTCTGTTGTACCATCTATCCTTCAGAATGTAAGGCTTTAGAAAAGAAACATGACTAAGGCATGTCTCATTGAATTTTAGGGCAATGCTTTAACACATCACACACTGAGTATTCTGCTAAGCCCTTCTAAACAGCATGTGGAAGAAGTGACAGAATGCCTACTGACCCCGTCACAATCTGGCTGCTAAAACAAAAGCTTCTCCCATCACTGCACTTAAACTTTGCTAGTTCTATTAGTCATATCAGGAGGCAAACACAGATTGTGTTGGAGTAATACTGCCTGGCTCACAGCATCTAAACCCTCTCTGCTCTATCCAACCAGAATATGACGAGAGTTTCCTAGACCTTTTATAAATATTTTATTTGAGGCACAGTCATTACTGAAAAGGTATTCACAATGAACACAAATAAATTAATTTTCTTAAGCTATGGCAAATAATTCAAGAAAATTGTAATTTAACTGACTTTGTATCACATAGCTGCTTTGCTGGTATAAATCGAATTAGTTCTTTTTCCTTCAGTGGAGCTGTACTAATTTATATTTTTGGAGAATTTGGCTAGATCTCTTTATTGTGCTAAGGTTATCTGTGTTGTCAAATGTCATCTACTGCAAAGATCATTTAGTGTGTATGGAAGTCAGCTCAGGGACAACTTGTCAGATCATATTATTCGTGTCTCTTATGCTAAAATACAATCAGAAATGCAGAAAGCATCTCTCTTTCAGAAAGGTGAAAGAGCAATACAGAGGAGCGGAGACACACTAATACATCTAGAAGATGTCATCTTTCCTAAAACTCATGTTTTGCTGGAATGTGATTTTAAAGAGTGATACATCTTTGCATATTTTAGAGATAACTGACATTTTCTTGATTTTGTTTCCCTCTCCTCCCTCTTACTAAGAAACAGTCCTAGTAGAATTTCACTACTACAGAAAGCATGGGTATTTTCAGCTTTATTCCTTAACCTACAACTTACATTTCTATGTTTTAACTATGTACAATAATAATAAATGATTGCTGTAACTAACCAGCTCAATGAAAATTTGGAATGTTGCAGTCACATGCACAAGTAGTCTGTTGTAGTACAGGTATTTTTTGATAGAATAGATTTACAGTTCAATTTTGGATGAAATAAAGTCAAGCATTAGAAATTAGTTTCATGGACTATTTTGCAAGCAGACACAAATGGCAAAAAAATCAATTATGAGTACAATATAAAGGGGGTAGGAAAAACTGACCTGCTTTTCCTGCCTCTAAGTAACATTTTAAAGAAGATATGAAAGTATGAGGATTGGGGTCATCTGAAGGAAAGATACACTTGAGTAGAAAAAACATAATATCAGGCATTTGAATCCTCCATTTTTCATTTCTTCAACTCTATTATATTGATTTCTGGCCTTGCTTGAGTCTCTCTCACCCAAGGGGGAAGGGTCTTTCAAAGTTTCATGGACTCAACTTTCCACTCGAGGTATCAATGAGGTTGGTATTTTCAACAGTAAAAGCAGCATGAATACACACAGTGTGCAGTGGTTCCTTCAGAAATAAGTCAACAGTGAGAAATGTAACAGGGAAGTTGTGCACAGTCCATCCAAAATTTATGTGAGAAACAGCAGTGTTTAAACTTGAGCATTGCTTTTTGTCTCTCAGCTGAGGAGTTCCTTTCCCCTCTGTTATTTCTGTAATCAACGCTGAATTACTATCAGAAACTTTGAGGCTATCAGATAACCCTCATACCAGGACCCAGCCCTGCAGCTGATAAAGTTAAACAGAGATTACTTCAGTTTGCTGTAAAAAATCAGGCCCTTTCAATTTATTATTTATTCAGTGTGTAAGAAATATCTTTCTTTTTTTCTCCACTGCAGCTAAAAGACATTTTCACTGGTTCACAGAGAGGAACGTCTTATCTTGGGAAGATTAAATTTTCCTGCTCTCATCCAGCCATCCCAGCCACCCCGATGGATCCTCTCCTTCTCACTACTTGGATGGTTCCGCTGCCTATGTAACTCTACAAACTGAAGGAAGTTAAAATCTCTTTTAATTCACTTTAAAATAATTGTACATAAACAGCAGTGTACCTACAGTATCAGAGACAAGGTAGGGGAAATTTGAAGGGGACAGATGTCTATACACTTGTCCATTCATGAATCAAAACCCCAAAAGGCTTGGGCTCATAGTATCAAGTGTGTGTTGGTATCCCATTCACAAAGACATCCCTTTGTCCGCAAGGAAACCTTTTTCTTCTCCAACAAGCTCCCATTTTCTTGACTGATCAAGGGCTAGGCCTCTGAAAAGAGCAAATGTCCCTCACTTAAGTGACATTTCCTCTGGTGGGCCCTACTCAATTCAGTTCTTGTCCCTCCTAAAGAAATCTTGAGTTCTTCCCAGGTTCAGAGTCTAAAGTCACATCTTCACTAAGACTGAAGGGAAGCTGTGAAAAGCCTCCCAGCTACAAAGCAGCAGATTTGGTGTTTAAAGGGAGAAGCACACTGAGTCCCAAGGTTTGTTAGCAAGTGAGGACCTGATATTTTCCATCCTTCTGCCTGAGGGGAAGAAGCAATCATCTGGCACATGTTTACAGGGCATGAAATAACAACTTGGCTGTAACATTTCAGGTCAGATCCCTTTCGCTGCTGAGCTTTGAAGAGGTGGTGGGGGAAGGGCAGGAATACTGTGCATGTATATGTATGTATGGGTTATTTTCTCCCATGCTTAGGATTTGATATAACTGTATTAGCACCTGCTGAACGGAAAACTGAATTCTTCCTGCCACTTGAATGACAAAGCTGCCAAAATGGTGATGAATATTTCTTTCAAGGCTGATAAAGTAATCTCTCAGTGCTGGTCACCACTGAATCTCTGGGAAACCTTCAAATGCAATTTTCCCTGTGTAGGGTTGTACTTATTTTGATTTTCAATGAATTGCATCAGTGTGAAACCACCCAAAGAGGGCACATAAGGAAAGAAAAAGACTTAACTGGTGTGTTTCTGATTGACTGTGTAGTGCAATATTGTGCTGTGAGCTGCATTATCAATTAAGCTCATCCTTTTCATAGGGACTGGGACAACTCTGGAGGGAAAGCAACTTTTGCTAAGCTATGTACAGGACAATGAAATTATAGTGACTGATTGTGATTGGGTCTTTGACATGGCTGAGACAGGGTAAACCACAGCCCACAGTGAATCTGGATACTGGCATTTATTTAAGAACAAGTGAGATTAGAGCTTTTACCTTACTTATCTCACATATACACTCGCATGCTCGCTCTCCCCCAGCACTGCATTCACCAGGTCTCAACTTCCCTTCCCCACAGGGGGGTGGCGTTACCAGCCAAGGGCACTGAGTGTCCCCCAGCATTCATCTTCCTGATCTCCATGATCTTCCCCACATGCCACATCTTTCCTCCAGCAGGATCTTCACCTTCTTCTTTCTGGCCCCGCTTTCTCCTTCTGAAACCACTTCTTTGGGGAACCCTTTTTTGAACAGCCTCCTCTTTTACCAATCCCCCAAGTCCCCTGTTTTCCTAACCTAAATAGTCTACATGCAGAGCAGTAGACTACAATGCATGAGCAGCCAAAAAGTTCAGTTTTGGTCATTCACCCCCTCACACATGTACACCCAATTATCTGCAGCCTGTTGGAATTCACAGTTCAAACTATTTTTTTGCCTATAACAGTTTCAGCTGGTGAAAATCAAACTCTTCCCCACAGTCAGCAGAGCTGTCCTGATTTCTGCCAGTTCAGCATCTGGCCCTGAGACACCTTGCCTACCTTCCATAGTTGGAAAAGGGGGCTTGAAATATTTTCAGGCACATTTGCTCAGCAGAAACCAATGCTAGAGGTGGAAAAGTCCTTTTCTTACTTGCGTGAGTATTTGTGTTGCTGTTTCACAACAGAAACATTATTTTTCTCATTAAAATCTTATGTACGATATTGTTTGAGCATCATGTAAAGCCTTCATATAAAGAAGATATACTGCTTTTCCTCTTCACTTTGCTTGTTTAGCTCAAGTTCTGTGTAACTACTTCAATGCAGGGGTGTGCCACTGAAGGTAACTTGAAATGCAATGCTTGCTACTCTCCTAGCAATAAAGCTACCTCTAGGAAACCCCAGCTAGAACCTGTTTGTGCGCTCTGCCCCATATTGATGCAAAAAGCAACATTGAAGGGAGAGCACAGACTGAAAGAGAGGAACATTTTGCAAACTTCCAAAGTAACCTTGTCAAGAATATAAGAAGTTACTTCACCTCCCTCCTGTCTGTATTACCTTCCAATATGTTGAGCTTCTGATATCTCCCCCTTCTTAACATTTTTTTCTGTGGTGAATTAAACCACTAAAATACAATGGCAGAAAGATTTGGAGTTTAATGTTTACATGTCTTGTCTCAAACTTTGGCAAGTGTCATTCATTCCCCCCTGCCCCACATTTCTTCCTCGGGCAGTTTCACAGAATTGATAGAAAGAATTATTATGAGCCTGCATGGATCTTACACTGCACTTACACTGCATGTCACTAGTCAAATGAATCCTTGGAAAAATAATTTTAGAAACTTAGGAGATAATAGTGCTTAAAAGACACCTCTGTGTATGTGTGCAGACAGACAGACGTGAATTCCACTGCCCATGTTATGGGCTAAATGCATACTCTTTGGTCCAAGAGATTTATAACCACTTTAGCTCTGTTTGTCCCTGATATACCTGCCTTTTAGTGTATGGCCTTCATTGGCAACCTTCAGGTGAGAGCAGCCTCAGCTGAGCAGCATACACTAATCTCTGAGTTCCCCTGTGTGTGAATAATCTAAGAAAATAAAAGATTTGCCATTTTCCAATGATGTGAGCCAAGATTTTAAGTTTCTTTATAGGTTATGGAATTCCTGTCTCCCCTTTTGAGAATGCTTTGTCCCTGGGGTAGCATGCAGGATAATAGAGGTACAGAAGGGATATGACGGGTTGGGGGACCTGCTGGCATGCTGGGCATTAGGCTGTGGATTTCACTTTGCAGAGATATACAGGTGACAAGAAAGGGGAATTTACTTGGAAACTCCTCCTTCTCCTGGTGCAACAGAAAGCTGAAATGTATTGGGTTAAGGAGGGGGTGTCAGCTTCTGTTTGGATGACAAATTAAAGAAAGGCATGACCTAGGAGCTTTAGCTGAACTCGTATGCCAAGTAGGGAAGTCAGGCTGCAGTGTCTGTTTGTAGTTTGAGCCTTCCATGGTTATATGAACCACTGCAGAGAGAAAAAGCCCGCCCTGTGTATCGAGAGGTGGCCTTATTTCACATTTCTGTGGGTGATGCATGTGTATTAGTTGGTGATTCTACTAAGTCCCCTGAAATGGGGAGCAGCCCTGCAGCTGTCCTACCCCCATGGTGGCAGGAGTTGCTCACAAGTCGCTTTACCCATTGCTAAATAAAACATCTGGATTGAGCAGCTGGGTAATAATGAGTAACTGCCTCTGCAGAACCATGGTGAAGTGCAAGAAAGACAGCTCTTTGTCTCCCTCCAATGGCTAATTAATGTCAGAACTTACAGCTGGGGGTAGCACCCCTGCTCCACTCACACCATGGGCAAACCTTCCAGTGACTGCTCTTTTTAACCTCTGAATCAGCTGCCTAAACATTTATAACCAGAGGTTTGGAGTTGTAGCTTTGGAACCAGTCTGGAAAAAGGTGGATTTATATGCGCTAATACTTTAGGACAGGGTGTTTATTTGCCTAAGCTGAGACATGGCGTAGAACAGAGGGCTCCAGCCTCCCTCTCTGAACTGTAGTCACATCACACAAGGTCTTTCCCCCTTCATAAACTCATCTAGAAAAACCAAGCTGGTAAATACAGGTGGGACATATGAATTTCTACATCTCTTCTTTGATGAAAGAAAGCATGTGGGATTTTCAATGTTCAGTAGCAGCAAGGAGCTGGCATTTAGCCCTCATCAGAGACATATCCAACAGTACAGCTCTCCTCTGTGTCCTGCTGCTGGCACAGGGACCATCCTGCAGCATGCTGACCTGTCACTGCTGACACCTGGGCACCCTTGGGCTTTGGGAGGGTTTGGTGCTCTGCCACCTGACCTCTGTGTGCGTGTGATCTGAGAAGATCACAGCCTGCAGAAATACAGCCACAGGCAGAAACAGAGGTTTGGTACAGCTCTGACTGTTCTGAACTAGAGATGGGCAGACCGTGAATCAATGCAGGCAGAGAGGCACTGTGAGAGCAACAGGGCGCTGCGGGGAGAGAGGGGCTGCTTTCTGCCTCTGCTTCTGACTTGTGCCAGCAGGTCAAAGTACTATCTGCACAGACAGGAAAACAAGTATTATCAAAAGACACTTCCAAATAAAAATGCTGCAAAAGACACATCCAAAAGACACCTTAAAAAAAAAAAGTTGAAAGGTAAGAAACCTTGCCTAGAGATGGCCTGCAGTGTCTGTAGCCAGCATCTCTGCATCCTACTCTCCTGTCCAGAGCCCAAGCGGCTGGATGGATGGGGAAAGAGGATAGGATTGACTACATCTCAAGGCTATAGCTCAGCTTGACTTTGTGCCCTTAAATTCACAGGAAATCCCTGTAACAGCTCTGCTGCTGCACCTCTCTGTCAAGACAGGAGTAAATGTCATCATTAACATGTTCCAGCCAGGAAGTCAAGGCAATAACACGCAAGGTGTCAGCAGAGCTGAGAGGGGAAGCCAGTACTCGTGGAGTCTAAACCTAGCACTGACCCACACAACCATGCTAGTGCTGACCCAACAACTCCTCTGCCCAAGGGTCTTGTTCCCGTCACCTGTGACTAACAGCACCTTGGAGGCTGGAATCACATTGACGACTGAAGGCTGCAAAGCTTCGTGGTGCAGAAGAAAGAAGTGATGAATGTGCGATGGATCCTTCAGCAGTGCGGTTTGTGGCTGTTACCTGGGAGGAAAAAAGGGAAGTTCAAAGCAAGATGATAAAGCATATCCCTTTTATCCTTTTGCACACTTCTATGGGGAAAACCCTCATACTACAGCTCTCAAGATGATGAAGCTCCTCCCATAAAATTACTGGCATCCCTAGTCATTCATGTGTAATTATAAAACTGTGCTTATATCACAAGGCAGAACTGTTAGTTTGTTTCTTAAAAAACCACACACATATATGTGTATATATATACCATAAGATGTGTCATTAAAACCCAGCTGTATATGAAATATGATGGTTTCTCCAAGGATAACCTACATCCATTGCATAGTACATATAGCAGGGCACCACAGTTACAGCGCTATACAAGATAAGCATGCAATAAACTACAGCAGAGCTGTCTCTGGTATCCCTGTCCAGGGATGATCTTAGAAACTTGAATTCCCTTTAACTGTTACAGGCAGTGGAGATGAGATATGGCGTAACCAGGAGCAGAAAGTTCATGTTGCAACAAAGGTCAGCTGTTCCAAAGCCATCTGATAGTTTAATGGCCATTTGGGGGACAAATTGGAATATTGCCAAACTGAAAGGCATGACCAGGAACAAGACCCAGGAATTTTTCCTCACTAGAAACTCATGCTTCAAGGAGATGATCTTAGGAAGTCTAAACTAAGGGTTGATATGCTTGCTTTCTTCCAATTATTTTAAAATCACACTCCTGGATAGGAGATTGGTTTTTTTATTTACCTCTTGGTGACAGGCCTGTTAAGCCCAGCCACAGGGCATGCTCTGAGAAAGTCAGATTGTAAATTCTCTCCCAGACCACATTAGTAAACAAATAAACAAATAATCCATGAACTGACCCATATTCTTATTCCAGCCTGAGTTGCAAATTAGTCTTTGCTTGTCTCTCCATCGCCAGAATTAGAAGACTCTTTACCCCATTGCACAGCTGGCAGAGCAGTAGAGAGCCACAGGTAGAGAACATCTCAAGGTACCAATCTCAAAGCTGCTTCTTCCCCTACCCTAATTTTCTAATCTCCTGGCTAGATCCTAATGAAATAGTGTGTCCAAAGGGAGATGAATAGGAAAAAAAATTACAGGGGCAGAATTAAGAGCTTAGTCCATGCTTGCAGTTGCAGTGATAATTTACACTTCTGGAGGAACATTTATCTACAGTTAGTGTTCTGCAATACTAAGTGATGCCAAGAAAACTTTGATCAGCTCCCTTTAGGACAACTTAACTTTGAAGAGAGCTGTTCTTACAGCAAACATTTATTTTTACTGCACTATTGGCAAAGGACACTAAAGAGTTATTGTGTCTGATTGATTTCTCTCGTGCTTTTGTCAGCCAGATTTGTTTATTCCTAGCACCCTGTTCTAAGCAAAGACTGTTTTAAAGGATTTAAATTAGCAACAAGAGTATGATATTCATCTGTCTATGTGGACAGCATCACCATGACCACCAAATTTTTGTCCTAACCCATCTTTACACAGTTAGAAGTTGCTACCAACAACCGGCTATCATAAGTTGAGTTCTCAGTGGTTTCTGTTTGATTGGTAAAGACATTGCTATTTCTTATCATCTGAAAGGAGGTGAAAAACCTTGATGTTGTTTTTCTTTGTCAGTGAGCAGCAGAACTGTTAGTGCATCCTAGTAAGATGTTTTTTACTGAGTTACTCTGAGATGAAGCAAACCTTATTTCAGTCACAAAGATCTCTCAACCAACTCTTGTGATCAAAAAAACCCTTTCCATTCACCAGCTTGGAATAACACCATGGCACTGTTCCGAGGTCAGTAAATCACTGGTCAGTTCTTGACATACCCAAAACAAGATATAAGAAAGCTATTACAGCCAGAGCTCAAAGCGCCCATCACTGTGGTTATTACTGTAGAGACTTATGACTCCAACTGGAGAGATCCATCTCTGTCCCCAGTGCTGGCTAAGATGGCAGACATCTTATGGTAATGATTCATTTCTAAAGCGAAGTGATAGAGACTTTATTCCCATTGGAAAATGCTAATTTGTTATATGCAAACCACTTCACTGAAACATGCTGCCTGTAACTTCAGAACTGGAAAAGCTTCAAAAAACTGAAATAAAATGTGAAAATGGGGTCAAAACAATCTATTTGTAGCATTTAAAGCAGAATGATTTAATGTTTCATTCCTTTTGGTTTCTATTTATTTATTTATTCATACAAAAATATAAACCAAGTCAGAATGAAAAGTCTGACCCATGTCAAAAGGAATGAATCCTACCTCTAGATTTTTCCATCATGATTTAAGGGGCAAGATTTTGGCTTTGTAAACTCAAACCTTTAAGATTCACCCTAAATAGATTAAAAAAAAATAAATTTTTCACAACAATATTCACCAGAACTTGGACCTGAAATGGATGACTGCTACTGGGGTGGATTTTCTTTTCCCCTTTTAATCAGACTGAAAGACAGAGTAACCTTTATTTTTTCTATATTCTGCATATCTGTGTTAGTTTTCCTACCAGCTCAGTGTCTGAAGCAGCAAGGAAAATGAATATATTCTTTCATGTAGTTAACCATCTGTATGTAGTAGGGAGAATTCCAATTGTCCAGAGGACAATGTGCATAACATTTATTTTAAAATAAGAAGTTAATCTCTTCCTTTGCAAGATTAAAAAATCTCTCAGTCCTACAGAAATAAACCCTTTCATCCATGGCATGCATACCAGAAAAAGGCATTTCAGCACAATATTAAGCTGAAAGTCCTGCTTGGGTTATGTGACATTGGTGATTGTTATATTTGCTTAGAGAAGCACCCCTTTGTCGAGATACAGATTTTAGACTGGCAGTTAGGAGATATTTTCAGGCAGGTAAGAGAAGCCAGGTTAAAGAAACAGGAAGGCAAGGCTCTCTTCAAACAACAATTTCCTCTTATTAATGCTGAGAGCATCCCAGATGGGAGGGTTGTTGCATAATGCTCTGCACACACAAAGACACAGTTGCAGCTATTATTTGGTCCCCGAGTGACTGGAACAGAAAAGTGCCATTTTCTGTTTGTGGCAGTACAGCAGCAGCGCAGCACCACAGATCATAAAGCACTTTGCAAACACTAAATCACAAAACATACAAGCGCAGACAGTATCTTATCCCAGCTTTCTCGGAGCACAAATTAGGGAGCCAGTAAGCCCCTGTCTAATGTATCTGTAACTATGTACTACAGCTCATTAAAGCAATTTTCAGTGAAGTTAGACTTGTTGCTTCTGAATGATAGAACCCCAGCAGAAGAACCAGGGAAGATATTTTGTAGCCATTAACAACAGAGGACCAATGATCGACATTAAATTGCTGAGGCCAAGAAGTAGCAACACTTTTGCCTATGGCTGTGGCAGGCTGCCCTGTTGGACTATTGTAATCCTCCCTGGGCAGGACCAAGAGTTTTCAGGAAGGCACAGCTGATGGTGCAGCATAAGTAGTCAGTCCTTCAAAACCATCTGAAATCAAAATGACTGCATTGCAGGACTTTGACAGAAATGTGATCTTCCAGACAGTTAGAGAAGACAGAGCTCTTTGGATAGGGATAGACCCAGGAGGAATATAGGACCACAGAGGCACCTGTGTTGAGACAAGCAAGAGGATGAGGTAAGGTTGTCCTAGGAAAGTGCTATCAAGTCCAAGGTTACCAGCTGCCACATGGCTGAGCCATGAACAGGTTGCAAGTCTTCAGAGTTAAAATCCAGTGCTTTAGTCCCTAGATGACACGTCTATGTCAGGAGGAGGGCTATGTCTCGCTCAGATGTCTAAATCCCTTTTGAAATGCAGAAAATGCCTAAATTACATCTTTTGCCCATAAGCAACACCTGCTCATTTAAACCAGGAATTTGAGTATTTACAGTCTGATTTCCTAAACACTAGGCTAGCATGCTTAGTTATTGGCTAGGTTTAAACCACAACAAGGGCAAAAGTGGTACAATATGTTAGGACACACTTTGAACAGGAAAATTTTTTGACTATTTAGTTTTGTCTGAAAGCTGATTTCTGAATTCAAACTATTGCCCCCAACCATATGGTCAGTATTTAATGCCTGACATACTGTACAGTATGTAAAAGCCATCATACTTCAGAACTTTAAAGGAAACTCAGGAAATCTGTGATATGGTGAAGAGTGCCTGGTCTGCTGAGGAGCTCTGTATATCATATCTCTTTTTGCTTCAGTTTCTTCCTCCGAAAAGAAAAGGCATTTTTTTACTGATCTCCTTTATAAAGAGCTCAAGAACTGAAAATTATTATTAATACATAAAAATACCCCTATCTTTGGCAAAAAAAAAAAAAAAATTGCAGAGTTGGGCCTGTAGGTATTGTTCCAACTAGCAATTTACATCTCATTATTTTCTAGAATATTAACTTTTATCATACCGCATATTCTCCTTACACTGTTTCCTTTCATACGTAGGTTGACTGTAATACAAAATCACAGGAAAATCTCTCTCGTTTGGTTCAAATTAATTACGCAGTAGTTCAGGGATTTTGATAAATTGATACTTCACCCCCATCATCTCTGGACCTGAAGAGGATGGAAGAAAGAAAGATGAGATTTTCTCCTTAATGTTTTGCTTTACAAATGAGAAAAGAAAAGTAATTATTTTGCTTCCGTTACATGCAGTCCTTCTAAGGCAAACCATAAATGGCTGTGCTACTGATGTTGGGGCTCACAAGGGTGATAGAGACTTTACTTCTGAAAGAGTCAATTCTCCTTCAAATGAAACATGATACTACATTTGGAGAAAAAGGACACAAGTTCTCATTCTGACCTCCTTGGGTAACTTTATAGAGGCACAGTTACCCGTGGTACATGGAATGTCTCAGTGTTTCTGGGTTATTTTCCTTTCACAGGCATGGCCTCCATCAGTTATGGATCATGCTGTTCACTGGAGCAACAAGACAGGAGGTGACTGCCCTGTCCCCCTCCCCAAAAGGAGCATTTTGAGCACATGGCCAGCAGCAGAAAATGTTGATGTGCTTTTGTCCTGATTTTGGCTGGGATTGAGTTGATTTTCTTTCTAGTAGCTGGTATAGTGTTATGTCTTGGATTCATTATGAGAAGAATGCTGATAACACACTGATGTTTTCAGTTGTTGCCAAGTAATGTTTAGACCAAGTCAAGGATTTTTCAGCTTCTCATCCCCACCAGCAAGAAGGCTGGAGGGGCACAAGAAGTTGGGAGGGAACACAGCCAGACAGCTGACCCAAATTGGCTATGTGATGTCATGCCCAGTATATAAACTGAGGGAGTTGGCCTGGGGGGGGATAAATTGCTTCTCAGGAACTAACTGAGCATCAGTTGGTGAGTGGTGAATAATTGCATTGTGCATCACTTGTTTTGTATATTCCAATTATTTTATTATTATTGTCATTTTATTATTGTTATTATTATTATTATCTTTATTATTTTCCTCTTTTCTGTTCTGTTAAACTGTTTTTATCTCAACACATGAGTTTTAATTTTTTTTTTCCCAATTCTCTCCCCCATCCCACTGGGTGGGGGGGAAGTGAGTGAGTGGCTGCAAGGTGCTTAGTTGCTGGCTGGGGTTAAACCACAACAGCTTTTCAAATGGATCAACCTTGTAGCTTTGCAGGGAACTCTGCCAAATCTGGCCTACTGCTTATGGGCTCAATCCAGCAAGATGCTAAACCCACAGCTGAAGGTGCTAAGGGTGGACTCACAGGAGCAAACCTTAGGCTCACTGACAATTTGGTCTTAGTAAAAGGAAAAGGCTGTCAAAATCCCACTTTCCTAATTTTAAGGACCGGATTCACCTGCTGAAAATCAGAATAGCTCAGCTGATTCAAAATAAGCTTAGCAGTTTAGCAGATTGTCCTTATGCTTCTTTGAAAAATTTTTTTTAATCAACATTTCCCATCTCTCCTGTCTCTGTTTTTTTGTAAGTCTTTCATTCAGCTTGATGCAGCAAGATAATTTACAATGCTGCAAGCATCACAATTAGCATGATACTAATGTATAAAGAGAGTTTTGATATTGGTAATCCTCCTGGCCACCTGAGGTGTCTTTTGCTGATCCTTTTTCACCTTTTCATTTTTACAAAGGTGTGTGTACACATGTGTATACACACAGGTGTGGAAGACAGTTATCTGTGTATTGAAAAGTTGTTTCATAAAATGATTTTTTTTCCTGGAAAACATATTTTATATGCTCAATAATCATTCAGATGCTCACCATTATCCCCCCTTTTTTCCCCCTGGATTATCAAAGATAGAGGCAGCATTTTATCAGAATGGAGAACTACAAATTGGCTGTTTTCCCTGTTACATTTTCTCTGAAACCCTTTAAAAAATAAATTAACTAATAGATGGGGCTAGAGAGAGGTGGGTTTTTTGTCACAAAACATGTGCTGTCTCTGCACACACTTTTACAGATGTAGTATGTCAGAGGTGTGCAGCCCAGTCCTTTATTGCTGCAGATTAATTTGACACCAAGAATGGCGTGCCTTGTAAATGACAGTAATGCTTTCAGGAGATGCTAAAAAGTCTTTATGTGCATTAATGAACAAACCGGAGCCCTTCAGCAGCCTCTGATAGGAAGACAATCATTATCACAGCTGGATGAACTAAGGCATGGACAAACTGAGTTGTCACTGTCACACAGACAGTGGAAAGGCTGGGACCGCAACCCCCACCACATGCTGATTTATCCAACCTGGGTGTTACTTACTGCATCAGTCAATAGCCCCATCTACCACACTTTCAACATCCCATTTTCAGACCCCTAAATATTTTCTAGCAGAACAACGATTCCAGCAGAACAGATTTAACCTTAATGATTTTCTTATTTAGTTTTTGTTGGTTCCATTAAAGATGCAAAACAGATTTAGTGTCAACAGACAAAATGAAGGATCCCTCTGCCAGCTAGACAACATATATCCTCCTGTTCCAGAGCAGACCTTAGAGGGAAAAAAGTTGTTTGTCTTTGAAATGGACCATGGTAGTAGACTTCGGAAATCTCCTATGTTTAGCTGCAGTTTGCAGTAATATCGCTGCTGGGATAGCTCATTCCTTCTCTCCAGACAGGAATGGAGGGTACTGCTTTCATGGCCTCTGTGATAAATGAGTGTGTACAAATTCCCAGATTCTATTCAGAATGGTATTTTCAAATGTAAGGTTTCCTGTTAAAAAGCTAGGCAGTTCATTTTGTCGCCTCTGCTTCAACTTCAACAGAAGCAGAAAACTCATTTCTCTGTTTGAATAAATTTAATTTAAAACAAGAAAAAAAGCAATTCTCCTTACAAAATGAGGCATTTTGTTAAAGCGGAATGTTAGAATGAAACCCAAAGTTAATTCAGGAATGGCTATGATTTCTTTCTATTATTTATTTTTACTGCATCAGTTATATGCAGATTGGAGGCACTTCTCAGCAAGTATCAATGGGGAGAGCACTAAGGACATCACAGGTGCTTCAGGGAAAAATTCACACCTGGGAAAGAGCACAGACATCACTGAACCAAACTGCTGTGGAACTTCAGCTGGTGTTTTGACACCCCAGCTTCTCAATGAGATCTTGAAATGGCATAAATCACTGAAGTTGATGATAGTATCAATAAACTGGGGTGAATCTTAGTCTTTGATGTTCTACTTGTAACAACACCTCCAACCTCTGATGAGGAAGTGCTGCACAGGTTATTCCTGCAATGTCTTCAATAATTTAAATCTATGTAGTTAATTGATTCCTTCCATTATTTGAATAATTTTTATTTAATTACCATTACTTTTATCTATATCAAGTGTTTCATTTCCTACTTATTATTATTCTTATATTTCTTATTTATGCAGTGTTCTAAGGCCCAGTTTCTTTTCTGTAGCATACCAAAATAGCTCAAGTTAAGCCAAGTTACAAATATTTACATCAGGTGACTGTTTATCTTGTATGGTCTTTTACTCAACATAAAAATGAGAGGTGGAAAACAGCAAGTGGACAATTTTGCAAATTGCAAATCTGTGCATTCCTGATGCTGCACACTCCTGTTGCTGGTGCAGAACAGACCACATGGATATCTTTCTGCAAGGTCTCATATTTCATATGCTTTCTGAGTTGAAACACCTCTCTTTCCTCTCATTTTCCTGAATATTGTGAGGCACATGAACATTTTGATTTGGCCTATTTGCCTCAAAAAGATGATTTTTTTACTAGTGAACAAAGCTAGGGTCCTTTGCTTAGATCTCTGTAAAACAGGCAGCCACAGCATAACCAACCTATTTGCTTTCTATGTTAGACATTCAGAGGATGATATGGAATAGTACTTCTATCCAGAAAGATATTCTCTGTATATTTGTGATAGTGGTGGAACATATTTTCAGGTTAAAAGTATACTGGATAAAGACTCAGAAGACTTGAATATAAGACCTGTTTTTCCAATTGGCAGTTGTCAATTCACTCCTTGTGTTCACCACTCTGTACCTTAACTTTCCTTCTTACCTACTATCATCACATGACTTTAGCCTCAAAGCTGGTTGATGTAGGAATCATCTCCTAATACAACTATGACACAACACACAGAGAGGCTTTTCCTACATTGTAATCTCTTCTCATTTACTAATAAATCAAAATTTCTGTTATGGTCCTACCAAAACATCCTAGATATGTTGGATAGGGACATGAGGCAAGGAGGTTTCCAAGTCTGATTTAACTGCCTTATAGCGAAGTGAGCCTGAGCCATGATGAAGGTCTTTCTCTAATACTGATCACAGCTCATTGTGCTTTCAGTTTGCTTTCTGATTCCAAGCCCTGAATCATCACCACACCTATTCCATACAACTGTCTAGAAGAACCAAATGCAGATGGGAGGACAATTTAAAATAATTAGCTAATCACAGTTAATTTTCTTGGTATTTACTGCAATAACATTAATTTTGATGAACCTCTCCGTTATTAATGTGAATGTCAGAAGTGCTTCTATAGCATTTCCACTTGGATTCCATATTAATTAACTGGGCTGTTAATCTAAAATGTTACTGCGGGAATATAATAGAACATAACCCAGTGAGGGGAAAAAAAGAAAAAAAGATCTCTTAGTCAACGGGAAAGTATGAAATTAAAAAAAAAGAAAACAAACCCCGAACATGAAATGACCTTCTCTCACTAATTTCTCAGCTATAGTGACGTTTCAGTACCTTGGACAGAGTCACGGTCCCGTAATGGATTCCATTTACCAGTCTGCAACGTGATGATACATGGCTGGATTACCATTTGAACTCATCCCTCTTTACATGTAATAGACACAAATTGCATTTATCCTTGCTTTATAGCCCACTTTAGTGCCATCATGGAAAAGAGCCTTAGAATAAATGAGAGCAAACCCACATTTCTTATCCAGTTTTCAAAACGTGGACCAACTTGATTTTTTCTTAAGGAGTTTGGAGCTTACCAGAGTCTCCAAATAAAGGATGACAAATCCATCTGTGAGAAGCAGTATGTCAGGTTTCTGTAGCATGAGAGCTGGACAGTTAACATCTCCTCTGATTTCTGTCCAGCGCCCCTAATCACCCTCTTTATGAATTTTCTATATTGCAAGCAATGACCTGGGAGCACTATATAATTCACTAACTGAGCCAGATCTGTTATACTTTCCTTTTATGAGCCATCCCATGCCCTGCTAACACAGATTATCCCAGAGAATTTACATTCCAGGAAAAAGCACTCTTCACCTCCTTTATTTTATTTTTTTTAAACCCGGGCTGAGTGGGATAGAGATGGATTAGAAGCAGCACTGTGAATGTGAGTTAAAATGTGTGCTATTTCCTAGTACTCTGATTGAGATACCCCTCTCTCTCAGACTTTGGTGTTATCATACATTTTCATTGACATAATCTAAATTTTCCTCCTATTCCATCTCTGCAAGCCAGGAGGACCCCTTGCCAATGATTCCTTCAGACCCACTGTTCCCGTTCTCTGGATCCTCCTCCTGGTGCCCAGCTGCAGTGCTGAAGGCTCCGAAGACCCAGTACCATTTTGTATCCCCCCATGGTATCACTGTAAACCTCTCAACTGCACCCCTTGTTTGGTCCTCACTTTCAACGCACCAGAAAAACCTTTCTGGCACTGGCTTAGGACTCCCTGCATAAACTGTACCTCCATGTCTCAAATCCCTGAGTCATTTCCTTTACATTCTGTCTAACATACTCATCTCTTGTCTCCACTCATGTGCCTCCATCTTTTTTTCTTGCCTGTCTCCAAGCTTCAGTCTGATTTTTCCTTTCTTCCTCTATGTGCATAGCTGACTATGGAAGTAAATAGAAACCCAGGTATGGCACCCACAGGCCTTGTTCTGGCTGCCTGTTCTGGCATGGTCTTGGCACTCACAACCACCTCATCACAGCTGGCTCTGATGGCCAGCATAGATTTGTGCCTCCTGTCCTATAAAGCAAGTCCTATACACAGCTCCTCTGTTTTTTAAAGAGAAACTTCTGCTTAGAGTACTATTTGAAGTGCTAATTTTAGTGAGCCAGTTAACTTTTCCTCACAGACAGAAGGTGGTCCATGTGCCACCCTTGCTCAGAAATGTGTTCCATGAGATGTCTGCCTGGAGGGGTTTGGCTCACACTTTCTCTTGAAAGATTTGAAGTTGCATACAAATGCACGTGTATGGTTTTGACTCGAGAAGAGTCTATATAACTGATTTTCTGTGTGGTTTCTTCTCAGGTTTGGGAAATATCAGCTTTCTGCTGTGTTCAAACAATACCCCATCTTATATGGAAAAATACAAGTGTGTTTAGTGTCTGTCATGCACTGACTTCATCACAGGCCTGGTGAAAAAGAGTGATGAATAAGTGAGAGAAAACTATGAAAGCATAATCAGTCTTATCTGACCCTCCTAACACGTCAGTGGTGAGGAATTATAAAGACCCTTCTCCTTAGTCTCAGCCTCTAAGATCACAGACCTTGTCAGTCAAGCCTGTCATACTCAGGGTTGCTAAACATGTTACAGTGTTATGATGATGTAACAGATGGCAGGGAGCAAGACACCAAAGGAATTTGATTATATCCTAAGGAAGCTACTTTAAAATATGGCAAATGCACCCCTAAATCTCATTTCACATATTCATCCAGGCCTAACAGCAAAATACTCTGTAACAGCTCAGCAAGAACATTAGTGAAGCTCAGAAAATTAAATGTTGCAAACTGCTTTGCCCACCTCTGATAGAAGGTACCACCTATGTGTAAAATAACCAGTTTTATGATACAGATGGATTTCTTAAAGAGAGAAGCAAGAGCTGCCAAGCGTGTTAATTATTAGGGAAAAGATATAATGATGATTTTCACCTTCAGTGAGATAGACTGGATCAACTGAGCTGACGTCTCACTGCTTGAGAGGGGATTTTATTTTAAAGAAAACAACCTTTCTACTCACTGTGATCTGTCCTCATCACTTCTTATGATCCTTACAGAGCTTCACGTGCCAGCTGAGGATGTGGTTTAAGTTGCGTATTTCCTGCAAAAGCAGAAGAGCCACATCAATTTGCAATAGCCAAAATCTGTCTGTTTTGCCACGTTGTCCCTCACAATGTTGTATAGCAGGCTTTGCAGCATTGTCACCTCACAGTTTTATTAAGAACCTTGTTTTCATGACTGTTTCCTGCATAGAACTTAATGTTTTGAATTCTTCTATTTTATGAGACACCCCTTTTCATCAAATGATTCACCTTAACAGCATTGATACAGGGGAAAGTTTCATTGCAAAAGGCCCCAAATTGGCAGTCAATTTCACCTAAAAGCATAGAGTTCTCATTCTTTAAGATAGAGAAATAGCAATTTAAGCCTCACTTGTGAATACTTTGGATTTTCAATCATCGTTTGGCATTGCTGTTTCCAACGAGGTTTCTCGGGCTGACTGGGAAACTGAGTCAAAGACAGAGCAATTAGCCAAAAGGATTCAAGGGTGTCAGTACACTCAGTGCTGGTATGAGAAGGCTGGGACTATCCAGAGAGAGCAACCAGCCACTCCAATGGCAGCCCACTGCCTTGGTGCCTGACAGTCCTCAAGGCATTAATGCATCCTTACAGGGGAGCAAACAAGGTCCCCATGGAGAAATCCCTCAGTAGATTCAACCCCTTAACTGAGTAGCTGAGAATCGCCACCCGGAATAAGAAGGAAAGTGCATTTATTACACTCCTTGCTTTCAGCTTTCTCATTTTGCTGCCCCATTTTCAGCTACCAGAAAATGCCCTTTCTATCAGCATATTACTGCTCAGACATTGTGTAAAGTGCTGGGGAACAGACTGAACATAGCCGAGAGCTTATTAATGATGGACTTAACCAATTAATAAGCAAGTTTTCTGTGCTGTCTGAAAGCCAAAGCAGGTGTATTTGGGGCTCCTGTTCCTCTTGCTCATACTATATTTCCTCTTTACATCTGCATTGTGGGGTCTCCGATTCATGGCTGTTTTATAAAATGTTTGCATATACACTAATTAAAAAGGATTTATCAGGTTGAGCTCATGATGACTGAAGGATCCGTTCTCCCTTGGCAAGGTCTGAATATTTGAATAGCTCATTAATGCTCCTGCTTTTTCTCTTTGTAAGAGGAGACTGAAAAATGAAAGAAGGGGATTTGCTGTGCAGCTTTAGATGAAAGGTTGCTTCATTTATTTTTAAAGCTGTCTAAAGGGGTTAAGCCCTACTCTGATTTACACCAAAGGGCAACTTCTGACTCCCCACCAAAATAATTCCTCATTTACAT
Source organism: Buteo buteo (assembly GCF_964188355.1). Classification (NCBI taxonomy): domain Eukaryota; kingdom Metazoa; phylum Chordata; class Aves; order Accipitriformes; family Accipitridae; genus Buteo; species Buteo buteo. Next base: position 57,195,633 of record NC_134174.1, read on the forward strand.
TGGCAGGCACCACTTATATGCAAGATTTCTTCAATGTAAACAAGAGAAAATTTTATCTGAGCTTTTTGCCTTTTGAAGGTGTAAAATTGACACAGATCTTCTAAATCCATATGAATCAGGAGTTACCCTACTTGACTTGGTTGTGATGTAAGTCAGACCATCATAGCCTTCAAATTACAGGAAAATACCCTCGTTTCTGCCACCTGGGCATTTGGCCCTTGTGTTAAAAAAATGCCCAGGACTTAATTTTCCTCTTATTCTGCCACTATGCACGCCATTCCCCCCTCCCCGAGTTACTCCAGGTTTACATTGCCACAGGTGAGATTCCTGCATCTTCAGAACTGAGGAAGAGTAGTGCCCAAATAATAATAGTTACCAGTTTCAAAGTAGTTTAATATATCCAAAAACATACACATATATTTTTAAAATACCTCCTATCAGTGCTAATCTTGGGCACTTGGCTGGATTATTATCTCATGAAGATTATATCCCTGAGAGCTTTTAGTGCCCACTATGTCTTCCTTTTTTTTCTTTCCAAAGTGCTTGAAAGATCCCACTGAGTCAATTACACACAGTATCTCTTAATAATGTCCTCTTCCTGGCACATCATTGTTTTCCTTTATGTTTATTTCAAAAGGTTAAATTAAACAAGAGAGTAGAGATAAATCCACATTATGAATTATAAAAAGTTACCACATGCTCCTGAGAATGCCCAGAATTTTGATGGGGAGGATTTAGTGAAGCAGTGCCCTGGGGAAGTCAGTGCTAGAGAAAGCCAGGATTGTTAAAGCTGGAGGAAAGCAGGGTGTATGAACTTTGCTGTTTACAAGTTCATTTTTCCTGCACTGGGAGGCTGGTGCCAAACACCCTCTTGCTTGCTGAGTCTGACAGTTTGTTTCATTTGCCTGCAGATACCTGTATTACGTAGCAATTGAACTGATTGCCAAAGTAAACAGGGGAGAATCCCCAGTGCCTGGGAATCTTTAGGAAAAGATTAGTTTAACACCACTCAGGACTGGTTTAGGAGCTGACCCTCCTTTCGGAAAGGTGATCCTTCGAAAACCCTCCAGCAATGTGATTATCTGAAATTCTGCAGCACACATAGGGAGGAGACACATTCGTTAGGAGAGAGAGAGTGCTGCTCCATGGGAATAGCAACAATGACCATTTGAGTACTTCTGTTAAATCCCATAGGCTTTCCTGGTGCTAGAGGGGTACCACACTTCTTCTGAATGAAAATTTAGCAGGCATCCTCTTGACCGTGTAGGGCTGTAATGGAGACTCGATTCTCCAGGGCACCAGTATTGCAAATTCTAAACTAACTAATTCCTAAAATACACAAGGGTGTAATATAAGAGCATGGCTCAATTCCCCTCCCCCTTCTAACCAACATATCAAATGGTTTGTCCTCTGACTTCAACCTACTTACATTACCTTGCCATATAAATTCAACTAGATCCAGTGGGTAAATATAACCAAGCATAAATCAAGACAGCCATCAACAGCCCTACAGTAATATGTGCTGGCATAGCTTAGGGACTATTCCCTTTCACCTCTTATCTTAAGCTTTATCATTGCTTCACTGTGAACTATGAAACAACGGCCACATTTCTCACACCAGATGCAGTTGCATCTCAGTGATGAGTGAAATATTCCTCATATAGCCTTTGAGTAAGTACATAAAGCACCTTATGAGCCTTCCAGATATAAAAGGTAATATAAAAGGAAATAGTAATATGGCCACATAAATATTAAGGGAAAACTGGCATTTCTCTTTTATAAAAGCAATATTCATTCCTGACTTAATATTTTCTAGAATATACAGAAAGATAAAATCCACATGCCCACATTTTATGGCTATATTCTTGTCTACAAAATTTCACCTGCAGTTTGCTCACACTCCTCATTTCCTCCTCCCCTCCTCAATAAATCATTAAAAGCAATGGGGCTTGTAAACCTGCTGTAGTACAGGACTCCCTGAAATTCTTGTGAAAAAAGGTCACGAAGGAGAGGTTTGTCCTGAGAGGTAAGTGGTGCATGTGAGAAATGAAAGGAAAAACCTCAACTTTTTATTCTGCAAAAAAGAACAGAGTGCTGAATGTTAGGAGCAGGCAGTAGCGATGAATGTCAGGCAAAGTGGGCAATGAACTATATTGCATATCTCTAAGAGTATGAGGGGTAGCCAGCAACTTATGCAGGTCATCATTGCTTTATTGTCCTATTTTCTGCTTTCCCATTGCACGTACCACCTGGAACTGATGAAGTCTATGGCCAAACAAAAAAACCAAATGAACAAAATAGCCAAAGCAGGGCTTTCCTTGCAATAGGGATAAAGCAAATTTGCCACCTGGTGTAAAGTGATATTGTCTAACATAAATTGGTATTGCCTGTCACTTCAGAGGTCTCTGCTGAAATTGCAACAAAATGACTATCTGGCCCCACTTTCATCCTCAGTGACACTTCATTAGAAGTACCAGCACTTCCATTTCCAGTTTCTTTTTTTGTCAGTAGTGTGTCATGAGGAAGATGCCTGTAATACAGAATGGGATGTGGGGTTATGACACTTAGCCTTAAGCATGTGCACAAACTGGTTTTGATTTCCATGTCTGTGTCAGGGCTTAAATCAAATAATCTAGTTTACAGCCCTGTGGAAGATGAACTGGTAAAGGCTGTGATGGATCATTTGAGTCAAAGATAGTCTTTAGTCAAGACTGTATCCTTCCCTAACGACATATCCACAACAGCAGAGATGGACAGGACTAAACTGCCCCTGTCCCCACTGATTTTGGAAATGGCAGTATGGAAGAGCAGAGGGAGCTTGAGGTAGCAGCATCCCAACCAGCTCCAGTTGAGATGCTGCATAGTCACGCTCTCGCTGCTGTATCAGCCACTACCCCTGCAACAGGGACAAGACAGGTTCAGGAGGTGGATACTCAGCTGTGCCACGGGGGTCGAGAAGCTGGATCCCCTTTAGCTTTGGGACCTCTGCCATCGTTGTCTGAGCATGGGTGGAGGGGCCCTGAGAGAGGGAGTGTAGATTCAACTGTGGGAGCAGAAATGGTGCAGGAAGTAGCTACTAAAATTAAACGTGCGGAAGATCCCATCTCAGTGTTTCTCAGCCACACAGGTGAAAACCGCACTGCTGGGAATGAAGAGCCAGGGCTGGGCTTCTGCCACAGGGCAGGAGTGAGGAACTGGAGACACATGCTGCTGTTCTCCAGGGGTGAGGATGGCCACTTATATTTCAAATGAGGGTTGCGTGTCTTTTGCTTTGCTCCTTTCTCAGAAGGGGAGGCTATCAACCCAACTCTTCCCTTCTCACCTCTAACGTGGGCCTTAGGGTTTTAATGTACACAACAGGGGGAACTGTCATTTTGCTATCTATCTCAGCTGTCTGTTACACCAGGCCACTACTTGCTTTGTTTGAGCCTAGAGCTGTCTCTGGAGCAGTCCCTTCAGTGCTACTGGCAAACCAGAAGGTCTCAATTCCTGTGGCTTTGCATATTAACAAGGCTATTATACCTCCAAAATGACATAGTATGACCCGCCTCTTCTCATCCCCTGGGAAATCCTCCTTTGCAAAGAGACCCAAATTGTTTCATTTGCATGTGTAGTAAAAGTCAGGTCAGTTAGTAATTTCTGAGAACCTTGTGAATTTGCTGCATTTTACAAAACCAGCCTGAGTTTACAGATTTTTCTCCCTTGGAACCAATTATTGCTTAGGCTGGATTTTTTTTTATTATTCTTTGTTAAAGGGCAGCCTGCTTCTTTAAATACATCCTGTATCCTCCAGACCTGGATTCTTCAACACTTAGTTGTATAAGTCTGTTGACTTCTGTAGAATAACTCACCACAGAATACATATCTTCAGTCCATCTGCTTTATATTAGACTCTTTCTTCTTGGCCCACCAGGGCTAGTGCACTGTAGCGATTCCTTTCTTCTTGGTATACTCTTAATAATAATTTAGTGACTTCTTGGGTTTCTGAACTTGTCTTGGTCTTTCTAAACTTCTGCCTGGCTCAGGAAGATACCTTGATTGAGAGAAGACTTGAACCAGAACAATCCTAATACAATGCTGCCATATTTTAAGAAAATCCCTTATTCTTTTCTTAGGTTTCATGAAAACTAAGCAATTTCTAAGTTCCAATGTTTGGAGGGTGCTGGGAAGACCCTGTCTGCTCTTTTCTGCACTTTAGCTATGTTGCTTCTCCTGGTCTACCTGAGGCAATGGGTGCATCTGCAAAGTTCAAACGAAGCTGAAGTCAGACTTCTCAAATATTTCTACAGACAGGATGAAAGTCCAGCTAAAGCAACCTTGCCTATCCTTAATTCAATTAAGCCATTCTCGTGGGGGGTGTTCTCTGAGCTTTGGAAGAAGAAACTTGAGAGACCAAAGATCTGATCCTTTCAGAGTTTCTTGATATTCATGAGTTACTGACAGTGAATTAATATTAACCATGAGTAAAAGCTTGAAAATGAACTTTAAAAGCTGCAAATTGGCCCTGTTAATGCTTAATGATAATTTCCAAAATAACAGGTGGCTGATTGAGATCTTCAGCTGTCTTAAAAGGTGATAAATTATGTTAGTTCTTCTCCAGGAGCTGTTGAATTCCCATATTGCCCTCAAAAAACATGTCTTTTCCTGTTAGCTAATATTTCATGGGATGTCAGAACATTTATAAAAGGTGTCATATTGCCGAGTGGCAAATAGCTAAGAATGACAAAAACCATTAACAGTGAAGGATGATGGCCCCAAACTATTAAATGAAAAGATCAAGTAATCACAGAAATAATTGTTTACCAAATTTCCCAGTGAACACAACCAAAGTGTTATCTTTCCTAATTCAATCTGTCTTTTTGCAGTCACTATTTCTCCAGGTCTAGTATTTTCTCTAGGTGATTCTCACCAGTTCACCACTTTGCAAATGAGGTCCAGTTCTTCTAAGTCATTTTGTGCTGCTGCTTTATAAAAATAAGGTAAGCCTCTGACCAAACCTTTACAAATCATTCACCTTCCTGGTTCAAAAATCTTTGAAATTCTTCTTTGAGGAAACCTACGAGTGAAAATCACATACTTCCCCATACACAGACTGTTTATATTAAATGATTAGAGAAGACATAAGATCAGTGAGTGTCTTGAAAAGACATTATACAGGGATTATTCAAGGAAAGAAACATCTATCAGGAAACAAACAAATCCCTGACAATTGGTGAATTGATGTGAGGAAAACACTGTCACTTTACAGTTCAGAAGAAATCTGACTCCATTGATCCTACTCATTTTGTACTTCATAGAAGTATTACAGCTTGTTGGGATCAATAGTAGCAACTCATATTCTACCAGTCACAACTGTTATTGCAAGAAGCCCTTCATCAAAGGCAATCATGTTTTTCTTCAGAGCCCATGCATTATACAAAGAGAAACATCTGAAGTAAAAGTAAAACCCTATGCCAAAGTCAGCATGGTGCAAAAATGTCAGCCATTTGCAAACAGTCCCAACATCAGAAAAAAAGAAAAAAGAAAAAGGAATAAAAAGACAGAACATAGAAGTCTTTAGAAATGTCAGAAATATCCCTTTCTCAGCAATGATTAGATAGATTCTGCTACAGTTCCCTGACTGATAGCCAAATGGCAGATAGACTTTTTGATGCTGTGACTATATGTAGCCCTTCCTCCTGGCTTTCATTAGCAATAACAAAGGTGATTTCAAGGGTCTTCATTACATCACAGTTCAGGCCTCCTTTAGAAGTTGGGAAATCAACCAAAATCACCTGTATAAACTAGACTTTCAAATGTACTATTAATAAATTAAATCATTGGGTTCAGTTGTTATTGGGGAGGAGGTGTTGGGGGAACCCAAATCACATTTAGAAAATCTATTTCCCCATTGTCTTGTCTCTCAGCCACAGGTGAATGATAGCTTGAGTCATCTTATTTGGAAGGAATTTCTATAATAGCTGATTTTTATGTCTCTGAGGTAACGACATCCCACTGATATGTTGGTCCATAGGGACAGATTCCTCTGCTGTGGTGGTTGGCCATCATCAAAGCTAAGGCACGTGCTAATATCCCCAAAAGGTATGCTCCAGTGTCTTATTTACTAGTTGGTTTGGATTTGTGTGGTGGGGTTTTGGTAGCGGGGGAGAGGCTGTGGGTGTGTCTCCTGTGAGAAGCTGCTGGAAGCTTCCCCGGCTCCAAGTCTGACCTGCCTCTGGCCAAGGCCAAGCCCATCAGCGACGTGGTAGTGCCTCTGGGAGAACAGATTTAAGAAGGGGAACCTGCAGTGATTGGGGGATTGGAATGTGAGAGGACACCAACGCAGACACCAGGGTCAGTGAGGAAGGCAGAGGAGGAGGAGCGGGGGAGGAGGGGATGCCCCCGCAGCCCGCGGTGAGGCGGCAGGCTGTCCCCCCCAGCCCATGGAGGGCACCAGGGAAGCAGATGCCCACCTGCAGCCCGGGGAGAGAGGAGCCCACGCCGGAGCAGGGGGATGCCCCGAAGATGGCCGGGACTCCATGGGACTCCTGCTCCACACTGGAGCAGTCTGTGCCTGAAGATTGGCCTGCGGAAAGGATGCACGCTGGAGCAGTTCGTGAAGAACTGCAGCCCGTGGGAAGGACTCACGTTGGAGAAGTTCATGGAGGACTGTCTCCTCTGGGAGGGACCCCATGGTGGAGCAGGGGAAGAGTATGAGGAGTCCTTGCCCCGAGGAGGAAGGAGCGGCAGAGACAGCGTGTGATGAACTGACCCCAACCCCCATTCCCCATCCCCCTGCGCTGCCAGAGGGGAGGAGGTAGAGAAATGGGGAGTGGAGTTGAGCTGGGAAAGAGGGAGGGGTGGGGGAACGGGTTCTCAGGTTGGGTTTTACTTCCTAATTTCCTTGTTTTGATTTGATTTGTAGTGAATTAAATTGATTTTGTTTCTTCCCCAAGTTGAGCCTGTCTTTTCCCCATGACCATAAGTGGTGAGTGATCCCTCCCTGTCCTTGTCTCGACCCAGAAGTGTTTCTTTACATTTTCTCCTCATCCCACTGGGGCTTTGGGGGAGGAGTTGAGTGAGCGGCACGACACTAGTAAACAGTAGAAATAATGCAGAGCCACTGCCAAAGAGGAGAGCTCTCCTAATTAAAAGATCTTTTCTTTCTTCACCTAAAATACTTTTATCCAAAAGTTACAAACTACTGGGAAAGTTTTGGGTCACCATACGCCTGGGACACACTGGGCCTCCTTAGGTCAGTCTAGGCCTTTCTACAAGAAGATGACACATTTAATAATTCTCTGAGGTCTGTCCTCTAGTTCCTGGCTAATGTCAGCTGAGCACTTCTCCAATTCTATTCCTCTGGAGTTCTCTTGGAAGATGCTGCTCTTTACTCCATATGTCTAAAGGCAACAGATTTATTCCTGAAAAATCATCCAGAATTGCTCTTCCAGAAGAATCTTGCTTGCAGACTGCCACTATTGGACAGTTTTGGTTTAAATAATTATTCTTCCTTTCTTGTATCAGCTGTCATCTCCAATTGTATTGAAACCACTAAAAATTGCCATAAGATTTTTAATATATGCAGATTTATTTTTTTTAAAAACCCAATATGTCATTAGAATATGTTATTCTAACCCAGCAGATTTCACAAACCTATTGAATCATATCTTTTCTACTTTCCTGGACAATGCAACTGGCAGTTCAAGTGGCTAAAGTAGAAGAGACTATTAGACCACCACAGATATATCATAGGCATGAAAACTAAATGGAGTTGTTCCTGAGCTGAACCCACTAACCAGCTCTAACTTGAGGTAATCTTGTCTGGAAAGATACTGAAGTCTTCACACAAAGCCTTTCCAGAACTGCAGAATGTATCACTTACTTACCTTCATAATTTCTGCGAATGGCTACTCAGTTTCAGCTCTCAAAATCTTTGCCTTACATCTCATTCAGATATGTCCAGCTTTAAACTGCCAGCTCTCAGTTCTCATTAGACTTTTTTTGGATAGATTAAAGAGCCCTTTAGGACCTGGTATTTTCTCCTTACAAAGGTATTTACACAGACAATCAACACAGTGACCTTACAATTTGGGGTGCACATTTAAAAGTTTTACTGCTTAATTACTGGAGACAAGCAGCCAGGGATTTCATTGACTCAGGTGACCTTGTCATGGATCAGAGGCGATGGCAGTACAGCTGAAAATAGAAGCAAGCCTTTTGCGCTCTACTTGTGTGCATTGATCATAAGTTATCTGCCCAATAATATTCACACTTTGCTGGAGTACACAATCACCAGTGTATTGCATGAGATGTAATGTGTTGTGGTAACTAATGGAAGATAATTTCAGGGGGATGGGGAATTCAACCAAGAGGAAACTTAGAAGGAAGTTTGTCAGTTCTGCATTGAATTCCTCTGCTGCAACAGACTTCTGCTGTGATCTTGGGCACGTCACTTAAATTTTTTTGTGTTCCACCTAAAAATCTAGCCCTGACAATCCGTTGTGGTGAGAAGAAAAGATCACGAGACACTCGGATTCACCCTGCTGTAACAGCAGTAGTAACTTCAGAACAGCTTCAGTGCAAGGGAGGTGAAATAGCCTTTGTAATCCAAATTCATGTTATCTGGCTGGATCAAACGCCACTGCTCTGAGTATTTGCATCACAAAGTCTGGGTTGCTGCACGTGCATAAATATGAGACTCTGCTTTTAATTAAAAATAAGTGTTTCAATCCTTGTGTCAAGAACATGTGAACCATAATAGCTTAAAAACCAAAGTAATATTAATAAATACAGTTTTTTAATTTCATTTGCTTTTTGCCTCTGAATCAATTTTTGATGGATATGTTTGACTATGCCAATCCCCAAGTAAAAAAAACACTGAAGCTTGCCCATAAGCAACAATTGGTTTTCAATTGACTATTACTGCTGAGGGTTTGTTCCAAGTAAGGACTTGTAGTAGTACATCAAACTGGGGGTTTTCAAGTGTTTATTTTATTTTGTGTATAGAGATTCTGTTAATATTTAAATGTTTCTCCTTTTCTTAAATAAAGCCCATAGATTTTTGGATTTTATTTTCAGATTGGTTTTGGTTCATTCATTGTCTCTGAGCTTGGAAAGCATTACCTTCAAATTCATATCATGCAAAGGGCAGATAGTTCTGAAAATGCAAGTGAAAAATATATAAAAAGCAGACCCTGTGTTTTAACAGAAAATATATCCTTATTAATCAGAGATGTATCTATTTTGACGGGCTCAGTCTCAGATAGTGAAAGAGGCAAGGTTTTTTGTCTGGTTTTTTTCAGTGTTCTTTTTTTTTCAGGAGTGCCCAACAGTGAAAAATAAGCTTCTAAGATGCTAAAGCCTGCATTTAGAAAAACACAGCTATTTTTCAGATACAGATATAGATGCTCCATGTTAAATCACATATTTATTTTTCTATCCAGATTAGGCTTTTGAATATCCTATGCTTTTCTAGTTTAACAAGCCCTATGCTGCATTATGCAACTGCTCAAGCATGTCTCTTTAATGGACAAGATTTATTTCAAATAATGACTTCCTGGAGAAAAACAGCTTTAAACAAACCCTGATGCAACAGCTGCTTCTAAATTTCAGCTGAATTGTGTCTCACACTCCACAGCGCTGCGTTGCCAGGCGTGAAGGAGCGACTGCCTTCTGAGTGAGAGCCGTGCAGTTTGTCTGCTGCCTTCCCGTACATTTGTATATCCAATATCCTATTTCAGAAAAAATACTGAGTAACAGCTTCCCCTTCCCCTGTCTGGGCCATGGTTATTCCATTCCTGCACCTAGGCAGAAGAGTGACATGTTTTTTAGGAGGATTTTGTTACTCACAAGCTAGCGTTTATTTTGTGGTGGTAGTGGCACAGCCACTGTCACTGTGGCTTCAGCAACCTGCCCTCTGGACGTGTTTCAATTACAGCTGTGCATGCACACAAGAATGTGCATTTGCAAATCAGTCATGTTAGCTAAGAATTACAAAGCGCACTAGGTATCGGATCAGCTAATTATCTTAAAATAACCATGAGGAAATCTCCGCGGAGCAGGGCATCCCACCAGCTGTGTGCCAGCCTGGGCCGATAGCTCTCTGCTGGGGAGCAGCAAGGCCTTTTCTTCTGGGGACAGGAAAGTGCTTGACAAATGATAAGTAGCTGCAGATCACAGCCATCCCTGGGAGTAGCCAGATATTAACATCCCTGTTCTGAGCTCCGAGTAACGGGAACAAAGGGCCTGTGTATACTTGATACTGGTCAGATAGAGGGCAGAAGCAGGAATGGCCCCCACTGCAGGGTACTCCAACTTGAGAAGATGATTGCTCAGCTGTAAACCAGTGGCTCTAAAGATGTTTGAACTTCTCAAAGTGAAATGCGTACGCTGTAAGAATGTAAGATGCATTACCGGAGGAGCACAGCTCGGTGAGCTATCACATGTATGCCAGTGTGAAGGCACCGAGGTAGGATGTTGTAATTTACATCTGTGACAGGAAGAAAAAGGAGCCTCCATCTTCTAACAGTCTCAGTGGGTATCTGATAATTCACAAAGCTGTAGTAGTGTAATACATTTTGAATCCAAAGAAACAGCTTTTGTACCACAGGGGCAAATGGACAGTTATCACCTTTACCTGCAGAAACACAGCCAGCTGGCAGCACAGCTGGGAGCAGAAGTTTTTGTTTCCTACACCGGTGCTCTGAGGAAAGGCATGTGCTATTTGCAAGTACACAGCAGAGGAAAGTAAGGATTTACATCGATAAGTCAACTGTTTAAAGTTGTCATTAGGTCACATGGGTAACAACTAACACCATTTTCCTAGTAATGGTTTGTGTCCAGTTGAGTCTCAGGGCACTCAAAAGTATTTGTAACAGGATATTTCTCTTACAGCTTTTCCTACGCATATTTTTTTTCCTGGTTCAGAAATGGAAAATGTTTGACTTCTGATTTAAAAGCACCTGCTCTCACACTGGTTTTGACAGCCTTGTTAGCTGTACCTGAACTGCGAGGAGATTATCAGGGCTGGAGCAGACCATGGGGTGAACCTGCCCTGTGCTGCAGACACAGACATTCATCAGAGCTGAGCAGGGACTGACCTGAAGTATAGCACTGCTGTTGTGAGAGTTTCCCTCCGATCTCATTTCCATTCATTCTGTGATCAAACAGATGAAGACATCTTGTTTGTTGTTAGAAAAACCCATTAAAAAAGAGCAGAAAATATCTTAAAATTTAAATACTAATCTTTGCCATGGTCAGAAAGCTGTGATAAATTATAACTTTGTAACGCTAGTTGCCTCCATATTTTCATCCATAAACATTTATGTTTTCTTGAAGCACTACTAACAGAGCAGGTTGAAAAACAGTAACTTTTTTCACAAAGAGTTCTTGCAATTTCACAAGATGTTTCAGTATGGAAACTGGGAAATGTAGTAGCTGTTAATTCATTCAGATACTCTCCTGATTATTTCCCTATGAAAGTATAATTTTTATTATTTTTTTTATGGTGGTAACTAGAAGGAAGAGAGATGTGGTATGCATTTTTCTCCCATGATTCTCCCATTTCTTCTGTCATCTTTCATCTTGCTACTGAAAACCGAGGAAAAACGATAGAGAATATGCAGAGACAGCACTGAGGGAAAAAAAAGAAATGTTTCTTGGAAGTTTTCAATCTAGGGAAAAAAGCTATTGCTGGGGTGGGGAGGGGTGTGTGTGGAAAGGCCCTAAAAAATGTTAAATGGCTGTTTCACAATTTGACATTTCAAACTTTTATGTCTATTGCTGTAGGGTAAACACTCAATAAATAATGCATTGGAAAATTTGTCAAGCATAAATCTTAAATTAGTAATATACAAAGGTCATGTATAGATTTAAATAGAAGTGTTAGAGACTATTGAAGGGGTGATTATTTGAATTTTAGGTTATAATAGTACTGTGACCTACACATGAAAAATTAGGCACAGAGAATTATTATTGCATTTAGCTGTAAAAACTTCGTAACTTGCTCAGTAAAGGTAGAGGTCAGAGTTAAGGCAGTTTATAGGATATTAAATTAAGAAAACAATCACTTTGAGGTCAATGGGAGAGAAAGATCTTTTCAGCCTGGGATTGTGTAAAAAGAGGCAGAATGAGAAACTAAACAGATGAAAAAGAAAAAAGAATTTATGAAATCCAGTGGGAAAAACACAAGGGAAATCAGTATGAGGACAGCCTGCGGGACGTGAGCACTTCTGTTCCTGAGTGCAGCCATTGCTTTGCTTGGTGATCACACTCTGCAGGTTCTCAAAAAATTGAAGTTGGAGCTGGTTAGCCTCAGAAATGCGATTATCAGTAATGGGAAAGCATTAAGAAAGGACTACATGTAATGAATAGAAGGAAAAACTTCCAGATGGTGAAATTAATTAGAAAGTGAAACATGAACGTGGGGAATTTATAGAAGCCTCATAGCAAAGGTCACTGAATATAGGACTGAACCAAGCATGGCAGATATCTGCTGAGGGATTTTTTGTGGCCAGCCATTGTTTGCTCTGTTACTCCTGAAGAACCAGTTTTTCTTTGAGGGGTGAAAATCTATGCAGAGTTGCTATTAATAGTCTATTTCTACTAACACTACTCAGATTCACTGAACGTCCCATTTTCTTTAAGCGGCAACATGTAGGCAATTCGAATCATTTATATACAACAGCTGATACATAAGCATACGTTAAATGCAAGTGGCAGGAAGGACTTGATTACTTTGTATGTGTAACAGGACATTTTCAATTGCCAATCATTAGATTGCTGAAACATGGGGAGAAGTTAGATGTTAGTCTCCCAAAGATCAGCGAGACTTTTCTTTGAATTATCCTTTAGCAGAGGCAGTGATTTTCCTGCAGTCTAACCTGGAGTATGACCACAGCACATGATTTATTAAGAAACTTGTTCTTGGTGCATATATTTGTAGCAGGTGAGAAGTATCTGAGCTAGGCAAGGTGCTATAACATGAATAGAGTGCTTTTCTCATTCTGCAGTTAAGCTCATAATAAGCCCCGGGCCAACTCTGCCTTGAGTGAGAATGATACCCAAAGTCTTCTGATGGCAAATGACACTGCACTAATGCACTGCATTATTTACTTTGCAGGGGACAGAAGGGAGATTTACAACAGCTAAATATGTTCATGGACTAAGAGGATATCCATCCCTTTAAGTACCCTGTGTTTACAGGGACTTGTGGGAATGCTTCTGAAATACAGTGATTTCCAGCATTTGTTTCCTGCAAACTTACCTATGTAGCTTACTTATTTACGTCTCACTCTCTTTCTAAAAAAACCCACAGAAATAAATGAACTACACCATGAACTTTAAGTGAAGAGTAAATATTTCTCCACAATGAGAAACAAAGATTTTGGGGGAGAATCTAATGATCCTGGGAAAAAATCAATCATTTCAATTTAGTTTCAACATGCACTACCTTTATTGTATATTGATTTTCTACCATCACAATCAGCTTCACACCAGAAAGTGAGACAGGATGGTGACCCACATCCCTGCTTTACCACTATCACCCTTTACAAAAATCCATGTTGTGCCACATCACTGAAACAAATGTTATATATGCATGCTTACCAGAGAAACTTTATAACTAAAAAAATAAAAGACTTGATATTTTTTTCCTAGGAAAATTTTCTCTTTAGAGCACTATGGTTTATCTATATGGTGAATACAATAGTGGCAGTGTTATGTTTCTTGGTGAAAGGGTTGATCCATTCATGATTTTGGAGCATGACAAGGTGACAGAAAATACAGTGTTTCTCATTCCTGAGAAACAATCAGGGTTGAAACTGGAGGTGCAAGTGGAAAGATTCTGTCCTGCTTTAAAAACAAAAAAAGCTTTCCCCAAAAGTCAAGGTTGCTCTGAATCTGGGACCTGAATTTGCCCTGTCAATAGCTTCAAGAGATGCAAACCAAATTTTGAAGTCATTTTGAGTGAGTTAGCAAGAGCAGTGTTACTTCTTGCTGGCTTGTAGATTTAGCCTAATCAAAACAAAATTCTTTACCCAGGAAGGCATGTGTAAACCAAACATGGTGAGAAGTCACCAGTCCAAGAGAAATGCTGTCTTGAGAGCTGAGAGAGTATTCTAACACTGCAGGCTGCAAGGGCAGTCAAACTTCTACCTCTAGAAGGAAAAAAAAGGTGTCTGCTGCACATTGGAATAAGTTTTAAAAGGTTTAAGTTGCAATACAAAAAAAGCATTATGTATTACATAATTACATTACTTGAAAAAAAGCAACTGCGTAGTCAATATTTTATGATCAGAGACCATGTGGAAAGAGAAGCAATTAACAACAGCCAATAAAACTGTAAGGCAGAAAAGACAGTTTTAAGTGACGTGGTGGCCAGCAATGCATCTGGAGGGACACAAGGGTGCTCCCTGAAGCTGATCTGACTGCTATTGAGTTGTGTCTAGAACTGAGAAGTCAAAGCTAAGATATGATAACAGCAATTGTGCAGGGTGCCTGTAGTTACATGGAAAAACTAAAATTAGCTTCTGACACTCGTAGCAAAGGACATAGCGGAAGCCAAGACAACTCTTCTGGTCTTGGTCAAGTTATAGCAATAGCATAAATCAGTTCATGAAAGTTAGTTTTGTTACCAGCTATCAATCTTTTCTATTCAGCTGCAGTACACAGATATAAGACCAGACCAGATTCTCTTTACATTTACATCTCATTATATACCATTTTTTTCATAAACTGATTTATGTGTAGAGTGAGAATGGGAAGAATCAGCTGGTGCAGCTTGGTCTGGGACACAAGTGGCTGAAGACACAGTGCCTGAGCGCCTAATTCCTAAGTTGCTAATCAACCTACTGAATTCATAACCACTTGCCAGGTTTTAATAGTATTTTGGAGCAGTAACTGCAGAAAAAAAAAAAAAACCAACAAACCAAAGCAAAACAAACCACCAAACAGACAAAAAAGCCAACACAAATTTCTCTAGCAAGCTGTTCTATGCAGAAACAGTAAATCTGTGCTGCATTTCTGCAGCACTTGACAACAAGATTTGTTGATGTCATGCCGAAAATCAGATAATCATTCATTATTTATTGCTATTTAACACAGTGAAAGGTTTCCATCAGCCACATAGTAACACTGCTAAATTAATGGACACATGCGAAACTTTGGCAAAGATTTACTTCCTTTATGCTCTTAGTAAACTTTCTCACAGTTTTCCCAAGCTCCATGCTTTCCTCCTAAATGATCGTGACAGAGGTTACTCTTATTTCTAAAAGCCTTGTGCCTTGTAAATCACTTCTTTACGGAGGCACTATACAGTCTGCTCAAAATCTCCAACAAACTTTCTTCTAACCAGAACAGCGCTTTGGGAGCCAAGTTACTTTTCTGCCATTATTACTCTCCTATCACAATGCCTTTTGAGCATTAAAAGTCAGACAAAGAAAAAACACAAAACCTATCTAAAACTACTGATTTTTAAGATATTTGTACTTTACGGACTTACAACATGATTGTTGAAAACTGAGGTTGCCAATATTAACTCCTCCAAAGGTGGATGATTAAAATAAATGTGGCTATAAATAATCTCTGTATGAGAGCATGCCAGGATTAGAAAAAGAATAAGAACGAAGGTGTGCAGAAATGTAACGTAACTAATGGCCTAATGCAAAGTAAATTTTCTAAACTCATTTCTCAGGATATGAAAGTGAAAAGTGTTTGAGTATATTAAAGTGTCATGAATTTTAAGTAGTAAAAAATAGAAAAAACAGATACAGTTTATGATGTTTATTATGGGTACCTAATATATGTGTGTGTGTATATATATGTACACAGACATATGTATATATGAACAGACATTAAATTTGGAGAAGTTGGGTAAAACACACTAGACAGACAACAGGGAGGCAGTTTTCATGGCTGATGGGAAGATTTTTCCCTGTAGCTCTGAATCACTTTGAGTTTGTTAGAGCATAAACTCCCAATCTATTTTCAGGGTGACAATGAAGAACAAAGGATGGAAAGAAAACTTGCAAACATGAAAAAAATTAAATGAAGCTGACCAAAAGAGAATAGAAGTCTGGGGCAAGCTTCAAACTTTCTGTCCTATGAAGCGTATAAGACACACTTGCCCCAGGCCTCTCTATTTGTGAGACAGACTCTTGTGTTGCTGCAGATTTTGGAAGCGTTACAGCCTGGGGTAAAATCTTCCAGTAGGATGAACGATCACTGAACAATTCTCTTTAAGGTTTGCCAGCCAGCCAGATTTGCTTTCAGCAGTATGTACAGGGATCTCTAACTTACCTGTGACTGTTTCTAACTCTTCAGCTTTACAGTTTTCCTTTTAGCAGCTGGACTTCTCTCATTTGAATTTCAGCCTAATTAGGCTACAAGATTTTGGCAAGCTCTGACCATTCCTATTATTGCAAATGGGCCTCAGTGTATTACAGAAGCCTGTCTAAGTTGAAGAAAGGAATATTTGCTGTATTTTCTTTACTGGAAATTTTACAGGCTTCTACATGATCTCAAGATTGGCTCAATTAGTAGATCACCCCTACTCTCTTAGCCTGAAATCCACTGGTCAGCTTTATGCTTCTGGAAGCCTTGTTGAACGTTTGGGCAGGAAGCTGGCTTGATCATTTTAAAATATTCACCTTCCAGAGAAAAATCACAATCTGGATGGCTTTAGAGCCATTTAGTATAGTTGAAAATTAGAATCTGGGTGGTGATGGATGATCCATAATACTGACGTAGCTGTACCAGCAGCACCTTCTGCAGGCTTTGGATGAAGTTTGTGCCAAAATTCTCTTTGGACGCTGAACAAAATTAAAGGTGGATGAATATGGGTTATAGCAACAAAATGGCAACAGGAAGCCAGCTAGGACGTGGTTTTGATTACTTATGAGAGAAGGTTCTTTGCTGAGGAAAGGTCTATTTCTCAAAATAAAGAAATGCTAGTTGATCAAATGAGAATGTAAACAGTATATGTGGCCTTTGATAAAAAACACTAATTATTATGTATTCAGAACAGGATGCTAAGATTTACCTAAAAGGAAAACCAGACAAAAAAACCAACAGCTTTGAGCCTTACACTAATAGACATGTTTTTCTTCATAATAAAGAAAGAGACTAAGCTCCTTTTCAACATGAGTGCAAGTGTTAGCCAAAAAAAGCTCTTCTGCATAATTTATTACATTCCATTATTAGTCTTTAATATTATTCTGATTTTGTAAAACAATCACCTTGCATTTGCCCAAGTAAGTGTCTAATAAAGCAAGTGCATAATATCCCAGAGTGCATGCCTTTGCTTAGTAAAGCTTTTTTTTTTTTAAATGCTGAGTTAACCACAGTAGCCTGAATCAGTCTGCTGGCCACTTTATCCTACCCAAGGTTCCAGCACTCCTCTCCCTTAAAACCCAGCCTCATTAACCTGCTACATTTGCATATAAGGGAACCCATCAAGTCATGTAGCTCAAAATAAGAATCACATTTTCATGACAGATCATTCAGAGCAAGTATTTATGTACAGTAAGTGGGAATACAGGCAAACAACCTCAGAGTACCCATGAGGGAGAGTTGTTTGGAACAGCTGTAACTTGATTATTAAAAAAATAAAATTTAATGGGTACAGAAACGTAAAAGCCACAAAGGCTACAGTTTCTTTATGCATAAACAAACATTGGCAGCCTTGACGATTATGAATAGCCTTCCATGCCTAATCTGTTCCATTTAACAGGTGGTATTTCATACTCAGACTTCATCAATGGGATAATTTTCTTGTTAAAGAAAAAAGATATTATCTTAACAAATAACCGCTACTTCCATGCATAACTGGCTTAGTAGGCTAAGCAGCAGGGGTGAAATCCTGGCACTATCAATGCAATACACATTTACTCAGTGTGGTGTGTGAGAAAGGCAGTCATGGGCTGCATAAAGGAAAGCTTCCGAGTGGGCTGTCTCTTATGTTCCCACATAGGTGTTCAGCAGCAGACTAATCTAGTGATACAGATGGCCAAGTCTTCATCCAACAACGCTGTCTTTTAACTGGCTGGAATTAGAAGAAATACAGAACAATTTTTAAAGTCATTTGCAGTGTAGCACCATCTCTAAGTCCAATCTAAACCTCAGAACTCTTTGTTGACAAACATGTAGAAAAAGAGTCAATCTCTTTCCCAGAAAGTTTACTGTCTGAATATGCGGAAAAAAGAATGAGAAAAAAATGTTTGGTGTATTTTGCAGGTGCAAGAACTATGTGGAATACTGAAGCCAGATCTGCTGAATGCTTATCTTGTCTTACAAGAGCAGAACACTTTTTCTTACCTACTATACTGCTTAAGTGACATATTTTGATTGAAATGATTGTATCAGATGCAGACTTAGACTCAAAAGCTTTGCAGAACTGTGCTTAGAGCTAAAATGCTAAGCAGTTTAACCAGAAGGATCACCCATCCGCTCGTTTCCAAGTTTCAGATGACTCAAGCCATCATCCTAAGAAGAGAGGTCCACTCTTGTGATTACTGACTGTATATAAATATTCACAACTTCTGAAAAGGACTACCAGGAGGAAATATTCTTTTCATCTCATGTTGCTTAGCTACCTGCTCCCTGACAAGCAATAACATTGTGCTTGGAAAGCTCAGTGATCCCCCAAACAGCTAGATAATCCCATGAGCTAGTTGCAACCAGACGCATGATCCTCCCACAGCACCTTCATAAAGGTCTTAGAAGTCCAGCAGCCAGCACTCGGTGCTCCTGATACCAGAGTCCCTTCTCTTTTAATACTTCCCCTGTCACAACACCACCCACCCACCCAGCTCTGTTCAAAAGGTCTTTTGCTGTAGAAAAATTGGAGTCAGCAATCTCAACAGTTGCTAATAAAGCTGCTTGGATGGACTTGCCAGAACAACCAGTTGCTTCTGTTATCCATCACTGAGCTCATTGGTTTTAGCTAATCTTCTGCATTAAAACTGTTGATGAAAACTCAGCGGTTGCCAGGGAACAAACATTTGGGAGAAAATTGAGTAGTTTTATGCTGTGTGTTTAAAAATAAGGGGAAACTTGGACAGAACTTTGCATATGTAGCAGAAATCCCCAAGACTGCATAGATAGCACACAGTTGCATCATGCATGTGCTTTAGCAGTAGTTTTTTCAGAGACTGCATTTATTTATTCACAGAAGAGGAACATGGAGCAACACCTATTTCCAAGGGTATTAGGAGGAGTGGCGATTCAATTTGACATAAGTAGGTAGAATAAAATCAGAGAGTGTTCATTAGAACAGTGACCATTAGCAGAAATCAATTGCTGCCCAGTCTGCATTTTCACTGCAAGGTTGTCTGATCCTCGTAATGGGAAGGGCACTGGAAACCTAAGTGCCTCTGCTGATTTGAAACCCAGAAGTGTAGAGTAATTGAAAACAAACAAATACTGTCATTAGCTGATTTTTTTTTTTCCTAGTTCAAATCTGAAACATTGGTTTTCTAGTTTGCCTGGAACTTCAAGGAGGAATTAGGAGGTAAAATAAAAAAAATCAGAAGACAGCATAAACCTGTTCTTAGTGGAAGTCACTCATGATTTAAGATGTTACCAATGTATCAACTACAGTCTTCCCACATAATAGAATTATATCCAGTTTCTTTGTATTCTACCCAACATAGGAGCCATACGATATTTCAGTAGATTCTTTTAGTTTTGGACTGGCACAGAAAACAGGTGAGAAAAAAAATGTGGAGGGAATTTTAAAATTTCATAATGAATAAGTGTTAACTTCTAAAGAGAAGATATCAGTTTTGCTTTCTTTACTGCTGATGAAGTGGGTGCTTTTTGCTTTATCTTTTATGTTACCCTTCCAGACCAAACATTTAGTGTGACAGAGAAGAAAAGGCTACATTAAGCAAACTCCCTATCGCTTCTAAGCAACACACACAGATCGTAAAAGGAAAGCTAGACTTTTACTTGCTTTGCTCCTCTTCACATTGTCAGAAATGAAATTTTAATTATCATGAAAATGGAAAACTTTTATACCAAATGAAGTATAATTGTGTGCTTTTGTATTTTGGTAGGAAAGAAAACATAGCAGATTTTTACACCCACTTATATATCATTCATTCTTTCCATACACACACACGTGCGGGCGAGTGCACACACATGAACAGATTTTTCCTGTTTTGTCCTTAGTCAGGTAAAGGGATATAGCTTCTGCCTCTCACCCAATTTTGCCCATTATTCACTGTGACCTGTACTTTAAGGATGGAGAAAGCCACAACTTCATCACTTGTTTTACCAGTGCTATGAAAGCAGCTGATATACTACAATCCCAAAGGCACAAAGGTCACTTCAGCACTTCCCAACAGAGCAGTTAATAACAGCCAATACTCCCCCAGTTCCCTTCATTTTCAGGAGACTGCAGATAATCTCCCTGACCGTCAGATCAATACCTCCTGCTCCACAGTGCCAGCTCCACACCAAACAGGATGTGTATGCCCGCCATGGGTCTCGGAGCTTATTGCCAACTTCAAGCTAGGAAAGTTTAATTAATTCATCTCTGAGGCCACAATGTAAATCAGGGACTGGCTCGGTTTGACTCTACAGGATGTTCTCACAGCTGTCTCCCCCTTCACAATCTGTTTCACCTCAGAACAAGAGAAGTGCAAGGCTAGCCAGCGTGCATGCTGAATTATGCATTCAAATTGCTTGTGCTTAAACCCCTAAAAAAATCTTAATGGCTTAATTAAGCCAGAAAATGCACAATGCATTTCCTTAAATCTTAACTTCCAGACTGCTCTCTCTGAATGAGCCAGCAGTGTGACAGTCAGTCCAGAGCATAACTAAGATGACAGGAACCTTGGTGACATGTAATTTCTCACTTTCCCATCTAAATAATCTAATCAGACCTTGGTCAGGGAAATACCTTGACATAGCAGACCACAGGAAGCGTCCACTAGATTAAAAGAAATACCATCATGTATTCCCCGTGTGTGTGTGATAGGAGAACAGGCTTTAGCTAAAATCTGTGGTCCCCCACAGGTCATACTACCTTGCTCAGAAGAATGGTAAAGTAGAGGTCCTGCTCATTAGAGAAGTAATGGCCATTTTCAAAAAAAGAACATGAGGTCTTGGTTTCAGAACAAAGTTACAAGTCAGGTACCCAAGAGAGCATAATTCCCTAGATTCTTTACCTGTATTTTCACACAAAATTAAGAATTTCTATTTTTTCTTTCAGAATACCAGTTTGTTTTTTTTGTTTGTTTGTTTGGGTTTTTTTTTCCTTCTGTCCAGACACGGGAATATGACTGTCCTATGTCAGTGCATGTTCTGGAACTGAACAGGTCATTCCAAAATGAGAAACATATTTTTGATCTGTTCAAAAACTTAAATTTGTGTATTTACGTAAAGATTTGCTCTCTACAATAGGTCTGCTATATGCTGTGTTTCTTTGGTTGCTCAAATTTGGTGAAGGATGGGGAAGGAAGGCAAATAGTTCAACATTTTTTTCAGTGAAATAAAAAAATATATACTCAGAATGTTCATTTTGTGGCTATAACTCCCTCTCTCCCAACACTTCTCTATACGAGGAAAAAAAATCCCAACAACCCCAAATTCAGCAGTTTTCTGTCATTTATATCACACACCATACACTTATGTGTGTTCATAACACACATACATGAGTTGCAAAGTTTATCGTGTGACAATGGCAGCTGTAACTAGCATGAGAGTGTGAGCTCCATCTTCTCATGCTTAGCAGCTGTAACGAAGCAGTCGTAACATATATCTGTCTGTCTTGGCATCAGATCTGAAAGTTGCCTCATTCCCAGTGAGTCTCAAGGGAAGAAAGTGAGACCACAAAGTGCACCATGCAAGAAGTCAGCACATCGCACTTCAAGAAGGGAAGTTTGCAAAGTGATGTTTTGTTAAGATCAGGCTCTTCCTCCACACATCAGACCTGTCCTGAGAACCACAGTGTTGAATGGGGCCTCTTGTTTTTCTTTCTCCCATCACACCTTTGCCCAGCTCTGATGCTATTTTTTTCTCCTGGGATTTCAACTGCCAGTTGCCCAACCCTTTTGGAGGGTTCCTGGGAAAGAGACCTTGATACCTTGTTATTGCTGGCTGAATATGCTATTAGAGGGTACCTGCCCCAGACACAGCTGTCTCTGAAGTCCTCTGCCATGAGATCTTTGGCACCTGGGTGCTTGGCTTGGTTGTCATGACATCCCCCACATAACAGTATAGCCATCACATGACTGTACATTAAGGTTATATAGGACTGTCGTGGTTTAACCCCAGCCAGCAACTAAGCACCACGCAGCTGCTCACTCACTCCCCCCACCCAGTGGGATGGGGGAGAAAATCAGGAAAAAGAAGTAAAACTCGTGGGTTGAGATAAGAAAGGTTTAATAGAACAGAAAAGAAGAAACTAATAATGATAATGATAACACTAATAAAATGACAACAGTAGTAATAAAAGGATTGGAATGTACAAATGATGCGCAGGGCAATTGCTCACCACCCACCAATCGACGCCCAGTCAGTCCCCGAGCGGCGATTCCCTGCTCCCACTTCCCAGTTCCTAAACTGGATGGGACGTCCCATGGTATGGAATACACCGTTGGCCAGTTCGGGTCAGCTGCCCTGGCTGTGTCCTGTGCCAACTTCTTGTGCCCCTCCAGCTTTCTCGCTGGCTGGGGATGAGAAGCTGAAAAATCCTTGACTTTAGTCTAAACAGTACTTAGCAACAACTGAAAACATCAGTGTTATCAACATTCTTCACATACTGAACTCAAAACATAGCACTGTACCAGCTACTAGGAAGACAGTTAACTCTATCCCAGCTGAAACCAGGACAGTTCCATTTACATTCATGACTATTTCCTAATACATATTATGTGGCCTGATAATTGAGTTTCAGGTGTCAAATTTCTGGGTATTTGATGGAATAAGAATGCTCCCGAAGGGGTAGCTTGTAGACGAAAGGGGCTGGGATCAGACTGAGCTTCTTAGCTGGATCTAATCTTGAATTGCCTCTACTCCCACAACACATGCTTGTGTTACTGAAGCCATTTTCTCCATCTCCTTTCCTAGCTTTAATAATTTCTCTCAGAGTTGTTTTCTCACAAGAACACAACAATCTGGCTTAGGCTCAGAGAAAAAATGTGGTGATGCTTGTGTTATCTGTGGGAGCCTGCATAAGGGGAGACAGGATGGGATGGGGAGTGTGTTGGAGATATTAGCTGTGAATGCAAAAAGCAGAAGAAAAATAGACAGAAAGTCCTTGGTGGAGAAGAGAAACCATCACAAGCTAAGCACTGAAACTCAACATTTACCCAGTTCTCCTGTTGGCTTTTTTTTTTTAACTCGGATTTCTTTTAAACCATTGGTTCAACCCCAAAGTAGTTTATTAGAGAATTCAAAACATGCTCTTGGGTTTCAAGCCTGTCTGTAGTGATTACCTGGGACAGCAGAGTCAGGGCCAGGACAGGAAGTCCCTGGTGGCCACCTGAACCCGGCTCTCTTATCCCCTTCAGATGTTAATGGGATGCACCGGACGCTAATCTGCACTCCTGTATCAAGTTAGCAAATCAAAATGCCTTGTGACAACATGAATACCCCATAGTATTAGTGGCTTTCTGAAATGTCTCATTAGATCTTCGTAGCTGTGTAAATTAAGCAGGGTCAGGTTTGGCAGAAGTGGACGTGGCTCCCCTGAATGCTGATTGCCTGTAGCCACAGCAGCAAGGCTAGAATGCAGCATCTTCTTTGCAGCCATTTTGCTGGTTTCCAGAGCTGTCTTATCCAGGTCGGAGAGGTACGTGCATGCAGGCACTGAGCATGTCCATGCAATGGAAGGAATTTAGGGAAGAAGTGAAACAGTAAGAAACTCAGTCTGCTGGATGAAAGGCTAGGCCTCTAACACTGTTCCCCCATCCTTTGCAGAGATCTGTCATGACCCTTTAAACCAGTCCCTTCTTGTTTTCTTTATTTCCCCTGATCAGCTTTGTCTTCCTAAAAGTCTTGACAACTCATTTTGCAATGCAGATCCCCCAGCATTTTATTTACCCATCTAGCTAACTATCTGTTTTGACAGTTAAATATTCTTTCCTTGTCAGACCAATATTAAAGGATTCCCACAGAGACCAGGTTGACTTCAGTACTCTGAACCTACCCTGGACTAATCCAATCCTGATGTGCATCAAGTCAAAAAGTTCTTCCAGTTCCAGGACCGTGAAGGGGGTGGGACACCAGCTGGAGCTGCAGCCACTAAACCTGAACCATCCTGAGTAGATTTCAACCTGAATCTCTTGCAGAACTGAAAAGCAAATGCACTACATCAGAGACTGGGCTACAGGAAGGGAAAGGGTCTGAGTGAGCCTAGGGGATGGTTTCAAGTCCAGAGAATGTATCAAAGATGGTCCAGAGGCAAAGGAGAGGATGGATTCAGTCACAGTGTGGAGACTGGGAGTGAAGAGAAAGGATAGGTAGATGAGGCAAACACATGTGTGATCCATACCAACATACTCTACCTCTCTTTCCCTTTCTAGTGACTTAAAAATGAGCTATGGACAGCCGTAAACAGGAACAGCTTATGAACACTTGTATACTACCTCAACTCATGTAAGTGTGTGTGTCTTATCTTAAAAGTCACAAGTTCAGTCCCCTAATAATACTCCATTATCATGATACGGGAAAACACAATGGGGTTTTTTCCTACATAGGCTTGTGTCATTCTGCAGCAGGGAATATATTCTAATAGGAATATCTACAGCAGTTCTGATAATTACAGTGTGTTGCACAATGTCCCAGTGTTTCCTCTTCTATCATTGCTTTGGTATATTCTCGAGAAGCAGCCTCTCCCTGCTATGGAAAGTGTCTGGCATGAACTGCATGGCGAATTACATGGTGTCAGTAGGTAGACATTTTTCATAACTCTCCATTTAGTAACCAAGGGCTCAGCAAGTTTGGAGATAAATAATTCCAGGGTTGGTGGATTATTGATGTTCTCCTACCAAGGAGACAAGCAGCTCGACAAGGTAAATGGTCCTGGGCCTTGGCTGTGCTGCTAAAGATAGAAGAGAAATGTCTCAAGAAAAATGGGAGTGTCCTGCTGAAAATGGCTACCACAGCAGCAAGTCATCATGAGAGATGAGCCCTTTCCTCTTGTCAACAAAATGAATTGTGCAGGTGGCTTGGTTTAAAAGGGAATCTGCACCATAGGGTGAAAGAATTTCCAGTTGAGACACCCAATTAACAGAGGTGACTGAATCATTTAACATATTTTAAACATGGATCCTCTGTTTCCCTTTTAAAAGAGTTGACAGGTAATTAACTACAAAACCACTCATCTTTTTCAATCAATGTAGATTGTGACATGGTAAAGTTCTTGTTTTAAATTAGGAAATAGATACAGACGATGGGGTCATGAAGTACAGATCTAGACCTACACATTCAGTTTGCCAGCTCAGGCAGGAATTTAGCTTGAAGGATGAATCTGAATTTTGGCATCTTCTTTTAAATGTAGAGGAAAGCTGTGTAATTCAAGTCAGTAGCTGAACTTTTACAGAGCTCTGTAGGTGCATGGATCCATCTGCCAGAGGAAGGCCACCTTTATTTCAAGCTCAGAATAAAGATATGTATATTAAAATATTAAAAGTGTAACAGCTCTGAAATTTGCTTTCCTGAACTTAATGACACAGTTTTACACATTCAAATTTAAGTTGAATAAGCCTGAATATTTTCACTGAAATCAACTCAGGTTGGTGTTTAAGAATATCCCTTAAAACTTCCCAGGACTGAAGCCTTGTCTGGCAATTCCAGTGAGACTTTCACATCTCCATGCATTAAGCCAGAAAATTCATGGAAAGGGCAGCACAGCAGTCTCCTGTCCAGAGCTGTGAAGCTCCTGTGAAAGCTAAGAGGTGTCTGAGCCAGGAAAGAAAAACATTTGCTTAAATAAAACATAATTTCAGAAACTGGTAAGAGCCCATACTGTTTTTTTAATTTATTTTTTTTTCAAAGTTGGAGCTGAATACCTCATATATCTGTCAAGACTGAACAATGAGGGGAATGCCCCAGATATTTGCCAGAACTGAACACTGCATCTTATGTCCTTGTCAGAAGCTTTGATTCCTTGAAACAAGTGAGCTCTCTTAATGCTTTGATTTGCCAGATTTAGCTAACTTACAGACCTTTTGCTGGTAGAGGCACAGGAATCTCTACAACTTCAGCAATTGACTCAGAAAAGTACATTTAATACATTACAGTAATGGCTTTCTTGGTAGTTGTTTCTTTTTTCCTCAGAGCAGTTCTTCAGGAAAGAGCTTAGGTGTAAAAGCAAGTACATCCATTGCACTTATAACTGTATGCAACAAACAAAAAAAATCCTACTCTTCTGCTGGACTAGCACTTGAAAAATGCCACCTAGGAAACTTGGTACAGCATCAGCACAATGAAGGTCTCCCTGTTTCTGCAACCTGTGAGTATTAAGACATCTGCTTCTCTACTACTGCACTGTCCAGCAAATAAAAATCCTGGCCAAGTGACCTTTTTTTCCTTTTATCTGAATAAAACTTTGAAATAAGTGCCTGCCCCACTCTAAATGCTCAGGTAAAATCTAAAGCCAGCAGAACATTTCTGCATTAACTAGAAAAGATCTCCTTTAGTACCATAGAGCTTCAAGTGCATCAGTTAGGAAGGGGAGCTTTGCACACACAGACCAACACGCACTGTGAGGACAAATCCTAAAAAGAATGATTTCTTGAGGACAGCCATCATAACACCAAAAATTCTCTATACATATGCTTTGGTTTTTGCTATGAAAGTGCAAAGTGCAGCAAAAATAATTTTGCAAAAGTTGGGCTCTAGTCTGATTCTCCTAGAGGTGCACTGGACAGTAGACTGTACTGGGTATTTTCTTTCCTTGCTAAACAAAATGGAATCAGGTTTTGGTAGGGTTAGTGTTTCTAATAGGAGGTCTGAGTTGTCACTCACCTCATACAACGTTGGCCTGGCTGCAGCTAAGCCCTTAACC
Source organism: Buteo buteo (assembly GCF_964188355.1). Taxonomy (NCBI): domain Eukaryota; kingdom Metazoa; phylum Chordata; class Aves; order Accipitriformes; family Accipitridae; genus Buteo; species Buteo buteo. Next base: position 57,222,631 of record NC_134174.1, read on the forward strand.
TCTCGAGCAGCATAAGTGTGATTTGACATATACCCTTTCGCACACACATGGAGGAGGGTTTCTAGTAACTGAAAGAACTAGATGAGAATCATGTATTGCAAAAAGCACGATGAGATCCAGCTGGTAGATCCAGCTAGCAGAAGTTTAGGCTAGGACTAAATTACTGATTTTTACAGTGAGGTTGGTTAACCAGTAGATCAACTGACGGAGGAAATACAGCAGCTTTTCCAGTGCTAGGAGCCTTTAAATCAAAACTAAGTGCCTAGAAAATGCTACAAGCATAAGAACTAGAATCAACAAAGAATTTCCCTAATAAAATTGAAATGCCTGTTTTACATATAGTAGCTACAGTAGTCCTTTATGGTTTTAAAATACACAACTATTTAAGAGGGATCGTACTTCTGGCCCTGATTCAGCAGAGGGGCTATTTGAACTGCCCTTAAACTACATATTTCAATATTGGGATGGCCCATGTAGAGCCCTCTTTTGCCTCAGCTAGTATGCTGCTTTTGCTTAATCCAAAGCAGCGATTCTGCTGGCTCTGGCCCAGACAGACTACAAGGGATTTGGAAACCTACCTCCCCTGATGTTCAATTTGGTTTCAGTGTCCAGTTTCCTAAAGCCCATTAAAAAGTTGCAGGCTAAAATAACTTGGTACCTACAGTGGAGGAAATAAAGGAATAAATACTTCCAAATAAACTGCGCACATCACTAGCTTCCGATCTCTCTCATGCTGACTTTTTTCCTTTGTCATTCAAAAAAAAAATCAGAATCTGGCCCAACAGGTCTGCAGCAACAAACCCTGTAGCAGACAATTCCTGAAAACAAGAAAGGACATCCCTGCTTGACAATATCATTTCTCATCTCTATCAATGTAGTTTAAAGGCAGCTTGATCTTTTTCACTCACCCCATGGCCATTTAATTGTTATGAATTGTTATAAATTGCTTCAGCAAGCCAAGTTTTCTAGATGAATGTGTGTTGGCAAACATATTTAAAGAAACTGCAGCATATTCTGAAAGGCACTAGGCAGAAATAAAGGTAGTGGGTGGTCTGTATTTGACTCCCCGGTTCAGAAATCTGTTGGCGCACAAGCTTACAATCAGCTCCCTTTAAGTTTTCATTCAGACTGCAATCTCTGTCCAAAGTCTATCATGCAGAAGAATATTTGGCATGAGCAAGGGGGTTTCTGTTGACCTGTGAGGATTTTATTGTGCATAGAAATGAAAAAAACAGCTACCAATGCAGTAACTAGCAATATAAATAAAAGTGAGGATACAAAACAAAGCCAGGATATCTAATAATTTCAAAGTTTCACGACGGTCAGGTCCTGAAATGAAAATTATTTCTGAATAATGTGTCTCTGTCTTGTACCAAAGCAAAATTTTGGAGCTGAACCATCCTGAACTCAGGGTCTCCCCTAAACCAGGATGTAACTTTTAGATGGTTTGGCACTCCGTGGGGCAGTAGATTAAGAAAGCCTTTCTGTAGTAGGAGAGGATCCATGAATGCAGTCACCCCTTCCTGACAACTGCAGGTAATGGGACTCTTCCAGTAAAACATTTTTCATCATCATCTGGCTGCTATTCTGGTCCCAGCTGTGCTATTGCAGCTGCTGTAATAAAAAGTGAATAGAATGGGGGAAGATTTTTATTCCATAATATTGTATTCCAGCTCTAGTCTTGAGCGTCAGTATTTAAAGTGGTATCTGGCTGCAGCCCTGACGTTCATTTTATGACAGCACCGCAAGTTACCACCCATCAGCTGACTGCAGATACCTTAACTTACCCCTAGGGTCTCATAAAATGCAGTAGTTTCATGGAGGTTGCTTATACTTTTAAGAATTGAACTGTACTATAATAAGTGCAAGCATTTGCTGATGCTCAGCTGAGGATAACACGAAAGTAAAATGTTATGTCACCATAACTAAACTTGACCACACTAATCCTTCCTTCAGATTCCACTTTTGACCATTGACGGAAACAGGATACTGAGCTGGAGGTGCCTTTGGTTCGGAGAGTTTGAACACAGAGAAGAGTCAAGTCACTTTGCGTAAAATGACAGGCACACGCCCTAACAAAGAAAGAAGCTAAGACCACTTATGAAAGCAAATATTCACTGGGAGAGGGGAAACTGTAAACATAAATTATTTTAAAGTTGCTAACTAACCATCTGCTGATCCATCTTAGCATTTCCAGTTCTCTCTGCTCTAGGTCAGCCCTGGGCTAGAGAGCTCATTTAACGCTTCACATTTGTGATGCTGCTGCAGACAGCACTGCACTGCTCTCTCAGTCCTGCCGGTTGGAGCACAGGATTTATTCTGTGCAAACAGATGGGTTAGAGATTTGTTGGGCTTCAGTGAGACTGCTATTGCTATTCTGTAACAGCATCAGTTAAATAAGCATTAAGGCAAATGGCTGTGTTTTAGAGAGGAAGATGGGAAAGGCAGTCATTTAACACTTGTTAAGGAAAAGTCTCCCGCCCCCACCCCCTGCACCTCCCTCTATATTCTAATTGTTAAATCTAGCACAAATATCCTAAGAAAGTCTTTTGACCTCTATGGGGACTTTACTACCCTACATGCAAAATGGAGTTTATGATTTGAAACTCTGCTATGAACAGTGGCAAATCTAAGTCTCTAGCTAACAGTCCTTTCAGCTTTCTGAGGTCTCATCACCTCAAGTGTTTAGCTTAAAGCAGTCAGGGCACCCATTACACAAAAATTAGATTTATGCTACACAAGAACAGTGTGGGAATACAAACTCTTTGCCCTGTGCATGAAACAGTTATATGAAGTAGGGGTCCAGGTTAGCTAGACAATTTTCCCTGTATTTCTTAATGGGATACGATGGTTGGTGTTTAAAAGGCTTCAACTTTGCCTTTCCAGATGCTTCAGCTTTTGCATTTCCAGATGCTCTAGGACTCCCAGGCTGATAAGTCTGGCTGAGATACTCAACCTGGCTCCACCCCTTCACATTTAAATTCACTCCCCGTAATTCTAAAAATCCACCGCCATTCATCCAAAGAGGAGAAAAGAACAAAATCCTACTCCACAATTTTTATCACCTAATAAGGCCACACTATCTGGGCACTTGCAACCATCACAACCCAGTTTTGGGATTCAGAAAACACTGTTACCCCCTTTATTTCTTATCCGATCAGCTTCCAGAGGATTTGTATTAAACAGCCAAGAGGAATCCTTGGTTCTAGGGGCTGTATACATGCAAACTGTCAACACGGAGAATTTACAAGTGAAGTATGCCACAAAAGACAGCTGGAGACAGTTTCAGCTATTTCAGCATCTGGACATTTAGGTAGAATAAACTCACTCTTCTTCATTCCTGTCAGTGAACTGGCAGCACCTGTGGATTTTGGGCAACATTCAGTTTGAAAACTGCTTCTTAACTAGTTTGTATTAACAAACTAGGTAGATGCATTTTTTTAAACCAGGTAGAAAAGCTCACTTTTAGGGGCAATTGCTAGCATATATTCTAGGCGTACAAGCTTGTTCCAGGCAAGGGAAAAAAAAATTAAGGAGGAGAAACAGGCAGACACTGTCTGAGAGCCCTGGCCACCCATGGAGTGGTCCAGTGGACATCTCTGAGGTGATGGCATGGGCAGGATTTGTCATGACCTCTGCTTCCCACAGAGGTGCATGGATGTGCAGTGTGCAGTTAGGGCAAGAAACATCACGTTTCCCTTTAATGTTTATTTCTATTTTAAAAGGAGGGAGGGAAAGAGAGAATTATAGGTTGTATGTTATGTATCAGATTTAGAAATTTTATAGTCAGTGAGCAATCATCAAAATCAAGAAGGGTTAAGACAGCCCAGAACACCTGCTTTTCTCAGTCAGAAATTCATTCAATAGGGAAAAAAAACCTTCGTGCACCCCTTTGTTCCATATTCTGCCATAGAAACTGTTGATATTTCTTACGTAGCAACAAGCAGAATGTTAATCTGATTCTTACTCTAGCTTTAAAAAGTCTTGTGTTTTAAGAAAAATCTTTGCTGACAGCTCCCTGGCTGAACTCAGCTTCTTTTTTGTACACTGAAGTCTCATAAAGATGCTGGCATTTCAGAGGAAATTTAGCTTGCTGGGGGTGCATTTCATCTTTCTATTATTTCATCTCACTGTCTCCTTACTGGATTCCATCTGCTGCACTCTCTCTCTCTTTTTGTTTTCTCACTGTGGCCATCTTTTGCTCCATTTTTCATCCACATGCTGATTATTATATGATTTTGCTTTTGCTTAGCCAAAAAACCCAATTGCAGTGACCCCCAACATCGCAGAAGTCAAGCCATCAATATAAGTTTGGAATGAAAACAATATTGACTGCCAGCACTTCTATAATTCCTAGCAATCAACTCCAGTGTCTTCTCTTTTAATGATAGATGGATAAACCATTTGACTTCACTTTTCCAATCTATATGGAGGCCTTCACCATCCTTTATAACCCTCAAATTCAAGACAATTAGGACTTGATTAAATCCTGTCATCTCTCAGGTCTCTTAAGCCGAGTAATGGCTTCTTGGAGACGCCAAGTAATTTTGCAGCTTCTCCCATTCCCTCTCTCTCTGTTCTGGTCCATGTGCACTTCTGGCTCTAAGCATGAGTTTAATTAAATGTTCTTAACATCCAAAATAATTAAGGAGATGATTCCAGAACTTCAATACAGAAGCTATGTTTTGATTAGCAATTTAGCTAGAAAAAAATATATACATACTTATAAATATATTTGTATATACATTTACATTCATATTTGCATTTATGTTTGTGTTTGTATTTATATATACACTGTATATATAGACATATATATACATGTAATACAAATTTGCGGGTCTCCTCTTTGTGTTGGTTTACATCTTTACACTGGCTTCATGCATGCAAACTAATTTCCCTGAGAAAAAAAACCTAAATAGAAAGCTTGATCTAAATGTGTTCTATACATACTAGGGTATGCCCCAAACTATGAGGCAGACGTACCACAAATAGCTAACACACATGCAGCTTAAAAAATATGGGTTGAGATTTCTGACACCTTCAGGACACAGGCTTTATAAAAGACTGAATACGTGAGTGCTTGTGTCCCTAAAGTGGCAGCTCCCTACAGATTTTTCACTGTCTGCTTCTGTGACATCCCAGCCTTATGTCCTCAACCCTCCTTACTTCTGGTTTTAATCCATTTCTACTCTTTATTCATGCTATATTATTTTGGCAGCACCCTTAACAGACAACTTTAATCTTTTCTCTCTTTACACCTTTTCTGTTTCTATAATTCTTTTACCCTTGTGTGCCATGTTAACACTTGCACCTTGCACTCAGCACCAATATAAGGGTGGTATGAGCTCAGATCCTCAGGTAGTAGCCTTATGTGAGGGTTACATTGGGATGTACAGGATCTGCCTTTTCATCATGGCCAGGTACAATTTCCACATCCTAAAGGAAGAGCAATATCTGCTCATGATCTTCAAAACCTTTGTCAATGGCCATCATCATGGCTGTTGATGGTGCCCTGGTCTTGTTCATGCTGAGGGGAAAATAGGTTCTTCTATGAGCTCTGCTCAGGTAAGAAAGAGACTCAGAGTTTTGATCTGTTCAGAACTGTGCTGAAAATGAAGGCATAGGAGGGGAAAGTTGGACACAGGCAGCCTCTGAAATCGCGAAGAGAAAGAGCATATCGGTTCCCAGATCCTTTTGGCTCAAATAGCAAGAGGACAATTTTGAGGAGACAGAATGATACACCAAGCCTCATAGAAATGTGATCTTATTTCTGTTGCATGGAAATGAAGAGAGAAAGATAGACAGAATTAGTTTCAAGTTGTGCCCACATAAACAGTGAACTTGGTCCCCATTAATCTGAGAACGCCTTTTGATAAGAAAAGCTCAAAGAGCCCAGCTGTGCCTTGTGTTTCCCCTGCAGAACAGCTGTGGGCTTCTCTCCCCTGTTCTGCTCCTGAGAGCTCCCCACTGCTGAAATGTGGTCACATAGGGCTAGCCCTCCAGAAAGAAAATATGGGAGTGGGGCTATTTTTAGCGAGCAAATCACAGGCTGTTAGTCTGCAAGGTAGAGGCATCCATCTAGAAATCAGAGAGGCAGCATTATCAGACATGAGAGTGGGTCAGTTTACAGTCATGTTCCATTTATAAATTGTTCAAAAAGAGCTGACAAATGACTGAGCAAGGTTTTAATAAGTGATTGTACTTCACTAATAAGATTAAGCAATCATGACATGGGAACATTAGTAACAAATACTAATTGAATCTCTGACATGCTCCTAACAGTATGTATTATAAATGGGATAGACTTAAAGGGATTCAGCATTAAATAACACCTGGTAAACTACATGTTGCTCCTCACTTCCCCAGCAGCTTCAGTGATGTTACTGTTTTATCCTATTAGGAATACACAGCAAGGTAAGAAGGTTGAAGAAATTCCTTTGTCTGTCCTGTACTGTAAAGGATAAAAACTTTGCTGGCTTATCTGCAGCTTGAGACACTTTGCTTTTACAATAGTTATCATCTCAGGGGCAAATTGTGGTCCAACAGTCAAACATGCCCTTTCGGGTCATTGGAAACAGGTCCAATTCCCTGCTCCCCTATAGACCACTTTTAAGATCTTAAGAAGTTTGTGATTTTTCTGTAACATCTAAGATACCATTTCTCCCAGGTGAATCTGCATCAAGATTTTGAAGTGGGGACCAAAGCAAGGATCTTGCTTGGATGCAGCACTATGAGTATCTGTTGAAGAGAACACCTCAGCAAAAAAAAAAAAAAAAAAAAATCTTCATTTCAGGGGGAACTGTGTTGTTGTTCTTATTTGAATAAGAATCAGCATGCCATATTGAAACCAACATTATATTTCTTCTTTTATCTTTGTTAAGAAGTGACAGAACTATAGTGGTAAAAAAGTGAAAGAAGGTGCAAGCTCAATTTTCAGCATGTCAGAGGACTGTGGAATGATTCTTTAAATAAAAGGTCAATTAAAACCAACCTGGGTAAGAACTATAAGCAAGTCTGTTGTCTAAAACAATTCTGCATTGTCTCTAGCTGTGCCTTGGGACCAGATTATGTATTTGTTCTTTTCCATCTCTGGTTACTGTGATGCTACAGAGTCCTGAGACAAAGCTGTGAAAGCTTGATCTAAAGCCAAATTGCTCTGGGGTAAAAAATCGCCTTTCTCTTTGACGCAAAATAGATGTCTCTGAGAAGACATAGGAAAGGATGAAAAAAACATCAGTAATTGCTGCTTTGCAAAGGAAAGCTCCAGGGCCAACTGACTTAATTATGCTAATCACCCTATCAATCTTAATGGTAGAGAGACTGTAATCCTAAAAATACAGTCAGTGAGGTGCCAAGAAAATTCCTGGTTTTCTTACATTTGCTAAGGCCACTGCTCACATGGCATCATTATAAAGGTATCACCTTGCTCAGAGATAAACTTTAACTAATTCAGATCCATTCAAATGGTCAGGTAGGTGTCAGTGGAGATGGCTTGTACTGACTGCCACAGGAGATAATGAGACTGTTCCTAAAGCTTGTTATGCAAAAATCTCATGGAGGAGAGGAGAGCCAGAGCCAAACTTTTGTTAAACTTTAAAAAGGCTGTGAAATCCCTCTCTTCTCTTAGTTTTTTGTCACTTTCTGGCTCTCTTGTTAAGTTTTTCCCACTTTTGTGCATCTTCAGGTAGTAATGTAGTTCAGACCATGGAATGAATGTGAAGCCTGTGTCTGTTGAAGAATGGTGCTTTTACTCAAATCACAAACCAAGAATTGTTATTAATAATGGAGGTGGATTTTTCTGAAGGGGCAGAATCTCAGGTCTCTTGCAAGGTAAGAAATAAGGGAAATAGCTGTGAGCGTGGAGGAGTTGAGTGCTGCTATTCCCACCTAGTACTGGAGGAGGAATGGGAATCTGATTTCACATATGATCAACCATGAGAGATACACTATAGCTAACGTATATTCATTCTCCAAAGGGATCACCCAGGTTTACTACAAATACTTACACAGGACAGTATCTCAGCAGTGGAGCCTATACAAGGGGGGAAGGATCTCCCACACACTTTGAAAAATATATTTCCATCTTAGTTGCTTTCTGCAGCTGCCTGATGAATGCAGATGGTACATGAAGCTTTCACATCCAGCTGATTTGTTCCTTTTTCTTTCACCTTTCAGAAAAAAACCTACGGCTTCCCATCAGCTCAGATTTGGTCATGTTACAGACTACAGCACAATTTTAGCAAAAAGTGACTTGACTTTATAGCTTTATAGTCTGCTTTGGGAAGCAGCACAAGTCAGTTAAAATGGAAGGTCACCAGAGAGTATGTGGATGAAGGGGTAAGTGGTAGGATATGCTGTTCTTCTCTCAACATGTTTCAGATTGGATGTTGAGCAGAAGCTTCCTAGCTCTTTTTCCCTGGAGCCTGTTTTCCCAGATCTGTTTTCAATTATGTCAATCTTTCCCAAAACAAAATCATTCAACAGCTTTATTTTGAAATTTGAATATCTCCAAAATTCAAGTCCCATCTGGGTGGGAAAACTTGGCATTCAAGCTAGAGCACTGGAGTATGTATAAGAACACTTCATTTTCAGGTTTAGAAAATGTATCTCCATCTCCTACTACAATGATGATAGTGTCATGTGAACCGCTCACAAATACAAAGAATTAAAATTTAGTATAGAGTTTTCTGAACAATTAATATTCTTTGCTCTCTTGCTCCACCTACATGAATCAATTTTGTGCCAATTTAAAACTAAAATAAAACCCTTTTTTTTTTAACAAATACATCCTTTATTTATGTATAATAAACTCCAGTGACCACATTCTCATTTTAATAGGGAAGGCTGATGCTTTCAGAAATGTAGGGTGATTTCTAAACAAAGATAAATTTCAAAGTAAGTCACATTTTTATACAAAAAAACTCAATGAAAGTATGAATGAGAAATATATTGACATGGGATGAAACTGTTCTAAATTCTGCACAAATTAATGAATAGCTTTAGTTGTCTTGAAGTGGCTCTTTATTGAATATACAATTCTGAAAAGAAACAAAAGATGATGGATGGTATTTCAGAATAGCACATTTTCTACAATGTAAATTCAGAGATTAACTAAATATGTTATTTTAAATTGTGCGCTATTGCATGGATCTGTGGAGAAGATGTAAATCATAAACAGATACTTGATTTTACTTTCAATTGTTTATACTATTTGTTAACTTTTTTCAAGTTGATATTAATTTGCTGAGTTTGAACCATTTGACACAGCCCAATCAGATCATCCTGCCCCATTATGTAGGACGTGCCAGGGTAGCAAACAGCAAAAAGGGGTTTTTGTCTCCAGTCGCAGGAAAGACTCGTTCCTGACTGCTAATGCTGATGTAACATCCTGAAGGCTGGTATCAGGTTATTTGATCTAAGGTACTGAAAAAGCACAATGATTTCATGAAATTGTTCAGTACTTCAATAAATCTAACCATACATTTCTGATTAGATGGTAATCTAACATCCTGAGAGCTAGAGACACCTCTATACTGTTTTAAGTAATAGATAAATTTTCTACTTGTTCTTAGCTAGTTTGGGTTTTTTTGGAGTAGATCAATTGCTATTATTGCAATATGTGACACTTTACTTGTGTCACAAGACAGCATAGCAAATAGAGAGCATCCAATTTCTATGCCCTTTGTGGTGCAGAGTACTTAAATCAAATCTCTACTTGCAAAAGTCCTCTTTGACTACCGTGTTGAGGTCTGGATGGAGAAAAGAATATGGTTACTGGAGTTTATTATACATAATTGAAGAACATTTTTTGTTAAAAAACAAGGCATTTACACCCCGCTGTAATATTACTCTAACTTTAACAATTCTATGACATCCATGATAGGAATTGTCACTGAAATAAAAAAAAGATATGAGACATTTGATTGTGGAAGGCATTTCCTATGGCAGGCCTTCTGCTATGTCTTTAGCTACCTTTCTAAATAGTCATACTACCAGCTTTGCAGGTAACGGGTTTTTGTCACAACAGAACAAAATTAAGTGATTAAAATTCACACATCTAGCAAAAGAAAAAAAAAAAAAAGAACATGCCTACTTGCCTACTTAAGGAATGATTTATCTGGGTGGATTAAAGCTGATCCCTTGGAGGGTGTAACTAGCAGACAGCTGCACATGAGTATGAGACAGAAAACGATTTCAGCAGGAAATCAAACTGTCCAGGGCAATCTCTGCTGGGGAGATGTGGGGAATACCAAAGAAGCTACCATTTAACTGCTAGGTTGATTGTACAATGGAAGAAAAATATTGGACTGTATGAAGCTAAATGCAAAACCAAATAAATACAGAGGTTAGAGCTAGACTGCTTCTGAAGTTCTTCCAGCTCAAACCTTCCCAAACAAATATTCTGAGTCCTGTGCCCCCCCAGCAGAAGAAAACAGTTCTGAGCAAGTTTGCACCCCCTTTGCATGGAAATAATTGTTTTATCCCCATCTTGTAGCTGAACCCAAAAAGCAAGTTAGCATCATGCTAAGAAAAGTACAATTGCAGAGGAGAGATTAGTACAAGAAAAGCAAAAAAAAAAAAAAAACAACAAACAAAAAAATAGAAAAAAGGAAGCTTGTAATACTTGAGCATCTTCCTGCCTACAAATATTTTATAATGGAGAAATGTTGGGTTAGTGAATCTGCATATGGCACACACATATTGCCTGGGGATTCAGGTGTGCCTTTGATTTTCAGTGTCATCTGGTAAGGGGAGAGATCAGTGACTGGCAAGCCAGTAGACCTGAGTAGGTGGGGAGAGGAGACATTTGGCAAGCTGACTTAATTCCCAGGAATGAAGGCACCAGCAGAAGGATATGCTGCTGGGCGCAGCCTGGAAAACGGTTTAGGAATCAACTGTGATTACACTGAACCAGGCTACCCCCAGCCCAGCTCTGAAGGGGATCAGGGCTAGGAACGGCTTGTAAGACCGTGGTTCCTGAGCTGTGCAGGGACCCTCAAGGTGCTGGAGGGCAGGGGCAGAGTGCATGGCAGGGCAGTTCTGCCACCTCCCGTGCCATGGGGCTGGGCGCAGGTGGCAGTTTTCCAGATGGGGTCCACAGAGGTGTCTGTTTGTATTGTACACGAGAGAACCTAGCAGGGGAAACTGAAGTCAGTGGAACTGAGGGTGCAGACATCTTTTGGCATAATCTTAATAATACCACCTGTGTGAAGAGACTGTACGTAGCTCTAAAAGAACTGTGAAAACTCGGCAACTGTCATACATGCCAGCTAGTAAAATGGATGTTAAAGCAACATTTATGAAATCCTGGCTTTCAAGTCTCAGGAACGGCATGTCCTGATCATGCCTGTCCTGTTTGGATCCTTTTCAGCTGGCTACCTGCACATAAAGCAGGCCAAACAAAAACTTTGGTGAGATCCACAGTGGCCTTAGGAGCAACAAAGACATACACTAAGTTCTCATCCATTGAGTACTCTGAGCCTAGTTAAGTTAGATCTGCAGAGCACATAGTCCTATACAGGGTATATATACAGAGGAAACACCTTTGTTTCCTTTGGTGCAATAACAACAAGTTCAAGGTATGTTTTACTTAAAAAGGAAGAATATTTTCAGAAAGCAACACCTCTAAGAGAGCACTCTCAGCAGAATCCACTTTTCATGTGTAGTTGTAAGCTGTGCTGATGTGCTGACCCAAACACCCTCATAAATTTAGACTATATGGAAGGCGCTGCATGTAATTATCTGAAGCAGCTAGAACATTTATTATGATAATTAAAGTCAATTACATTTATGACAGGATCAAAAAATAAACACCACCTCTAACACTTCCCTCCTTTTCCTATCTCTTGCACAATATTGCCACAGTAATTACTGTATCTCACCACCCTCCTAGCAAATTCCAAAGGCAGAGACATCTTAATTCACTTGGCTAGGTTCCTTCCACATGACTGCTTCACTCAGCAGCAGTAGATGGATATGTTCCTTAAAACGTTTATAGCACTCCTGACTTGGTTTGCTTTAAAAAATGAGTAGTTTATTGTTGTCAGAACACCTCTGGATAATGAAGGACATGGTTTGAATTATTGCTAAGAAATTATTAGCTCATAAGCAATGCTAGACACATCCTAATGCACTCTGAAATGGAATGTTATTATGACTATGGGAACAATACGAGACTGAGAATATCTTATACCATTCATTTCTGTTTAAATGTCTGTTCTGTTTGGAGCTGGAGTAGAATGGAAGTCTATTAAAATAATCACAAACTACTTTTCCTCTTGGGATTATATTCAGGGCCCAATTAATAGATTAACAAAGTTATTGACAGTGTTTAGGAAGTTTGATTTTCAAACTTCTACTGAAATTTATTTCAGTTTTAAAGCAAAGGATGCTCCATTTAAGTCAAACAAGGTACCTTAGGGAAACAGAATGATGCAATTTGTTACCAGCTATCCTGTTCAACATCAGCTGTCTCTTTCTCTTTTCTTTTTCTTGGCTCCTCTTTGCAGTAGAAACAGTAGTTATCCATATCACAACAAAGACTTTCCCAGGCCTCATGTCTAAGGTCACAGATCTTTTGTGCTCTGGGATGAGCCTGCACTTTCTGAGAAAAATTCCCTCTCTGATATTGCTTGTGTGTTAAAAAAAGACATATACAAAAAAAAAAACCAAAATCACCAACCCCTCACTACAGTGAAACTTAGTTTTGATTCACTCTTCAAGTAGGAGAAACTGAATAAAAAAAGAGCTGTTATAAAGAAATGTTTATGGAAAAGTTCACCCATTGCAATGGGACAAAACCCAGGAAAACTAATGGCTGTTCTTGCAGCTCTCAAAAGTAGTTCAGAATCATCAAAACAAGTAGGATATTGAGCAAATACTTGCAGTTCTTAATGGCATACATCTTTCAGGGAAAACCAAACAAAAATCTGTGCCAGTGTTGAGAACGTCTTGCACAGTGTCACAGAGGTGTTTGAGTTCTCCTGGAAGTCAAACAATAAAATGAATAATATGACTCAGACAGGATCTCAGGCTGCTTATGTTATTAGTACTGATATAACAAAACATAGTTTAAAAAAAAAGTTGTCTATTTTAACTAAACTAAGCTGAATAACCAGCCAAGACATTGAAATATAGAAACATAGAATGGTTTGGGTTGGAAGGGAGCCTTCAGGACCATCTAGTTCCAACTGCGCTTGCCATGAGCAGAGACATCTTTAAGTAGATCACGTTGCTCAAAGCCCCATCCAACCTGACCTTGAACACTTCCAGGGATGAGGCACCCACAGCTTCTCTGGGCAACCTGCTCCCAGACAATATTTTTTTGAGACTAAAAATTTTAACCGTTCCTTGGCCTCCTACCACCAACACCATATCTCACAGTGCCTCCTCCCCCACCATTCCTGGTAAGCAGGGCCCCTCTCTCACTCTGACAGGGAGTCAGTGTTGGCTAGTTGCTGCTTTGCACAGGCGGTGGGGCCTTCTGCTGTGATGGGCATCTCAGACCCCAATAAGCTTCATGAAAAAGCCTTGACAGTCTCAAAGGTGCAGCAGCACCTGAAGAAATAGAGAGAGAAGGACTCACTCCACTGATCTCCGAGGGCTTTATTTTAAAAGAGAAATGGACACAAAAGGCTGCGTTGTCAAAACCGGCTGATGTTTTTTTTCTATAGCTCCCTCCTTGCTTTCAGCAGGGAGTATAAAACACATTGTGGCAATGATGGCATGGACAGGGTATGATCAGGAGCTGGAGATATTTCTGGGGAGTTGGGTATTGTCGTGTTCTTACAGGAGACTCACACTGGGGCAGTCAACAAGCCCACCTGGCAGCTGAGATATGAGAATGGGTTCTACTGCAGCTCTGTGTTGGTAGCTAGGATTTGATTGCCAGAAATTTAATACCATCCCTGGGAGCACGGGATCACTTGCAGAAAGAAAAGCATGCTTTTCCATAAGGTCAGCACAGGAGGGAGAAGATGCATACCCGCCTACCTTGCTATGGTTGCACGTTATTAGGGCAGAGGAGTGAGGGTCTTGAAGAGGGTTGTGGTGATGTGGGGGCTGGACCAGGAAACCTCAGCTCTCTGCCCCAGCGGTACCATGGGCCATGAACAAGAGCTTGAACTGAGATAAATGTATTGAGTCTGTGGAGAACCTTCTCCTCCAGGGGTTGGGCTGCATTTACAAAAAAAAAAAAAAAAAAAAGAGTGTGTAAAAAATATTGGCAAAGCCTGGGATCCTGGTGCAGACAACACCAGGAATATATGCAACTGCTGTGGGGCCACGTGATTTGCTTACATGTTACACAGCAAAAATTGGAGTGGGGTCTTCAGGCTCCAGTGCTAATGTCCAAAGTTAACCAGCATGTCCTCCTACAGGTTAGTCTACAGCTTCAGTGATGCCTTAATGTACTTCACCTTGTGGGCCATTTCGAAGACAGAAACGAACATATTGTAATGGATAGTGACCCTTAAAATTCTCTCTAATCCAGTCCATGTGTCCATTCCACGAGCATCCATGCAAGCTAAGCTGAAGATAAAAATAATTGGGTAAAAGTCAGTGTGCAGTGCAGTAACTGACATTAGATGATGTAAGATTCTTTTCTTCCCTTGACCATTTTTCTCTTGCTCATACCCTGTTAGTCTTTTGGTCCCATTATGTTCCATACAGGGGTGTCTTAATTTGAGTCTGTTCTGCCCTGAAACTCCCCAGCCTTTCTTAGGAAGAACTTCTCGGTGAATTAAACTATTCTTTGCTTATAGATCAATCATTTTAAAAAATAATAGGACATTAACTAAATATATCTATGTCTCTATTAGTAATGCAAGCATGTTGAAAAAAGGTTTTCAAACACTGATTAATGAATTTAATCATTTCCATAGAAAATGGCATAAAGAATGAAAATAGCTCATTAGAAAAGAGTCTGTGAAAGTAAATATTTAGCCTGGTAAAGTTTCCTGAGAACACTCAAGATGTTAAAGACCAAAAAAGTCATAAAATATACTTAACTCCAATTACAGTGCTGGTTTTGTTTCTGTTGTTTTTACTATCACAAAGCTGTGTTATTCCAATGAGTACATATGGGAAAAGCTACAGCTAGAAAGTGTTATTTATTTCATCATTGTAAATCTGTAAACCACTAAGAACAAACCTGCTTTGGCTCCCAGCTGTCAAATATTTTCAGTCAGTCACAGCAAAATGGTGAAAACCACTCCCTTTTTACACTGACTGATCTCCTATATTTATCACTGTTCACAGGGACAACTAACTCAGGTTCAGCACTTCCAGCAGTCAGCTATGACTACAAGGCAACCACTCTAATACACACACCTATCTATCTGGGGAATTCTCCTTCATATTTGTGTGTTTTATTCCAAGGTAAGTGAAAAATTAAACAAACTAATTAGGGTAAAAAAGAAAGCAACTATCATTTCTATATCGAGTTGTCATTTGCTGCACAGTGACAAGATAACAAATTGCATGCCAAGGAGAAGAAAACCTGAGTCTTTCATCCTTCACCACATGGTGACCTGGACCTTCTGATTTCAATGAGCTGAGCCAAAGAGAATGTACGAAGCGGGGAGTATCCGCATTCGCAAAATGTTTTCCAGGTGACAAGGTTATGGAGAGATAAGTAATAAAAGTTTGTTAGGCTTCTACCATGCCTGCACAGAGAATATTTTGCCTACTGCCTCATTCCACAGGAATGTGGTAGATTTTTGCTGTTTCTCAGGCTCATTCTTTTTATCCCTTTCTTCTCACATTCAGGTTTAACATTTACATGGTTCTACAGGGCAGTAACAGTTCTAACATCAAGTAAAGGAACAATGTTCAACACCAAATGGCATGTTAATACCTGGTCAAAATGCAGTTATTAGAGAAATTAGAACCTTCCTGAAGAAGTTGCAAGAGCACACCAAGTTCACAATTTACAGTAGCAGCTTGATGGAAAAGGTATCATGAGTTCAGCATTTAGCCAATAGTGCTGCCAACATTGTGCCCTGTCAAAAAACAGGTCATCTGACCCATTGCAGTTCTTACTGCTTTTGGACTCCCTGTTCCAAGACATTTATAATCCATATCCATGGCTTTAAAATTAATCATCACTGATATTATTTTGAAGACAATTAAATCATAAGACGATTGTAGAGTCCTAGTGGATTTTAAAGATACTTTAGCCCCTCTCTATTTACAGGGGCAATGCTTGAACTGAGCTGGGATACTTTTGGCAAAAAAACCTGAAAAAACAGAGGGCTGGCAATAGACACCTTGGAATTAATTGCATGTAAGGTTTACCCACATCCCTAGTGAGCTTCATCATTGAACTTCCGAACTGTCTTTTCCCTTAGGATAGCTGTGGTTGTAATGGTTCATAAAAAAAAAAAATCACTGAAGGTTGATCACTCAGTCTTAGACATCAAAAATAGGAGGAAGAGACTGCAGATGGCAATTGGTAACATGCTGTAGTTCTAGTGCTGTAATAAAAGGTTGTAATAACATGAGGAACCTAATTTTCTACCTAACTGGTCATTGTCTTCATAGGCATTTTTAGATACAGTGGATCACTTCATCATTCACTCCAGAGGAAGACATTCACTATGGAGGAAATTTAATTCCGATCTTCAGTAATAAGGATGGGAAGATGTTTCCCAGGTAGTGGGGAAACAAAGGTATTTGGGGGACATATAAGTAGGGGATCTGCCATGTTTTGGAGGCTTTTTCCCCTCTTCAGCACAGAGTGGGTTGTACATCCTCAGTGCAAAGTGAAACATTTCCCCTCAAACATTCATCTTGCCTGGATTGAGGCTTAGGCTGCTCTTCACCAAAGAATAAGACTTCTGGCGCAGCCCAAAACCTGAATAGTGAATAGCCTGTATGAACTAGTAAAAGGCTTTTCTGATAAGAAATTAAATGTATAAAAATCACACTAAAAAAAAAATTTGAAAGAGGGGTAAAATTCCCCCCCCCCATAACTTGAGGGGAAAAAAACCCAAACTGCAGGGAAGCTAGGCAGGGAACATGCAAATAATTGGTTGGCATTTATGCAGGATCCTGGGATGAATGTCCTTTTCAGGGTCTCTTCCAGTACTGTACAGGCTATTTCTGTTTGAAGGACTTCATATTCACAGGGGCTGAGAGTTCTTTCTTTTTTTTTACCATTTTCATGCAGTCAAATAATGATGACAGAAATGCCAAGAAACAAGATCAAATGTATTGTGGGTCACTACTGCTCTTTTACCAAAGTGCTTCTGGTGTTTGGCACCTAGACCAGCTCATCAAAACATGTCAGAGGTTAAAAAAAATAATAGCCTGGGTAGTGTAGAAAATGATAAGAAACAAGTAGCAGGGAGGCAGATAGTGCTGCCTGAACCCAATGTTATTTCCAAAGGTTAGGAGAGAATGAATATTTCTCCTTTTTTAAAATGTCAATTTAATCTGAAAGACACTGAACCTCAAATAACATTTCAAACTAATGCAGAACTTCTGAAAACAAGGTAATTGCTGATCTAGCATCCAGGGATTTAATCTTGAACTGACTGTTACTTTCAATACCCTTGTTGCTTTACAATGTAAATACATATATCGGGAGGAGAAAAAAAGGTGTAGGAAGGGAAAGGGGAAAAACGATTCAAGGACAGCTGCTGAGTCCTTATTAATGGTGAGCTACTGAAACTGATGTGCTGAGATTTAAAGAAGGATGTACTACTATCTGTCTGGATATTTTGTGATCTTTCCTCACCAAACATAGAGGCTGCTACAGTAAACACTTTGTGCCTTTTTGATAGAAAATCAGTCACTTTAAAGGTGAAGGGCCTTGCCCAAGGCTACACAGGAAATCCACAGTACATCTGAGGAATCCAAATGCAGGGTTTTAGTGTTGGATGTTTCTTCTAAATGTTGTTACACCATAGTCAACAATCATATAACTTCTTAAATCTCTTTAAACATACTCTGCACCTGGCTTAAGACACGGTAATACGCTTCAGGTTTTGCTGCCTATGAATCAGAACATGACAAGTTACAGGAATTTTTACTAGCAGCTGATGCAGCTGGAGATTTTCAGCTTAAACATTAAAAAAAATTTCTTGGCTAGAGGACTGTTGCAGCTCAGGGACAGGCCACCCAGAGGGACTGTGGAGTCTCCATCTGAAAGTTTTTTAGACTCAGGTCGACAAATATCTCTGCATATATACCCAATTATTCCTACAGGTATGGACAGGTACAGTAATGGATCAATGGATAGCTCTTTCAAGTAATAATAATAACGGTACTCTGGGAGCAGAGTTCAAAGTGCTCACTGCGTCACTGCGTGCTCTAGATACCTGTCTAGGATTTAAAGGCTCTAGTTTTTTTTAAAGCTCTAGGCTTTAAGATCTTTCTTTGCAGAACTGCCATCTGATTAAGCCAATAATTTCTCTTCTTTTTTTAAAGATCCAAATCATTACAGCAAGGCTAATATTTAATAATTAAGCCTGGCTGTAACTTAATTGTTGGAAAGGCTTTGAGATCACAGCACAAATTTAATATCAAATCAGTTGTTTAAAAAAATTAATTGGCTGCTGAGAAAAATGAATAACATACTACCCATACAGCGCTGGTGATATTGTAGAATGATGTTTATTTTGAATATGATCTACAAATTAATGCCTTGCAGTAGAGAATCCAGGATTCAGAGCAGTCTACTTGCAGTGATCTTTTCCTTTTCCACAAAGTAAAATGACCTTTATATGAAAATTAACGTAACAGTTTCACCAAATTGGTCCTGCTGCTATTTATGCCAATAGCATGATGAAAGGAGCTATTTCTGTTTAGGAATATGGGGGAAGACATGTAAAGAAGATTCAAAAGGGAAGAGAGATGCATAATGCATTGTTAGAACTTTGATGTATAACTGTGCTGCAAACTCATCTGAACTTTTTTTCTTTCTGTATTAATTTAAGTGCTCTGGAAGTGTTGATTGTCAGCTTTTATAGAAAAAAAAAAAAAAAGGCCCTGTCTTTATCCACAAATCAATGCCGTAAGAAGAGTAGCAGTGCAAGGTTCTGCACAAACCATTATCATTCAACATGGTCTAAGTCCTGAACATCCCAAGAGGCAGAAATCATCTATTGCCATATTTCAAGAGAATGATCTGCATAATAAATGTGGCAAGTGATGATGGCATTTTGTGATGTATGCACTCCCTCAACAGGAAATATGCTACGATTCCAGATCCAAAACCTCATTTGAGTTTTTAAATAGTCCTCACTCCTTCAGGTACCCTGCGCTGGATTTAGAATAAAAATTTAAAATGTAAATGTACCTTCTCTCGCATCTTCTTTAGGTCTTTGAAGATGAATTTTCTTCTGTGTTCACATGCTTGCGAGTATTGTTTTAGAACTGCACATCCACTGAAAAGAAATCCTGATAATCCCCCTTGATCAGAGATGGAAGTGATACACTAAAACCCTTTGAGAAGTAAAATGAGTATAAGATCATCCAAACACTCACCCTTCCCTCTTTTCTCCCTCCTGCATGCTAAGTAGTATGAGAAAGTGAAATACCTGTCTGTTAGTTGGTAAGACTAAAAACACTCCTGTGTGCTGTGAAAATGCTTTTTTTTGCCAAAGACATTTTCTAATAAAGACTGCATGTACCTTTTCAAAGTAACTGGTGGTCCTCCAAGAATTATTTTGAGGACTGTTTGCAAGAACAAATGCACGTTTGTCAAATCTGAAGACCAGAAACCTGATCAAAGTTCCATAGTATCAGGAATCTCCTTACTGTCCTCCACCACAGTTTGGAAGTTGTCCTAAGCACGTATCTCCTAGGCATGGCAGCCTACCTGTAAAGTTTATGGGAGCCTGTCTAGATTCATTCAGAGTTAACCTGAGCATTTTTTGGATTAAACCAGGAGTGATCTATTCTTTTACACTTGGAACAATCTTTACTCCCAACCACGTATTTAAGAATGATGCATCAATTTTGGCCACAGGTAGCCAGTTCTGAAGAAGACAGGCCTTCAGTGAACCACAAAATATAGATTGCAAGGAAAACTCTTTAAGGGGAAAAAAATCTGATTTCCTTGCCTTCTAAACATGACCTGACTTTTCTGATCAAGAATTCAACATTATAAAATAACACTTGTGACAAAAGTAAATTAAATCCATAAGTGAGTCATGACTACACACCTACAGACAAGCTATGCAGGAGAAGTACACACTTAATTAGATAGAATCAACTGTCAGCAACTGGATCCCACGATGGGATTTTAACAAAAAGGCACCTACACTGTAAGTGGATAATATAACACCTTGTGTAACACACACTACAGTTCACTGTAGAAGTCAGGGAAGTATTTCTGAAGGGATAGGAAACATCTCCTCTGGACCCTGCAGTCTGAAGAGCGGACGTTTGATAGTACATGCCTGACATGACTAGTTCAGACTTAGATCAGATCTTTAACCATGTTTGTGTTTTGTATCCTATGAGAAGCATGCTTGCTAAGTGCTTTGTTTACACTGTACAGCAGGATACAATGCGTAATAAGAATTGGATATACTCGGCACACATTGATTTGTGAACATGCTGTCTATGCAGAATATAGCTACAAAGTCTGCACTGTTGTATTTATACCAAAGAAAAAGCCAGCTTCTATTTATTACTTAGGCTGACTACTGAGAGCTTCCCAGGTTAGACCCACTCAGCTGTAAATTATAAAAGGTACAATGGGAATGAGTTAAAGCATTATGCCAGCACTGCAAAAACTTTATTGGAAGTGAGTTATCAAGATGTCTTCCATACATAGTTTATTAGATGTGTATCAATGACAAATGTGTACTGCTGATAGACTTATAAATGAATCCAGCCTGCAAATTCTTTATCTCTATTGAGATTAGCATATCTCATCAATACTTTATCCATGTATACGTACGTGCTCATTAATAACTGTCAGGAAAAGAATTAGATTATGTTGTCTTTTTGTACAGAGAAAATATTCCTGGAATTAGTCAGGTTTGTGTCAAGCATTGGTCAAGCATTTCCTGCTTCTCTCCACGTAGAACAAACTCAGCAGCTGAAAGGACATCCAGCAATGTTACCAAAAGCTTTCTTCCTACCTGAGAATGCCTGGTGAAGGGAGCAGCTGTTTGCCCCTCTTTTTGTTTTGAACACACCCCCTTCATGTCACAGGTGCTATTTTATAAATCAAACTTCTTCTCAAAATACCCGTTTTCTTGTTAAATAATCCACATCTCTCTTTGAAGATCAGGCCAAGGAGCTAGGATTCCAAAGCATTCACGTTTCAGACATTTTAGTGAACTACATTTTCAAGGGCTACTTCAATCACAGTGAGGAAGTTTTGATAAGCCAAGAAAAAGCGTTACCCACATATGGGTTTTTTGGACGCATTTCCAACAGAGGCTCAGAAGTTGCTCTTGTTCGTTGTCCTGTCCAAGACCTGAACTGAGAAGTAGCAAAAGTCAGCAAGTTCCTGTCTCCAAATCCTACAGGTAATGGGCAAACAAATCAGAAAGAAATGTTTTACCCACAGGCAAAGGTGTAGTCCTCCATGAAAGTTAAGGAGAATCATTTTATGGAATCAGCAAGTAACTGTTTTTCCCCGTTGGAGTTTTACTTACCAGTAAGAAGTCTTTAGAGTACTGTTCTGTTTTTCACCCGTGCCCCAAAGCTTAAATCTTCAGCTGAGATGACTGGATATAAAGCTTTTAGAAAAAGCTGTTTCTGTGGTTTTCCTCAGGAATACCTTTGAAAATAGTGTTTGCTTACTGGTGACTTATACTTACAAATCTTCAACACCTCACTTTGCCTTCAAACTAGTGTTAGATATGTTTGGTTTTTTTCCTTGGGACAGCTTTAACTCTATCTTAGCACTATTCGTGACATCTCAGTTTTTATTATATTTTCTCAAAATAGTTAATAAGGCCAGGTAAAGGGAAAACTGTTCCTGGAATGCTACGTCTTTCAGTGTAGCTCTTGGATGAGTTACCAGTTCCTTCTTCCACTGTCTATCCATAATATTATTCCAAATCCCAGTCACCTCCAAAGAAATAGGGATTGGGACAAGCTATGCCTTCATTCTGCAATTATTTTGAAGAATAGATGATAAAAAAAAGAATATAATGTTTATAGGGACTGTTAATTTTTCAACTTTTCAATTATTTTACCCAGACCAGAAGCAGGATACTTAAGAGCCACCCATAAGCAGATTTCATTTCTGTTTAGACCTAAGAAAAATAAATACGTATGCGAAAAAATACCTGAAGGTGGCTAGTGGATTTCTGACAAACTCCAAAAATACATAAGTGCTCATATACCCCAGAGTTCTTGTTGCAGATATCTCCCATGGACTGCTTTCACCTGTGCTTAAAGTTATTGATCTTGGCTCTCATTGCTTTGTTTCAGAAGGACATAGAACCACCATGAAGTAGTGACTGGCTATAGCTGTGTCTGACAAAACTTCCACTCACACTGCAAAGGTTCCCCGTGTCTCCTTCATAGCTTATATAAACACTGGCGAACTGTCTGGCCAGAGAAAATAGGTGAAGCATGAATGTAGGTTGTTTAGATGAATATTTACACATCTGAGTGACGACAATAACAACAAAAGAAAACCTATGATCACACAGTTCCATTTATTTCCACGGTAAATAATGGCATGAGAATAAGCATATCTAGCATGATTATCCAGGAACAACATACAGAAAGAAATATATTGAGACCTATTCACAAGACCTGGGTGGTAATTTCTTCCTACATGTAAAAGGAAAGTTTGGCTAGAGGACTTCCAAAGGAAGAGCACTGAGGTGATTAACAGGAAAACAAAAGTAATTTTTTGCCTTTAGTATTGGTATTTTTGTGACAGATTTATGGCCATTCTAGACTAATATGCCCGATTAGTCTCTTAAATGCAATATAGTCCCAGTCCTCTGCAATACTTGTGTAGTAGATTTTGTAGGTAGATTTTGTTCGTGTAGTCTGCATGAAGCTGAGAAGTCATGGCTGAATGCAAGAAAATACTGCAACTGAATGTTAAATGAACTGGAAAAAAGCATATTTGAACCTACTGTCTCACGGTAGGAAGGTAGGCACATTTACTTTTTGTCCTCTTATTCTACAAGTTGTTGCATTCATGTTGAAAGAAACAATCTATACTCCAGCTAACTTACAAAGGTCAGAGACTGGCAGATGAAATAGTGGAATGGAGACAGCAAATTCTTTTACTCTATGACAAAGAGGGCACTTGAAGAGAAAAGACAAACTCGAGTTTACATACCTTGTTGAAATATAGACATTGATATTTGAAGCTCTAGAGACTGACTTTAGGAATGGAAATTCAACATGGTAGCACATTTCCTTAAGAAAACCCACAACACCAATTCTTGCATCACAGCTAGAAACCCGAGCAAAAATCCTAGACGTGGCAACCTGCCTATATACGAAATAACATCTGACTTTGGATATTAACACTTGCATATTTTCATCTATTTATAACACTATCAGAAGATTTCCCTGGTATCTCATTAGCCCTTTCATCATTATCACAGAAGCATACGCTCTCTGCTACTCTGTTTAGATCAGAAAACCAAATGAGCTACTTAGAATTCCAAGAAGAAAAGAATTTTTAGTAAAACTACTGCCTAAAGTTGCCCTCTGCTACAACAAAAAGAACAACAGATAAGCATATTTTTTTTGTTGTTATTGTAGTAGTAAACACTACCATAGGTAGATAATTTAAAGTTAGCAACACACCCTGGATCCAAGTAGCAAGAAGAATGAGATGTAAATAAACCCAGGAGGCCAACTGACTGTGTCACTCTAGGAAATTATATGATTTCCAGAAAGAAATACCTGATTTCAAATTAAGGAGGTTATTATCCTCAAGATAAGGATGCTCAAAGACATCCACGGCTTTCTTGTCTCTTATGAAAAACCATAACCAGTTCAGAGGGTAGATCACACAATACCAATTAGGAGAATGGAAAATTTCCAGGTCTGCCATAATTCTGTTAGAGTTATGAGCAACAACCCTATGTATTTCATAGAACTATATAATACACTGAGGACGATCCTTTTTGGCAATTTCTATGGTGCCTTTTCATCATGGTGGCTAGCCACTACTCTTTCCCTTAAGCAAAGAAAGCCATGTCATTCGATCCATTTGCAGCTGTAAGTCTGGTTTCTTGAGAGGATTGTGATTTTATCCTGTTCATCAAACACTGTCAGCACCTTAATTTCCCTGGAGTTTGACACAAGGAGCAGCAGGCAGGCAATGAAAGTTTTGATTCATTAAACTCATTAGCATTTTTTTGAGTTTCTGTTGAGCCTGAGCAATTACTAATAAAAGCAAAATGACTGTCCTTGACCAAAATTCTCCTGAAATACTGATGCAGAGAACAAACCAATTGCATGGTTTCTATAATGGTACTACATCAAATAGTCTATTCTGCCCACTTCTTGAAATTCTTCCCATAATTATTGTTGTGAAAACAGTCTTGAGAGATACACATTTTTGGAAGTTGGCTTAACCATATACCTAGGTTAAAATATCTATTTAAATGAAAAAAATCACAACAGAGAACTAAATTCAGACAACCAGTAAGTAGATATTGCATTTGAATATAACTTTCAGAAGGCTGGATTTCTGTGGGTTTTAAACACCTAAACCAATTCAAAAAGTGCACATAGAAAATGGAAGATACTTTATCGAATCAGCTTTTTCATGAGCAAGAGACAAACATTTCTGGATTTTGATAGGGAAAAAAACCACAAGATATACCATGTCTTGTAATTTGTATAACTAACTACTACCTGTGAATTTGCTGCTTTGGAAAAGGGGTTAGCACACCTCACCACCCCTTAAAGTATATGGCACCATACAGGCAGCTCTTAATCAAGCAAAGACTTCTGGCTTTATGAGGATTACCTTCTTACAGGAAGGTTTGCAGGCCCAAGGCCTTTTAGTTCTGGTAGACTTTAGGGGAAATAAGATCCATTACCTCAGACTGATGTCTAGCCTTACACTTGAACAAGTTCAATGATGGAAATCCTACCCAGCTCCCCTTGAGAGCATCATACATTGTCCTGATTGTTCTTCTACCCAAAGTGTGTCCTAATGTTAAACTGACATTTTCCCTGCAACATCCTAAATCCATTAGTCTTGTTCTGCCCTTGATGACTTGAGAGAATAATTGGTCCCTGTTCTCTCTGTAATATCCCTTTATGTATGTATAGACAGTTATGTCTCCTCTTCTCTAAGTGCTAGATGGTCAATCCTCTTTATCACCTTTGCAATTTCCATTTTCCAAGTCTTTTATCATTTTTCTGCTGTTCCCTTCTGGACTACCCTCCATTTGTCTGCAACATCCCTAGTAATCCAGCATGTAGAAAAGAACAGCCCTGACACCTTGTTCTTATATCAAGCGATGGCTACAGGAACACGCAATCTTTCCCTTGCAAGATGGAAACTCCCCTTAAGTGGGTATTTTATCCACATTCTTTTTATAAGCCATAAAGATATTCCTGTGGAAAATAGAAGCAACACCTCTCCCCAGAACAAAAGAAACATGTTGAAGAGATTTACTGACTTTTTCTCTTGTCAAACAGAGGTACTGTGATGATGCCCAGGCAAGCCAGCTCAGGCTCACAAGCCCTCCTGGTACAAAATGAAGCTTTACAGTAAGCAAGAAAAGAACAGGAGTGATGCTTTCCCACTGAAAACAGAAACACTGAAAGCAAATATGCTTTATTAAAGAAGCAATTCTATTTTGTTTGTGGGTGGCTAACTATGAGTTTTGGTGCCACTGTTTTCCAGCTCTGAAGTTCAAAGTCTTTGGTTCAAGTTGCCACAGCTGAGAAGTGCGAGTAAATGCATTAACCCACATAAATGAGTTAAACTGTTCACATCATATTTCATGATCATACCATAATGCAAAGCAACGGGATTTCAATTTTCAAATATTACTATTCCAGCATTATTCCCACCATTTTCTTTAAAATAACTCTAATCCTAGGAAGATGTTAACATCTAATTCCTCCCCAGTGTGAAATACAAGTATTTATCTGCCATACAATTAACAAAAAAAGACTTTTCTGAAATGACAGTGGCTTAACTATTGAACAAATAGGCAGAATGATGCATATTTACAAGCTATTCTTTAATTTCAGTGAACCATGCACTAACAAGCCATTCAAAGGATTAGTAACACCCACCTATTAGTGGCAAAGTTATGCTAGCATGAAAATGTACTGTTTTATTCCTTGCATTCTTATACCAGATCTCAGAACACACTCTCCATATTTTCCAAGTCATATTTCAGTTCAAATGTCCTGGGATCTAAACTACTCCAATATTATCTTTGGTTATGTTAGAAAGGCAACCATTTGGAGCAAATCTTTTCTGAAGAATCATTGTATCAGTCAAAGCATCTGTAGCATCTGAAGCACTTAGTGAACAACCAGCCAAGACACAGAAACCTATTTAAAAACATTTCAGTATTTTCCTTTGTGCTGTGCTTCTCCCCCAATTCCCCAACACCCTGATTTGCGTTTAGATTTTTGTGCTTTGTGTTGTAAGCAGTGATTACCCACCACAAGGGTGGCTTTCAGCATTTTTTCAGATGTAAAGTTACAGCAAGAAGAATTTTTAGAGGTATATATCAAGGTCTATAGGGTCTTTAAGCATTCCACTGAATATGTACACCAAACTTCTCAAACCTTATTTCAGTGTGCATTCAAGGAGAATGTCATTCCCTAAAGCTCATTTGTTTACTGATGGCATGTCTTCACATTTCCTTTTCTACTACCACCCCCACAGGGGCCAACTGCTTCTTGGTATTTTCCATGTGCAAAATGTGAAAGGTGCATCTTGCTGTACTTCAGGCTGCCCAAAATAGCCTTGACAAGCTGTTTGGGTGTCCACCACTGTTCCTGTCAGATTTTATATCCATAGCTTAGTCCAAAGAGATGAACTGCTTGCAAAGAGAAAAAGCTACTATCTGGTTGTGGAACTGCCAGGGAAACTTAACTGAAAGTCCACCTCCATCCCCAGAGTCTTGTAGCAATGACATTATCTCACATTTCAGGCAGGAGGGCTGAGTATTTTGTTCATGGGGTTTACAGATTCCCAGAGGCTCTGAAAAAACAGTGTTTTGCCATGTGAGGAAGGATTGCTAATCCCAGCCTCCGTTCAGCTACAGTGATCATTGCTACTGTAGTACATAGACATCAGAATAACATAGCAGGGGGGACTGAAGCATAGAAGATGAATAGCACTTGCCAAAACACATAGCTTCTCTAGTCCCTGTTGGACAGTGAATTCAACAATCACACAAGGAATGATCTGCAAAGCTATAAATCAACGGAAGTTATATTCCTTTAAAAGAAAGTGAGAGATTTGCCTTCCAGCCACAAGGAAATAATGGAGGTTGTCTGTACAATTTGCTTTGTATTTTATAAAAGACATTTGATGATATAAATAATATATTTGCAGTATTCTGAAACTGGCCAATATTCACAGTTATTGCAATAGGCTGTGGCAGGACATTAAACATGGTTTAGCAAAATACAGGAGTGCAGTGGGACATAGCATTAAGAAACTTGGTCCCTAGCTAGTTTTGCTCATCATATCTCTATTAACATCGGTGGAACTGCTGCCATTTTCATGAGCTGAGACTCAGACCAATGCAAATATTTCCAATGTGTTTTTCAAGCTAAATGGTCAATGAAATTGACACTAATATTGAAGAAAAGCATTGGGAAAAATACCAGCTGTGACAACTGACATTTACTCTCATATAGCACTAGTAAAAAATATCAGCCAGTTAATGTTGTAAATTAGTGAGCTTCTCATTCATGTTAGATGAGACTATCAGAGAAGAAACTTCCTCAGAAGAGCTGGGGACTAGCTACATTTTACAATCACTATATCTTCAACATTTTCCTCCTCCTAAGTTCTGCAGAGATTCCACATGTCAGTATTAACCTTGCAACTACATGGCAGTCAGAGCCCAGAGAGTATTTGCATATATGTTGGAGTTCTGCTGCAATGACTGGAGTTTGAGTGTTACAAGTTCTTTGCTCTATTACAAACAAAAAAAATCTAGGTAATTTTTATTTTCAAACTTGCTTATGACCCTCAATTACATAGGATTTTTTTTACCACAAGAGTCCCATCAAAAGATTTAAAGGCAGTATCCAATGATTTTTCAGATACTTCCAGAGCCAAAATTTATTGCAAATAGCTTAATGTAAAATAGTTAAAGATACTAGATTTTACTCTCTGAACT
The DNA here is from genome assembly GCF_964188355.1 of Buteo buteo. Taxonomy (NCBI): domain Eukaryota; kingdom Metazoa; phylum Chordata; class Aves; order Accipitriformes; family Accipitridae; genus Buteo; species Buteo buteo. The sequence goes on from NC_134174.1 coordinate 57,250,917, forward strand.
TTACTTACCAACTCAGCCTTTCAATAGTTTTATGGGTACCTGGTTTCATAACTTTCCATATCTGTAGGCAAAAAGTAGTGGAAAATACAAAGACTCCAAGTTACATATATGAGGAGAAACGGTCTGCTTTTCCGAATAGATTCCGTAACTGATGAGCTAACAAAATTCTATGACTAACAAATAGCAGCATAATTTCACCACTAGTTTGTTGAATCTAACTACATGTTTTTATCTGTTATGGACTAACCTAGCACCCCTTTTCCAGGTCCCTCCCAGTACTGACTTGTTTTAGGTGTGGATTGAGGCATGTGCAGCCATCTACAGCATCAACTATTTTCAAGATTTTCTTTCAAATTACAATTAAAAACTTAAATGGAGCGCTTTACCTTATCAAACACTTGTGTAAGGCCTTCTGAAGCCTAGAGCTATGATATGTTTGCAATATGTTTCCAGAGATGGCAATGCGGCCTTTGAGTCTCAGATTTTACACACTTATTTCCAGTTAAAGGGGTTTGGCTCCAGAATTAAATATACAAACTAAAAAAAAAATAGGGCCAATATATCCTGTATTTTGTGTAGTCAACTCAGCACGTCATACTTTCAAGATAAGTTCCTGCATGTTTGACCTTCATATTAATTTTAATTGCATTAAAACTGCAGGACAACTGAAGTTACCATACCTCAAATGGTCAACACACACAGAAATAAAGTATTTTGAAAAAAATACAAGCTGATTTTTTTTTTTTTTTTTTTTTTTTTTGGTAAGCTGCTTTGGCAGAAGAAAAAAAGAATTGCTAAGGTAACAGTAGAACTTATGAACCTTGCCAAAGATTGCTCCTTGAGTGAGAGTTTGTTTCTTTGGGAACATGTGTATATTTTCTTTACTGCAAGCATGGCAATAAATCATTTTACACTGAATTAATTTATACATTTGTGAAATAGCTCGTTAACAAGATGCTTTATCAGAGGCAAAGAAATGAATATTTTTAGCACATTAGATTGATAATAGCACTTCACATTTGTAATAGCCCCTTTCCTGCCAGAACCTTCAACCGTGTTGCAAATATTTATTAAGCCTTACACCATGTGTGGGAGGCAGGTACAGTATTTTATATTCCTCCAGGCTAATCCACTACAGACTACAGAGGATTCCTGTCCCCAGTGAGTGTTTGCTGAGGATGCTTAGACTATTATTGCTAAGCAAGATACAAGTGTAGTTTATCCTGCTGTCTGTACAAAGTCACTTACCTCAGTTATGTTAGGCTGTGGATTTGTGTTTGTCAGTCTTCCCTCCTATTTCTCCAAATAATCTGGTCGTAAGAAATCTGGCACTGCCAAGTGGCATATGTGTGATAGAGATTGCAGTCACTGGTCTCATTATGTTTCCCTGCCACATGAAATTTTGGTTGTGAAGAAGTCACGAAAATGGAGACTCTGATTATATGGATGGACATCTGCCAAACCTAAACACATGAAATAAGTCCCAGAAATCCTTGGGTTCAAGCGCAGAGGAAATGAGCATGACGATGTACTTACAAAATGGGTATTACCCAGTCTCTCTCTTTCAACATATCACTTCGCACCCTTGAAGCTAAATAATAAAGAAAACAGAATGAAGATTCCCAAAGTTCTGCCAGATGCAACCAGCAAGAGTAAAAGGGCTCGTTTTTTGCCTCATGGACTAGAAATGTACTTGCTAAAGCTTGAGAACCAGTCCTTAACCCATCCACAGGGAGCAATATTCCTGACAATTCCCTGAGGCTCCTCTTGTGAAAAGAAACTGCAAGAAGAGAAGAAACCTAATAAGAAGAACCAGTAGAAATAATGAGTGATGAACATTTCAATTCCCTAAACATAAAGACTTTTTTTCTAAGCCATAAAATACCAATTCTTAAACAATCACAGCTGCAACCTCACTACAAATATCAATACTCTTTAAAGGGAGCTGTAAGAAATCCAGATCACCACTTTTCCTGCAGTAATACTTTACTACCTCTAAGGAGAATAGGCAGCACCAGTAGTCTCTAAGGATAAGACTACAGATTACCCTGCTGCTAGGTAAAGCACCTTTCTAGTAGTAACTGGTTTGTAAGGTAGATTCTGGCCTAAACCGTGAGATCTTCAAAATAATTTGATATGTGTTTATGAGATCACTTGGTACCCTAAAATCAAGATTGAGCTTTTTGGAGCTGTTCATCTCTTAACATCTTACAGCTGAACTAAATAACTTCTAGTCCTTTTCCTTTCCACCATCCCTTAACTTACTCCCTTCAGCATTTTCTGTAAAACCTCACTTGTCTGAAGTGTTGAACTTCTTTAAAAGATCCTACAAAACTTGCTGTAATCTTAACTCAAAATAACACATACCCTTCCTTCAAACATACCTTTCTCTCTAAAAATAGAAAAACACTTAAGAAAGGAGACTTATATAGCTTCCTTGCCTTGTGTTCCAGTGTATTATGGGAACCAGGAGGCTATAAGTTTCAGGTGTTGCTACCTAATGCCTTTTGTGCTCGGCTACAGCTGAGGGAGGGAGGAAAGAACAAAAGAAAGAAAGAAAGAAAGAAAGAAGTGGGGTAGGTACATTCTTAGCTACTCATAATTCTAGGTTGGGAGAAAGATTTATGTCTGTTAGAGTGCTGAGGTTTTAAAGTAAAGGAGATAGGTAAGGGTAAGCAAGTGGATTTGATAAGTAAGAAATATTCATAAAAGGGACATACATGCTTTCATGTAATGTCAAGGGACTGTTTGATCACTTATTGTTCTTTGCAAGCTTGTGTTTCAATTTACTTCAGAGATTTATGAACAGTCTTACCAATACTGTACAGTACTGCTAAATCTTTGAAAATAGATGGATTATCTTAAGAATCAGGGCCATAAAAGAAATGCACAGTGATGTCATTTATACATTCTTAGTCATAGCTCAAAGAAGCTGGAATAATTTCCCCCTCAAAAGAGGCTTTATTATAATGAATGTTGAGGAAGCAATCTTAAGGAGTTTTATTTCTGTTTGCCTTACTGTAAGCTATAGCTAGAAGTTGAGGTTGGCTCTTCACTTTCTCATTTATACACTTTTTACCTTAACTTTCATGTCTATACAATGTAGGAAATAATATGTTTCTCTCTGAGGACCAGCTCACAGGTGCCTGGTGACTGCTGCTCTCAAAGCATATGTTTTGGGGTGCTGCATTGTGAGCAGGAAACAAAGTTTATGCACAGTAGCGTGTTGACTGGACTATTTTCTTTTTTTAGAATAGCTAGGTGTGCACAGACATTATATATGCAGGTCAACTGCATAAGATGTGGGTATGTTTGCCACAACTCAGCTTGAAATGGGAGCCTTTCTTTCCTGTGTGGAAATGGTTACTTAATGCTATTGTAATAAGAAAATATTTGCCAGGTGAGATGTATCCTTTGGAAGTCTGATTTGATCAGGCTCCCTGTAAATTTACCTTTAACAACTTTTTCAGCAGGCAAGCATACAAAGGAATTAGGAAGAAGAGTTAAAAGGAAAAGGCAAATTCTCCAGTTGACGGCTCAGAGAAACAAAGTTCACTGTATTCCTAGCATAGCAATTGATGCTGCAGAAGAGTTGAAAGGCAAGCTGCTACAAGAAAATAGCTTTAATACACAACCACCTATATTTTCTCCAGGATAATTGCACTTGATATTTCACCCATTGCACTTGAAGCATGATTTCCTGTTCCACAACCCATGATCAATACCTTTTACAATGCAAGAATCAACAAACCCTAAAATGCTCCTTTATTCTGTCGTGCAAGCTACTGTAATTTCTGCCTTGATTTAACAAGCTATCCTGAACTTAAACCTCCCTTGCTAACTACCTGCTTAACCTTGTCATAGGGATGGAGTTTGGAGGGAACGGCAGGATGATGGGGTATGAGGTGAGAAGGGAAGACTCACGTGATGGCAGGACCCTGCCAATTTGTAAGTGGTGGTGGTCATTTCTAGCCCTGAAGCAATGTATTTCTGTAGTAGTTTATTATTACCTGTAACTATACAACCTTTCTATTATCACAGTTCTAGGTGGTTACCCTCAGTAAAGGTGAACAATGCTCTTGTGCAGGAAAGAGCCGCCTTCCCCCAGTGTCTTGGAAAGGAACAATCTAATTTTGTTACCAGAAACTACATGCTGCTCAGAAAATATTTATGCAGACGTGATTTCCATGGCTTAAGGAAGACCTGTCTGTGGTGCTCCTGTAATTCCCATTGTATTTCCCACCTGCTGTCTCTTCTCTGACATTTGGATTGCAAACCCCTGCGGACAAGAACCCACTCTGATTTTTGGTGTTTGCACCAGCTAGTGCAAGGGGGCCTAGTCTTTAATTAAGTCACAGGTGCTGCAGAGACACAGGTATATAAATAGTCGGCCTGTTTCCTTTTTGGATATGTGACTAAACTTAGAGTTAACAGTGGTACCTGATGACTTTGATGAAACAATAATTGTGTGTAAATATATTAATTTTTAGACAGGACCAAAGCTGAATGAGTTGTAGCATGAATGAAGAGGCTGAGCTACTCTTCCTGGAAGCACAATGAAAGGGAAGGATTGATGTGTCCCAAACTCCCAGTAAGCAACAAAACAGGACCCCCAGAGCTTTCTCAAATCAGCTTTTTATCCATTCTCTCTACAAAGGATCTAGTTCCTCTTGTCTCATCCACTTTCTTCTGCTAAAATAAGGACATACAATTTGGCTGTTGTCTTCAATATCTGTTTTTAGAATAAACCCATTATTATGCAAGTTCTAAACTTAAGAGCTGTTTCTTTAAAAGTTTAACATGCTATATATTCCACTTTCCTTGAAAATCTAGCTGCAGCTATTGAGATATGATGTGCAGAGTCTATTGTGCGTGGGGAAATGAAATTTTAGTTCATCTTTGGAAATCTGCTTTGGTTTTAGAGTGGTATGGGGGGAAGTGAAAACAAAACCCAACAAAAATTTCTGACTTTATTCTGAGGATAAAAAACAAGAGACTGACTGAAGAGATGTATTTTGTCACTCCATCTGCCCTAATCTGAAGCAAAATCATGACTACCCTGAGAACTCTTGGATTCAGATATTTGTCCCTAAGATCCATTTTTCTGAGCAGCAGTGCCAGAATGCAGAGATTACTGGGGTCACTTGGTGGAAGAACAAGGCTCTGGTACACAATGTGGATCTCCATGTCTACAATTACATTGCATTTTTAACATCCTAGAATGCAAATCTTTACTGTCTAGCTTGACAGATAAAGTTAGAAGCTCTTTCCCAGAAACATAAGTGAAACAGTAGAAGGCTTAACAGAAATGTTAATGCAGGTGATCAGAATAGCTGGGCCAATGCTGGAGGGATGCACTGGAGATACAGCTCTGAGACTAGCCATCAGGAGTAATTTCTGCAGCATCAAATAATTGCTGTGAAATATTTTCCTGTAGGTTCCCCAGGGTGTATCTGCAATAGCAAACAGTTTAGCACAACAAGAGGTGTTGTGGAGTGAAGCAGTACAGTTCAAGGACCTGTCATCCCTAGTGATCATTTTTGTCACCTAGGTCTAGACTGGTAATCTTATTTCAAAGTCTGATTTTACAAACGGGTTTGGGATATTGCATTCATGATCTTTGCCTGACTGGTAGGTTTGTTGGTGTGTAGCTTCCACATGGGTTTCTCTGGGGAAGGTCCAGCTGGGGGAGCTGCAAAGCACAATCTAAAGCACTTCAAAAGTAAACACCAAAGAGCATTGTGTCAGAAAAGCACTGACGTTACACAATAAATTGCTAAGGAAGATGCACCCTCATTCTGACAGTTGTTTCAGTTCTTTTCCTGGCACATTGTAAGAAAAGTATTTTATTTCATGTCTTTTAAGGCTGTGTGGGGGGCCATTCATTTGATGTGGTAGCTGAAACTGCAGCTATTTTCTCAAAAGCCTTTTAAATGTTTCTTGCTGCTTTGACTGATCCTCTGGAGCTGTGTCAGCTTCTTTTATGCTGCTACTGGTTCTCCCACTCAGGCGCTCTCAGTCCCAGGAAAAACCTGTCCCTTGCTTCCATATGTGTGGAAAGGTAAAACTATATCCAGGTCTTGACACTGTCCCAGCTCATATCAGAAGAATATAACGGCCTGTATTGGCTTATAGGTACAACTCTGTATCAGAGGCTAAGGTGTAATTGTGTATTAAATCCCTCAGAACAAATGGAAGTACTAGCAACCTACTAAAGGCTGAGGTGATAAAATGCTGTGGAAACATGGTCATACCACTATGAAAGAAAAAGCTTCTTTGAAAAAAGCCCACAATATTTGTTAATACTTCTTTCAGGAACTGCACACCCAGTAGTGATGCAGTTGGCTATAGTACTTTGCTACTTGGGCCTTATTTAGCGTTATTAGTGGTTACTTAATTACTTTGATGTTTAATTCACTTGTCATTATCACTTAGCTTAGAAAATAGCATGGACTAAACAGAGTAGACTGATTTTTGTTTCCAAACAATGAGCTATGCAGTGGTGAGCTGTGTCTCTTCAGCTATTCAGATGTTTGCTGGGTAACTCTTGACATGTCAGCCTCCTGTTCTGCTTATGGGTGCAGATCTGTACTGCCACGTTACACTCAGATCAGCAAATGCTGCTATCATATCGCAGCATTAGTCAAAAGAAATATTCACGACTGCTTATTACTTTGTAGATTTGCAAGCTGCTATTTATGCAGGGATGGGTTATCTGTTACTGCCAGAGCGGGGACGTGGTGATGTGGGACGTGCACAGAGTTGTCTGTCAAAAACTGTTGGGCTGTGGCAGTGTCGGCCAGTCGCTGGGTGGCCAGATGGCTGCTGCTGTGCTGATGAGTCCACATGTTGTCCAATTTGAGAGGTGCTGGCTGAAAACCACTCTTGCTTTTAGCCACCCTGACAAATTTTTCGTAATTGCATGCTTGGTCTGATTCCTGACTGGACTTGTTAACGCACTCTCAGGCAAGACATTCAACGGTCTGTTATTTTGTCATGGTCTTTTTAAGAGCTGTAGCTCTGAACCTGCACTTTATTGTGCTGACTGCTGTACAAGGAGACCAAAGGAAATTGCCCATACCTCAACCAATTTATAGATTACATATAAAACAGGATGCCCCTTGAGTCTGTGTATAATATCAGAATGCAATTGCAAGTTTAGGGGTTGGGGATTAAAAAGAATGGTTTATCTTGTACACCTTTTCCATGTAATTTATCCTCCACAAAAAGAACTGATGTATCTTTAAAGTGCAATGTGTATTCTACCAATACAAGTATTTGACTATGTGTCCCTTTATAAGCACTAATTACTTTCATATCCTGTGCTTGGCATTTGAAATCTTAATCTATAAAGTTAATAAGAACCATTGCTCCACAAGGCTTAACTGAATTCTGGTTGTAGAAGCTGAAGGCAGTAGAAAGGATGTGAAGAGCCAAATATAAAGCATGTCACAAGGAACAACACTGGTTCCCTCTCTGGTCCCTTCCCTCCCTCCCTCTCCCCAGTATCTCCTATGCTTCATTGAGCCCACCTGGAAAACTGGGTCAGGTCTGTGTGATCAAAAGGCAGATTTTGCTCGGGTATGGGGAGATCAGAGGAGTTCTTGCCGAATAGCCTTGACAACATGCAAGAGTGCTATGAAGCTCAGACAGAAAATGCTTGTTTTGGTCTGCCTGTGCCCCACCTTGGCTTGCCTGCACATGTAATTCCCCGACTTGACTGATGAGTGCTCTCCTCAGGCCAGATCCTGCTGCTTTGGACCAAAAGCCATTGCACAAATGAAGTCAGTAGGACTCTGATGTGATGCGTTTACTCCAGCAGTTCCCTCATACCTACCTGTAGGAAAAGATGCAGCAGTTCATTTTTGGTATTTTTAGGGAAGAAGGGTCAATCTGTATTTAGAATTGCCTACTGTGGTGCTGTGCATTTGCAGTATACAAGTGGTTTGAAACTTGTTTAAATGAAGCTAGCCCACAAACTTTTGCTTCCGCAGCTGCAAGCTTTGCTACGAAACCATGCTCTTTTATCTCCAGTGCTTGACAGTGCTGGTTCTTGCTTTTCTGATCAGGCGGGGAGAAGGAGAGGGAGACTGCAGTCACTTTTTAAAAAATACAGTTTCAAATTCCAAAGCAGGATGCTTTTAATGACATTCCTTGCCAGGGCTAAGCAGACTCCAAGATCAAAGTTATCCAGCCACCCATGTCTTTTTAATAGCAAACTATAACCACTTTAATTCTTCCCTGAGCATTGATTAGATGCGGTATAAACTGCAGTGACAGCCTCTTGCCTCGTAAACACTGGCAGAAAGCGCAGTCTTAAAATTCACATAGGATTTGTCTCTAGGACTCTGCAAGATGAACTGGAAAGAGAGTGGCATTCCACATACTCAACAATATGCAAATGCTGACTTTGCAAGCTGTTTTTAAGCAGAAATACAGACCAAACTTCAAAAAGATCTTTATATCCAGATCTCAGTACCCCAAATGACTCCCAATTAGGCCTGGAAATAGGTGACCAGATGTTGCATTTGCAAATGCTGGAAGCTGATGGCTTCTGGGCATTTTGAAAATCTGCTCTGACATAATTTGAGAACAGTTTCTTCATTCACTTCTACCTGCCAAGGGTTGTGGTTTTGTTTTTTCTTTTTTTTTTCCTTTTCATGGGCTCTGTTTATCACTTACCTCGATGATAGCTGAAACCTAAAGTAGTGCAGAAAACTCAGAAATAAAGTCTTCACAGAACTGCTGCTTTTCAGTGTAGCAAAGAAAACAAATTTCCTGAGCATCTTGTTTTGAAAGATGAAAAACTTTTTTAAATACTCATTTAAAAGGAAGACTAAAAATTACTGAGAAAATAATTGAAATCAGTTGCTTGCTGTAAAATTCAGCTCCAGAAATGGGATGCAATTAAAAAAGTTTAGATTTTAGTATTTGGAATAGATTAGCCATTCAAATTAATGGGAACTCTATGACTAAATTTTTCAGCTTTGGAAATCTGTGTTTTGGTTCTGTTAGGTTTTAAAATTCTGGGGTTAGGAGATCTGGGAAACTGGTTCCTTAGGTGGGATGCAGAGATGTAACTGAAATTAATATATCCTCTCCAGCAATAATGAAATCCACAAGTGATGGGGATGTTCTAGTGAATATATTTTCAAGGAGTGGAAGGAGAACAATGTGGGTTTTTTTTCTCCTGTTAACAAGACCACTCCTTGGCCCGCATTGGCAGAGTACATGTAAGGTCAGGCAGATTGCTATTCACTAAGCAGAATAAAATGTGCAGTTAAATAAATAAAATCTGTAAGTGAATTTTTATTCTGACTGCATAAACAACATGAAGTTGATTTATGTAATAAAGGATTCGTGCTTAGCCAAATCAGCATTTGTCATATGTGGTTTCCTTCTCAGTCGCCTCCATCAGGAGAAAAGCCATCCATCGTGACTCCTTTTTTCCCGAGGGTTCAGCCATGCACTCTGAAAGCTCTTACACCAAAGACCTAAGGAGAGAGAGGAGAGGTAACTTCAGTACATTGCCAATAAAATAATCAGCTACGCATACCTGACGTTTGAGTTGTCGAGCTTTTCATCGCCTTTGAGATTGGGAGGGGTAGCGAGAAATATGAGAAATACGGAGGTAGGGTACAATTCCCACAATGGCTACTTGCAATTATGGCAAGCTTTGCTGATTATGCCCTTGGGGTGCCCGTGTTCTAGGGTTGGTAATGCTTTGCTGATGTTAGCTTAGTCTTTTCAACCAGGCTAAGCCTGGGGGCTGGGGGGACTGTGCTGTGCAACCAGAATGCAATGGGCTACACTCTGCAAGAGCAGCGATGCTGTTGCTCATTGCTGTACGGTCCAGCGTCTCTGGTAAAATGGGTACGAGAAAGAGAGGACTTCAGAGCGGCCTAAACTCTGACCTCAGTTTTTATGTTTTTCTTACTTTACATAAAAATTCCTGTTGTGTTCAATAGTCAGCTTGTAATGTTTTAAATACTGTGCTTTAAGTTAAAGTCAATTTTATTGAAGAGGAAAGAAATACAGACTTTTAAAAAGTATTCTGTTGTGATCCCAAATCTTCTAGAAGATCAATTTCTGAAGGCATAAATTTGCCTGCAATTATTGCACTACATGGAAATTTCACATAATGGCATTTATATGGACTTTTCCTTCAAACACAAAGAAATAAATTAAGTAAGTAAATTACTTGGATCACTAAAACCTGCCAGTTAGGATGATTCACAAAGATTAATCTATTGCTTTAAAACAGCAAGCAGCAAATTAAAATTTTCATTCAGCTATAAGCTGCTGCAAAATTAAAATTTAGCAATCCTAATTCTGTGGATAGTTCAACCAGAAAATAATCAAACAATAACGAGTTTGTCATGACCATGATTATGTTAAAACAAACAAACAAGAAGTTCTGTTCAGCAGCTTTTTTTTTCCAGCATCACTCACAAAGTAGGGGAAAAAATACGGGACTGTAAGCTTAAGCAGTAATTAGCTTAACAGATGCCTGAAGGAAATATGCTGGGCCAATTATCACCACCTTCCTTCCAGTGACAAAAACATTCCTTTAATATTAAAGCAAAATGGACCGTGTCTGTTTACTGCAAGCATAACAATGCTCCATATTTTAGCTGAACAGAGATGCATATGTTTTCTACTGATATAAATAAGTTCCACTCTTCTGGTTAGGTAAGAGGAGTAAGAAATCATTGTTAGGTAAGAAATCATTATGTTATGTTGGAAGTGAATGGACATCAGGACTGGATTAGAGGTGGACCGAAAATATTGACTGAACTCCATGGAAAATACAGATGTTTCTGATATTCCAGTTAGATGCAGAATGAAAATGAATGACAGTCTCCTTGAAAAAATATATAGTAAAAAGTAAGTTCTGCCTCAATATGAAAGGTTGTCTGATGCTGTCACTCTTCAGAGATGACAGATTTTAGAGTTAAGTCATGAATAAAAAGTCCTAAAAAGTCATTAACGTTGCATGTACCTAAAATTTGAAAGGAGGTCTCCCTCAGCCTGGTTTGGGCAAGTCTGTACAGATGCACAACTCATTACACAGTGAACTCCAGTACTGTTCGTTAAGCATAAAACCCCATCAGGTTCTGGGGACAAAAGCTCTTTTATGGGATCAGTGCTTTTTGCTTTGCATATAAAGGCTTCAGCACTTTAAGTAGCAGCAGGAGTCCCTTATTTTGCAGCAGTATTTTTATGCTATTGACAAGTACATGCTTCTGATGGTGCCTGAAATACCAGTTTAGCTGCCTTTGGTGTGTCTTCCTGCGCTTGTGATATCAAGTGATGTGGTTGTGGCCCTGTTTGAACTCCCCGTGTCAGACAGCATGACAGGATGGGGCTGAGCACCAGCAGACCTCTCCTGAGTTCTGCTGACGGAGGAGGTGTGGGAAGGAAAGGACGTGCTGGGTTTACCTGATGGCAGAGCTGGCCCGCTGCAGGCGCGGGGCTGGCTCCAAGAGGGCAGGAGCTGCCTGGATTTTGCCATGGCTTCACCCTTCCTACCACAGAGGTCTCTCTGAGGGTTTGCTGCATGTAACACGCTGCAACAATTAACCCATTTTCCCGGGTTTACTCTTTTTTGCTAATGCTTAAACACATTGCAGAGCAATGGTGCATTCCTGCACTTGTGCATTAGTCCTTAGCGGGGATTTCTCTGGTCACCCTTAGCTCGCAGATATGGGCTGGTAGTAGTTTACGCTAAACAGTGTAGGAAAGTCACAAAGTCTTTTGCAAGGTATGGTGTGTTTTGGTTTGTTGGTTGGTTGTTTTTTTTTTCCCCCAGTGCATAGCAACTAAATGTTCTCATTTTCTTAGGATAGTCTTTATAATGAATAGTTTCTGCTTTCTTTTTTCATACAATATCATTCTCTTAAATCTCTGTCATGCTGCCCACTGCCCACAAACATATCTAATACAAAATTTTCTGTTTAGATCCCCAACAGATAAAAAATGTGGGAGTTGCCACCACCTACAAGTTTATGTACTCTGCAATGGTGCAATGTCGGTTGTTATAGGCAGATTGCATGTTCCCTACATGGTAAAGAGAAGGTATCTGAATCTATTCTACTGGTGGGTGGCTCTGAGGAAAGCATTGTCCCCTTGAACTGTCTGGAACCTTGCAATGGATTTAATATGTGGGGTTTTTTCCTAACAACTAATTGTCAAATTAAGCTATTCTGCATTTTCCTATAGTAGTTATTTCCAGTCACTTTTAATCTGGAAAAGAACTTATTGTTGGGTCATTGGCTCAGTTTGAATTTCAGCTGTTACTTGTGTTT